>NC_052471.1:18931852-19014976 GCF_009730915.1 Dioscorea cayenensis subsp. rotundata
CGAGGGAATTGAGGGAGAGGTTCAGTCGCAAGGGGCCAGGAGCAGCTGCGTGGAGATCTCGTGGCCAGCTTCACCTGTGATGAGGGACAAGACCAAATGAGGCGCATCTTCACCGGCTTCCTCACCTCCTACTATGGTTCATCCTCAAGACATTGTGTCGACTTCTCTCTGCACCGCCATGCCACCACCACCAAAGACCAGATTGTGAAGAGTAACGGCTTGTTTGAGCATGGACACCTATCATTTACTTTAGTTCACTTTGTTTGTGTTTTTGTTGTATTTTGATAAGTTGGCATAGGCCTTGCCCTACCGACTTGTGTTGTCAAAATTTATTTTATTTTCATCCATGTGTTTTGTTGACTACTCCCTAGTTTCTCCCTTGTGCTCGTATTTGTAAATTTTTGTGGAATGATGAGTCCACTTTTTGCCTCCCAGGGCATTGAGGGAATTTGGTGAGCTTCCCTAGTTCTCAATGGAGGTTGGACGAGACATGTATTGCTCACCACACCTTTTCTCAAGTCATACCTCACGGTGAGCACAAGTTGAACCGGGGACTTCATTTTCATCCTCCTTTATTATTTGCATTGCTTCATCTTGCATGTTTTTTATGATTAGTGTACATTGAGGGCAATGTATAACACTAAGTATGGGGATGGATGTATTTCATGTATTAGGATCATTTGCTACATGCTAGTATTACCGATGATGGCTATGTTCATTCTTGTAAGATTCTTTTAGCTTGGACTAATGATTGATGTGAGTTACTTGTTTCTATGCTTTATTGAATCCTGTTTTACCCCTAGTATTGTCATGTGCACTGAATGTTTTGTAGATGCCCTGGGAATAGCCAATGTGACTACTCTCTAACTCTCTTGTATGTGTAACACACTACTTTGAGTACTTGGCCTTAGAACACTAAGTTCTTTCCTTCAATGGACTCTTAAGAACTTCTAAGTCTTGTTGAGCTAATCCTAGTTTTGTGGCATGTAGTGTACTCTGAAGATGTGATCTAGGGTGAATTTAAAAAAAAAATGAGTCTATGCCAGTATTCCTATGCTATTGAAGCATGAATGCGTCTATGTGGACTGTAATCGAGTCGTTGGGTGGCTCTTGTGCGTAACCAGCATGTGCACCCTCCAGAAAGATTTCAAAATGATTTTCTTGCAGTCTACGTTAGTCGGACTCAAAAAAATAAAAATAAATAAATGATGAAATGAAAATATAACCTAGTGATCTTTTTGAGTACCTACCAAAGGTTTTGAGTAGAAAGTGGACTTAGTTTCAAGGTATAGAATTAGAAGGATCTTATTTGGCCATTGAAGTAGCACTTAGTAGTTTAAGACATAGTATTCTTTGTATGTGGAGTGATTAGCATCTAGAGCTGTAGTGATTGAAGTACTTAGGGTAGACCAGATCAGGGCAAATGAGATATAAGATTCACTTTCACGACACAAACATATAAGGGGTGAGACAGGATACTTTTATTATGCTTATTGACTATGACTCAACATCTATGTATCATTGTCCATTGCTTTTGGAATCTTATATTTGCTTGATGCCAGAGGTAATGCATTTAGCCACTTTTCAGTATCTTTGTTTTTCATGAGTTGTTTGCTTGGGGACAAGCAACGCTTAAGTGTGGGGATATTTGATAAGTGTCTAAATGCAGGTGTTTTCATATATATATCATATTCACTTTGCATGTATTTTGTGAGGTTTGATGTCCGTTTTATGCTTAATTGTCTACTATTTGCTTCATAGGGCATAAGGAAGCCATGGAGAACAAGAAGATATCACTTGGGCGAAGAGAGAAGAAAACAGGAATTTCATACTACCACCATACTACCCAGTATGAGGGTCGATGCACTCGTGAAAGCAGCAGTAATGATCTGCAGTGTCTCGCCCTGTATTTTCCATACTACCCAAGATATAGCCACATGGGAGGCCGTATTCACCCCATATGGAACGCGAATCTAGGGTTTTTGAGTGCTATACGACCTCCATACTACCCGTATAACCTGGGGGGTATATATACTGACTTTTAGGGAAGAAAAGGGACTTTTTGGCTAGACTTTTTGCTTGCCATATTTGGGAGACACTTGAGAGGCTTGTGGCGACCTTGGGGAGGAGAAGAAGGGCAAGGAAGCTAGAAGATCATCCAAGCCCAAGGTCCATGACTCTCATGGCAAGAAGGCAACTTCATTCAAAGGAAGATCTACCACAATTTGAAGGAAGGAGACCCACGGCTAGAGGAAGCGTCATTGGGCACTCCTTTGGTGGGGAAAGCCTCATTCAGCATATTCTTCACCTCCTCCTCCACCATTTCATCTAGGGAGTGTCATTTATGCTTTTGTTTCATGTTTTGCTTGTTTGTATTGCTTGTAATGGGATGATGATAGATTAGACCCCAAGGCCACCGGGTGTTGGTGAACCTTGGGGGTTTTTATCATGTATGTTGATGATAACTTGTTAATTCCATGTTTGGGTAATTTTTGAGATTTAATCCATTGTTTTCATGCTAAGTGCTACACTAAGAAGAAATCTGTAGCTCTTTATGAGTGATGCATGTAGATGTGACTTGCTCGCATGTATTAGATCATGAATGGATTAGAAGGGATACTTGTATCATCACGCCGAGAAATCGGGTGTTTGCAGCCCTCCATGTAGGTTTAATCGAAGAAGAGTAGGTTTACTCCTAAGTGAGATTTCTGCACTCTAATGCAATCGTAGGGATATGGATTTGGGAGAAATTCCTATCTATGTTCTGTGATAGGATTAGGGTTCAATCACCCAGGAATTGGGGTTGTTCTAATCTTGGAATCTCATGGTCCATTTTACTCGCTGTATCTTTTTAGATCATCATCCATGTTGCATGATAACCCCTCAAGGGGATCCACATCCATAGGCCTTGCATTTCATTGATTCTCTTGCTTGCTCTTTGCTTGTTCTCTCTAATTTGTTGGCAAATATCGTTTTAGCTTTAATTACATTTAGTAGAGTAAAATCCATCTCTTGAGATGTTAGGCTAAATAATAGCTCAAGAAGGAGTATTAGGAGATCCCTAGCCCTCTGGATATGATCCTCGTGGTCTTCACACGAGGTATTACTTGGCGATCCCAGACACTTCATGGGAAGCAATCGCCTCACGTGATAATTGTCGAGGAGTTGTTCGTACTTAATAGTATGGAAGCATCCTTATCATAGAACCCCATAAATACCATGAACTGAGAATGTCTCACATCATAGTACTTACCAAAATCTCTAAACTGAATGAGGTGTCCTTGAGCAAAGTTTCCAATTGCCAGGTCCAAGTCAAAGAAAGCAACAACATCCAATGTGAAATTGTGATAAATAGGCTTGCAAATAGAAAAATAAGAGATCTCACCCACTGGCGATGACAAGCTCACAGACTTCGATGTCTAAAATGACCTCCTTAAGAACATTCCAATATATCACTCGCCTTTGCTTGAACTTAAGGTATCAGAGAAGCTCATAATGCTCTCAGTGCTCTAGTACCATGAACTTCAATTCCTAGAGCTCTAGTACCACTGAACCCAATTCCTCGCGTGAATGGTTGTCAAGTGTACCGCTTCATTTGTAGCCACTTGCATGGTGCCATTTCATAAGAAAAAAACAAGAAGGATCATCAAGTATAGCCTATTCAGAAGGACACATACCATGTGTATGGTTTACACAACCATGTAAGCACTATTGGCTTCTCTCCATGTCACATGAAATGGCATGTGACTCATGTACCATACAAAGGTGGATACTCAATCCTCCGATGAATCGGGCCACAAATTTTAAAATACTAGAATGCAAAAGATATTTTCTACTTGAAAAAACTTGTCAGAGAAAAAAATCATAGAGAGATTTAAAAAAGAAAAATTCATGGTGTGTTAGAGACGGGTTAGACCTTATGGATGAGAGAATGATGCTAAAGCTCAATGATGAAGTCAGGAGGAGTCTTTAAACACCTTAAAAATATGAAGTAATGGTAGTGGGAGACGAAAGGTGTGGGTCTCACGTAAGTCTCTTCATATGCTTTGCCTCACATGCCCGTGTGACCCTTTATATGGTAACAAGCTATAATAGGGCGGTGATAGCCCCTCGTGGCCTTTTCCTAATGCAGAAAATTATCACATTAGAACTCACACTGTGTAGTGTAAAGCTCGAGAGAGGCACAAGAGCACTCACATGGGCATGCGGTTGTCCTTTTGTTATCATGGCTACAGCTTTGGCCAATTCATGAGGCACAAGGGCACTCATAACCAATGTTGTCAAACCCAAACGAAGATTGGCCCGGCTGGTTTAACCAGAAAAATAACGAATTAGCCATGAGGTCGGGTCCGCTACCCCTCAGTAACTAGATGTTCAAATAACCCAACCAAAAACTCGAGGACCAAACCTAGCTAAAAGGGAAACCAGTTGGCCTGCCCGGATTTACCCAGTTAAAATTAAAAATTTCAAAAAAGAATGTCATGGCAAGGGTAAGTGAGGAAAAAGCACAAGAGAGTGTTGGCAAGCGGCTGTGAGCGACAATAAACGTGAGAAAACGTGAGGGAGAACTAGAGAAGAACCAGAGAGACGACTTATGAAGGCGAGAAGAATGAGAGAGAGAGAGAGAGAGAGCATGTGATTTTTGGTGAGTCCCGAGAGAGGAGGGGTGAGTGAAGAATTCAATTATTAGGTTTTTAATATTTTATTTTTTTAAAAAAATATTGCATATGAAACTAAAACTTTAAACATTAAATTTAGTTCTATTTTTAAATATTTTTTTAAAATCAATCGTAAAAATATATAAAAATAAAAAAATTTTAAATATCGATTTAATTAATTTAGCTTTTTTTATTATTAAAAAAATATAAGTTATATTATTTTTATATCATTATTAATTATTCTAATATATTTTTTAATATTTTACTTTTGACCTGGTTCAACCCCGATTTGACCCGGTCCACCCTATTGACCCCTAACCCCTAGACTTGGCAAGGTCAATGCCTAGGCAAGTTTGACTACCTTGCTCATAACCCCTTGTAACTAGCTGTGTATATATGCATAAAAGCCAGAAATCGCAACTTTACAATAGTAAACTCAATAAAACACATGAAATACACTCTATACACACCCATAGTTTGAAACCAACACCAAAATACTAGTTTGGTACAAAAATCAAATAGCAAACATGATTGAAAAATAAACATTCAACGAATTTAATTTATTTAATGAAAATTTGTAAATAGCCTAAACTTAGTAGAAAATTTGGGTTGTCTCCCAAGAAACACTTGATTTACCTCACTAACCTAATGTACATCATCACTTATGGGGCTCTTTGATGTAGAAGACCTCCCTATTTGCCTCATGAAAGTATTTGAATAGCAAATTGGCACCAAATGAGAAGAGTAATAAAATTTGTTATCTAATGATTGTGAGATGATGTCTTTACTTGCTCGTGCATCTCCTTTATCGATGGGGTGCTTCTTAGGCTGACATCTTATCTTAGTCAGATTTCTCCTGATTTTGTTTAGTATTCCTGGTGATGACTGCTTATCGATTCTTTTTCCATCTTCTCACTCTCCTTTTCAACTTCCTCTTTATGGCACCCTTCTAATGGATTGGGATAAATCATTTCTTGCATATGATCATTAACTAACACATTAGTAACATCAGGGAAATAATAAGCATCATCAAAATCAAGAGAATGTCTTGTGTCTTGGGTAAGATGGTAAGTGAGCTTTTCCTCTCCAATTTGGAGAGTCATCTTGCCTCCATCCATATCAATTAAAGCCTTAGAAGTTTGTAAAAATGGACTCCCACGTATAAATGGAACCTCAACATTCTCATCCACATCAAATACATAAAATCAGCGAGTAATATATATTTGTACACTTTGACTAAAACATCTTCCACATTTCTCCTTGAATGTCTAAATAAATGATGGGCTAGTTGAAGCATCATCCGAGTGGTTTATGGCTCTCCTAGTCTCTATCTCTGAAAGAAATTGTAGGCCATCATATAAATACTTTCGCTCAAATCAGCCAAAGCTTTTTCATCTTGTAACCCACCAGTCAAGCATGGAATGACAAAGCTTCTCGAATCCTTCACCTTACTCAACAAACTATTCTAAAGTATAGCTAAGCAAACGGCATCAAGCACCATAACTGTACTTTTATCCATCTTCTGTTTGTTGGTTAATAGATCTTTCAAGAACAAAGATCGTGTTTGTATGTGAGTTGGAAATAATCCCATTCTTTAATCATGTAACTATATCCTTTGCTACTTGGTTATTTATGAGCATGGAAAATGATAAGCTCTTGTGTAAAAGTAATACGAAGTATTATTTTTTTAGATTGAGAATCACTTTTATCAGAATTTATCACTTATTCGTGTGTATTTGTGTTCTTTTGTGCATGTCGGGTTGTGGAGACAAAGTTGGATGAAAGAAAGCAAGAGTAGACCATGGATACAATTGTTCATGAAGTGCTTGATTGACAAAATGCAAAGACACGCAGTGTGCTCAAAGACATGTGGGTGTGTGCCGACTTTCATTATGCTCTGCTGAATACACAAAGTGGGGTGGGGAAGGGGCACAAAAGCAGTCACGCTCATGTGTTTTGACTTATGCAATGCTAGCAAGATCTTTGTCAATGTGATTTCATTGAAGATGCAACGTGATCTATTGCATGGATGTGTTCCCATTCTTGTGGCCTCAATGATAAGAGTGGATTCGGGAGCATTTCAGTGATGTACTATAGTAGTTTCATCGTGGAAAAAGTTACTATAGCGCTACTTTTTACAAACTGTGAAGAAATCAAAATTTGGAAATTCCATTCTTGTGGTAGGAGCAGTTACTATAGCAGTTTTGAAAGATCTTTTACCTATCTTATCCCTATGTTTCTCATATCTTTGGAGGCGCTCGCAGCTAGGGTTTGGAGAGGCTTTGGCTAGGTTATTGGAGCGGTTCTATGGCCTTTAACATCATGTTTCTTTGGAAGAGAGTTATTGGGGGAGCTTTTGTCGACATCAATTCAGTGAGGTGTGTGCTAGGCTTGACAGTGGACCCTTTGGAGAAGACGAGCCGGCTCCACAAGACCATCGATACGGACTACAAGGGGATTTTATCCATGGATTTCATGTTTTCACTATTGATTTCATTGTTGATTGTGTATTGCTCCATGGAGAGCAAACTCCTAGTGGGTGCTTGGACTTGTAAACCCTAGGATGATTTTGTTTCATTGACCTTTCTTATGCTTCTTTAATTGATGTTTTAATTGATTTCCATCCTTGAATGCTTGTTGTATTGATTTTCCCTTTGAGTGACACTAGAGTTGACAATCCATCTTGGTAATCCTTATGGATGGGTGGCATGCCATTAGGATTAGACAAAGCTAGGTTGGAAAGGGCTGAGAGGGTGAGTCGAGAGGTAGCGGAACATCCCCTTTTCCTTCCGGTGTGATTTATCATACTTTCATGTTCCGAGAGTTCTTTGCGGTCACAATAGAATGAAGTGCTAAGAGACAAACTCCACTGGGGCTTAGTTGCGCAAGCAAAAGAGTAAAATGTTGAAGTAATCCTTAGTGTTGGGGCTTAATCGTAACTAGCGGTCTTTCGCTTGGACCAAAGGGTTAGATCTATATTAGGGAATAGGGTTTATCACTTGGGGTCCCTAGAGCTTTAAGCAACCTTGCTCAGTGTGAGATGTTGAGAGTATTCCTTTCCGCCGGGAAATAGTGTAGGGTTAGTCACGGTTGACCTTAGGTTTGGGACCGAGTGTTTTTTGGGTTTCCACAACTCATTAAACATTAGTTAGAGACATAATGATTAGCCTTGCACTTGAAAACAATAGTCCTAGGGTGAGCCATGTCCGGTTCCCCATTTTCTATCTATTGCCTCCTTATTTCTAATGTTTCTTCTTCTTTCTTTATTTTTACTTGCATTGATATTGTTCACACCACTCTTAAATCATCTTCATTATAGTTAAATAACAATACTTGTGTTTCTGAGCACTATTCCCTATGGATACAACTACCCACTCACCAGGGTACTTTATTTCTTCGACAACCCGGCACTTGCGTGTACACACACGTAAGGTGTGTCAGAAAGGCTACGAGTATGTAGATAATTTTGAATGTAAAGGGCCTGTGCTCAACTAAATAACCATCGATGTGATAGCTTAAGTTAAAATAAGAGAATTAGGGTAAGAAAATTATTGAAAACTCTTTCAAAACTACTATGAGGCCTTGACACTCACAAGGGTGAATTACAATGACAAGATTACTAGAAACTATTTTTAAGCTCACTAGAGCTCTTAACACTAACATGGATGAGTTAGAGTTATAAAAATCATTAAAAACTCTATCAAGCTTTCTGTGGTCTTGACACTCATAGGGGTGAATAGGAATAAAAAAAAAATCAATGAAAATCTTCTTGAAGACCACTATGATGTCTTGGTACTCATAGTGGTGAATAGGAGTATTGAGAATTATGAAAATCAATGAAACTGTTTTTAAGCTGACTATAAGATCTTAATATCCATAGGGGTGGATATATATCGCGCCCCTAACTCCACTGGGCTCGAATAGTGGCAACGCCACGTATTACATCGAAAATAAGTGGCAAAACAACCACGCCACCCCGGACACCCCGAAGTCATTATCGCCTGTAATAATTCAATAAATCTAAAAACATATATATATATATATATATATATATATATATATATATATATATATCTCAATAACAAAGTAGCACCACTTTAAAATGTTATAAAATCAACAAAAGAACAATATCTAGAAATTTTATTGAAAACAATGAGATGGGTTGCAAATATTATGCATTTATTACACACTCAATGGATCAAACCAATAAGTTCATATCATAAAATCCAACCTAAGCAACTTAAGAAAGTGAAGAAAAATAATAGGGATGCCTAGGACAACGCCCTCAACGCCAGCAAAGACTACCGGCCCACCACCTAAAAGAAATGAGGGTAGAGTGGATGAGTACCATAGTTACTCAGTGAGTGGTTAACGTGTTTCCACATGATTTTAAAACAAATTTAGCATAGAATTACGGCATAAAATGCATGTTTCTAGATACTTATGTTTAAAAGACAAAGTAATAGTAAAATATAATAACAATAATATGAATAGAATTACACTTTTGATATAGCAAACATAATTTTACAATAAATAAAATTTCACAACGAAAAACTTATGAGTTGATTTGAATACTCAACACAAAAAGGGTTGGCCAAAAATCATTCCCAAACTTAATCATCTTCACGATTAGGAACGGGACTGCCAAGGTTAATTATACATTTAAAATAAAATATCAAGTCAAGCCCAACTTGGCCTTGGCCTCTAAGTTCATCCGTGTGGTGAAATACGGTGTCTCAGAACCAATGGATTTTCACAAACTCCCAACTCAGGTTCCCTCCGCCGCTTCTGAGTGGGTATTACTAATCAGCCAGTCAATTATTTCACCTCTCACTAGGTCGGACTATGGAGACCGCTACTGCAACAGTCGAGTCATAGACTCACAATCACCAATATTCAAAATCAAATTTTTAAATTACACCATAAACATATGATAAAACATCATAATTTGTCCACAATACCTCAAAGAAAACAAACTCAATTTATAAGCCAAAAATTCATTGTAAAATGCATTTACCTAAAACCATAAAAAAATATCTTTATGGAAACATCCACCACAAAGGCTTAGACTAGTAGGTCTAGGAGCTCTGTGTAATCAATCCTCTACAAGCTCTTTTGCCGCTGACGAACTTTCACCGCTTATAAGGTTTTAAATAAAACAAAAAATTTTAATCAGTAATAGTATCTTATTCTTAGGACCACGCTTTTAGCCCACAAAAGTGGGTAAACATTATCAACATAATAACGAGTAGATTATGATGGCACATCCTAGAAGTACAATTTAAAAAAAGCACAAGAAAACTAAATGTTTACAACCCATGCTTAATGTAAAGTAACCAACAGTATGATACATATATACACGTATAGCATGCTCGATTTTTATAATCATATACAAACATATGAATAGATATGATGGCCCATCCTGCATATAATAGCTTTGTCAGCCATGCACACATTTACACAAAGTATACATGTAGCCCTATATATACAATATGCACCTACAAACACATGGTTTACAACGAGAGTATGCATAGTTCCGGCATCAACAATTTACATTTTCCAAAACTTCCCTCCTATAATCCATTCATCACAACCATGCAACATCTTAACAATAATGATAAAAAAAACATGCAAAACTTTAAACTAGATTTAAACACCACTTTGATTAAATCATATCTTTGGAGGAAGAAAAAGAAAAGACGTGGTTCTAGCCAACGGGAAAGAAAAAAACTTCATACAAAAATAACTAAGGTTTCTAGATTCTATTTTATAATCACCAAAAGCTAAATTACAAAAATAACCCATAGAAATTCTCATAATTAAAAATATTATTTTTAATATTATTATTATTATTTTACTAGGTATTACAATATAGCAATAAAAATTTATGAAAACTCTTTTCATGCTTACTATGAGGTCTCGACATTCATAGGAGTGGATAGAGTAATGAACATCTATGTAAGCTTTTTTCAACCCACCGCCGATCTATCGTTCAACACTCATAGAAGTGATGAAGCTTTAATAGCTTCCTTTGAACTTACTATGAGGTCTAATACTTGACATCTCACTAGGGTAATAAAAATTTTTAAAGATCTCTCTTTAAATCTACTCGGGATAAAAATGCTTGACATTCACAAGCTGGTGGATATGGGTAGATGAAAAACCTTTCAAACAATGCCTAAGCCTAATGTAAGGTCTAATGTTCGACACTTACAGTGGTGGGAAATCAATATAAAATAATAAAGCCTTTAAGCACCAAGAATAAATTATCAAATTTGTGACTCATTAAGATAAGGAGGCCACAACTTAAGATTCAAGTAATATGTTAAGATGTGAACTAAAGATGCTCAAGAAAAGTCGAGATTAACATCGAGATCAACAAATTGAAGAGATGGCCATTCAAACTAGCTTTTCGTGATGTAATAAAAACCTCCATGCAAATCATGCACACATAAAAGAAAATAAGGAAATAGGGTTAAAAAGAGAAAAATATATAATTACTAGTTTTAATATTTCCACTCATGTTCATGTATTCATATACCATTTGAAGTCAATAAAGTTAATTTTGTATTTGTTAATTTCTCATTTGCACTTATTTTTAATCCGAGGCTTTGATCCTAATGAAAGTCATAAGCCCGTGCTCATCTATAATACAAAAGTACAATTTGATTTCTGATCCGCTTATTCTTTGGCTAGTCAACCCAATTAAAGGCTGATTGTGAATAAAGGACCCCATAATTTTATTTAAAAATGGCTAAACCTCAACCATTTCTTAAATGAAGGGTATAAATTTTTTTAAAATTTTATCAAATCTCAAATTGCTTTATCTAAATCCTAATCCCTTTGGTTGTGGGCCATTTTGGAACTATAAGGGGAAAATGGCAAGGATAAATGAGATTGGTTGGGGAGTAAAAAGGCTAGAAAGCACCTTCCTCCCCTTATATCCCACTACCCCAAATTTGAGGTCATTTCAAGTGAGTGGGTTACTATACCAACTCTTTTGGACAAAATTTTCTTATTAAAGAAATTCTTAAAAAATTGTAAAAACATAATAAAGATGTAAAACAATTATAATAAAAATAAAATTATTTGTGCAAAAATTAATCATATTATTAGAGGTCACACGGGCTGAGATTTGGCCTCGGCCTAGCTCATCGGTTACCTCGTGACCCTGCGGGTTAAGAGTTTTCTAATTTTTCAAAAACTCAAATAAAAACACACATTTGCCTTTCATAGATTTTGAACCCTTGAACTCTGCTACCACTCTAAAAAGTATAACCAACTAGACATACATATATTAGTGCATTGTAGAAAATCATTGGATATTGACTTTATAGAAACCCTCCAATTCATTAATATCATCAATATAAATATGAACTTCAATGTTCATAAATAGTGGCAAATGGAGTACCCTTAAGTTTGATAACAAATGTGAAAAATAAGAAGCCTTGAAATTAGTGATTTTTTATTCACTAACAACATGAATAGCACAAAAATAACAGCTTTCAAGACTTCTAGATTGAAATTAAGCCCTAAGTAGTCATCAATAGTGACAAATAAGTAAATGAGTAATACTCATTTTTAAAGTAAAAAAACTATATGAACTTTGATTTATTTCACACCCGTATGATATATAACCAGCTTTGACTCTAACATGTAAGTAAATTATGTGTAAGTCCTTGATTTTTGTTTAACTTATTTTGAATTATTTTTGATTTGTCTCAAAAATTTTTGTTAATTTATTAAAAATTATTTTTAATTTTATTATCTTTACAATTAGTTTTAATAAATGGTTGAGATTTCTTTTTATATAAGTTGTTTCAATAACAAACCAAAAATTGTAGGGTGAAAAGTATTTGAGGGCAGTTGAAAGGGTCAAGTTTGATTCTGGCACCATACAATTAAATCTCTTTCTAATCTAAAATAATAAAAAATGTTTAAAGTTTAACAACTAGGTTGGGCCCTTAACGTGGCAGGTTGGGTGATTAGCCTGGCCACTCTAGTCACTTTCGGGTGGCCAGTGACCCGCCAATTTATCCGGGTCAACACGGCCCTGGGCTGGTCACTACTATGCTCCGTGTCGGCTATGAGTCGGCAAAAAGTCGACCCATGCCCATTGGGCCGATTACATGGCATGTGCCCATGTCTACATAATATAACGATAATAATAATATCAAATTTTTTGTTTATATTAATAACAAAAATATAGAAATTAAAAGATTTTTTTAAAACAAATTATTATTGTCAGAACATTTTTTTTAAAAATTAATAATCTTCACACCTTCGTTTAAAATTAATAATACTATAAGAAAGTTTGTTGAAAAGTTTTAAACATCAAAAACTGTAGGGGAAATGATTGACGTCTGCTTACCTTAAACTTATTAAAGTTCTACAAAATGTTGTTTCCATAGTAGATTCTTAGCCCAAATACCAGTGATTCCCCGTTGCTATCGCTGGCACAGGTTCTAGGTTCCTGTCACTAGTTTTCCTCTCTTTCTAGTCTCCCTCACTCTTTTGCGAATATAATCTTCAAAACCGTAATTTTGGTTTTTCCTTTGTTCCAAAGCTTGATCTCCAAAGACGCACACAAGGTATGTATGTTAATTGTTTTTGTTTTTAGTTTTGATCATTACTTTTTTGCTGTGATTTTTATTTGGTTTTTCTCTTGGGATCAACGCATATTGATTGACGATGTGATGTTGATGAGAATAATATGAAATTAAACAGTTACTCCTGTAAGTGGATATCATATGGTGCCAAAATTCTCAATCTCACACAATTTCGTTATTTTGATTAACATCTATATTACCATATGCTTTTGTTTGGTATTATGTTAATTGAGATTGAGTTTTAAACTTGAGTTGTAGAACAATTGATTTTTAGCGATTTCAATGCTTTAAAGATGTCTCATTTATACTCTTTTTGTTGAAATTTCAGTAAACATGTAGTTTTGGTAATTAAATTTAATGATTCAATTAATTAATTGCTCAGTCTTCTCTTGGCTCTTTTTTTACTCATTATTCTCTTTTTCCCTAATGGAGAGTTCATTTTGAGGTGAACAGTGGAAGTTGTAGATTGACTTCCTATACTTCACCTCTTTTTTTCTAAGCAACTAAGGTAAGCATAATTTCCTCATCTTTGCTACTTGAGGCTTGAGTATTCAGTTGTCCCTCTCCAAAAAAATGGGCCTTCCTTCACTTTCATTTGCACACCTCTGGGGAATTACCTTGAAATGAATAAGTTCTAACTTGAACTATGGGAAGAAGTATTTTTTGAAATATTCTCCTCTTATGGTTTCTTTAAAATTTAATAATTGTTTCTTCCAATTTTTATTAATCTAGTTAATATTTGTACTTTTTTATATTTGCTTCTTATATGTGTTAATCTCTGATATTGTCCTTTTCCTTGCTTAATATTTCATTCCATTTTTTTAAACATGATAACTAATGGAAGATATTAGGTTTGATTATAATCCTTATTTGGAAGGTTGTGCAATATCCACCTTGTCCATGCTCTTCTTTTGTACGCACAATAATTGTTAAATTTGAAAACAATGCCCAAACTAGCATAGACTTAGGAAATCTATTGTATTTTCATGTCTTATATTTTGGTAAACATGATGATCATAGTTTTCAGATTTTTTTATTTCCTAACAACTAATAATGATGAAAATTAAGACTCCAAAAATGCAACGAGCTACACAAGCATATGGAAGCGTGTTCTAAACCTTTAGAGTTCTATCACATATTTCCCTTCCATCTAGAATTTCCTTTCAAAATCAATATCATGTTTCATTTGTGTGATTTTTTAGTTTGGTTCTTTATATATAGGTTGAGATTTGAGAATGCAACAAAGACGCTTATCCTTCATGGTACCAAGACCAACAGTGTGTTGAATGATGTGCTGACTCAAATTAATCAATTAAAAAGAATTAACGCTGTTTAGTACACCAAGAAAAATAAAAAAATCAGGCCTTTTGAGAGCGGGAGTGAGAAATCACTATAGTTTTATTCTCTCAAGAGTGACTGCAGCCTTTTTGTAGTGAGCATACTGCAACAAACTCTCTCAAACATGAAATTTTTTGCAAGAGTTTTCTTTTCTTTTCTTCAATTCTTAGATGTCATCACTCTTTGTTTAGCCTTTTGATTTAGGTTTTATTTATGATCAACCATGTCATGTCCCTTGTTCATCTAGATTAGAAATTTAGATAAGGTTCTTATGATTTTCAGTAAGTTTGTCTTTCCTGTAAGTAAAAATTTTGCACTACAACTTTGCCAACATTTTTTATTAATTAATTAATTAATTAATTAATTTATTATTATTATTATTACCCTTTTGTATTGGAGACCGTAGGGTGGTGTAAGATAATATTTAAAAGAGGATAGTTAAACAAAATGTTTAATTTTAACATCATTGAGATAGGTAGGTAAAGAAAATGGTTGTAAGAAAGTTGTGTTATAATGACTAGATTTAGCGGTAGATTTATAAATTAGCCGCACTAATCCTCTATTGCGGCAGATTTTGAAATCCATCAATATAGATTAACAAACATATCATACCTACAGTGATTGACTCATTTATCCGCAACTATAGATGTGTTTTTAACGACAAATTTTTGAATTATCTAGTATAGGCACAAGTTTATTTTTTTTTTTTTAACAATAAATTTTATAGGGCCAATTAATATATTAACCACTATATATATTAAATTTAAAAAAAAATTATATTTAAGGGTGGAAAATTATCTCCGCTACTTTTTATCATTTATTTAAATAAAAACTATCAGCGGAAAAGATCTTTCCCACAATATATTATTTCAAAATAAATAAAATGAAACAATTTTTCATATATTAATTTGGTTTTTTCATTAGGGTAGAACAAATATTTTTATTCGTACTAAATTAATAAAATGGAAAATTACTGTTCACCCCTCGTAATTTTCAAAACTTCCCAAAAACCCACTCCTACTTTTACACAACCCGGACAGCCCTTCCGTTAGTGTTTAACTTCCCTTTTACCCATTACCGTTCACTTCAAAAGGGTCCATGTTGTGAAATCCCATTTTTGGCCTTGAAAATGGTGGGAAAAGATAGCGCCAAATCACATCATGTTGAACCTTTTCAAGGGCTTTTTGCTTAGACAATGCCTAGGAGTTGCATTACATCTTGTTGTTATCCTCATTTCTCCTCATTTGATTTGTTCGACTTCGACTCGCCGGTTTCAGAATACGGTGAGAATCTTCGTTGCTATCAGCTTTGACCATTCTGCAGGTGTTTATTATGGCAGCTCATTTGTGGTAGTCTGGGTTAAGGTTATCATACCCGAAATATATAAATCGGTTTCTACAACAGAAAATGAAGTTGATTTCCATCGGATTGGTCAAGTGCACTTCATCTTCAAATGAGTTGTAGTCGATTTTATTGTCGATGCAGAGCATGCGCCATTGTCGTCTCCGTTTGAAAACGAGTTCATTTCATTGTAAAGTTCTTCTCGTTTATTGTTATCTATGTGTATATTTTTAAATAATGTTTAACTATTTGCTATTATCCGCTTTAAATATATTAATAATATGTTTAATAATTGTCATATCCGCTTTAATACTTGTCATCTCCGCTTTAACATTATCTTTATATGTATAACTATTCATATTAACGCGTAAATTCTCAAAGTCTCTGCGTAAAAGCGGTGATCTTTTTCGCTTGATCTCGAATTGTTGGCGAGTGCCACGCGGCGGTGGCAAGGTTATGGTATCCCTGCATAAGAATTAACGACGGCATTAATTTTGCGCACGGTAACATAAATATCCGAACACCCGCTCGCTGTCATCGACAATGTCGGTCCACCATCGCTTTAACTTTTTTTCTCGTGATATGAAGAGTCACCGCTCATGGACTTCACACCATAAATAACCGAGAAGAACCCTTCCAATGGATCAACCACTCCTCGTCGTCCCTCATCATCCTCCTCCTCCTCTTCCTCTTCCTCCTCTTCCCATGGACAACCACTTCTATCCGAAAAGGATGTTTCATGAGCCTTCTTCCTTATCTTGAGAATCAATTAGCCGTAATCACGAACTAGTTAAACTATCTTTTTCGCCTTAGTCGTAAATGCTCTCATAATCGCCTCGAATGCGGAGGATTCTCCAGCGGTGGATGACGGGAAAGCAATTAAGAGAGCATTTCGACTTGGGTAAGAAAAGAAAGTTTTCACGTATTACGTGATTGCGGAGGATTCTCTAGAGGAGGGAGATCAGAAAACATCCTTTAAGACGGGGTTGACATTTACCACTGAGACTTTCTCTACCGCTTTAAGAAAATGACGCTGCAGTACAACTATTACGCTCCGTGTTTAACCTGTCGGGATCTTCGCTTTAAGTCCCGACCATGACACATTGATTAATAGTCGCTTTTTCATGAATGTGTGTTGTTTAACCTTTTTAAATGTTGTACGCTTTTGCGGGTTCAAGTTGATGCGCATGTTATGCAACTGCCGTGAGCATTCGAATGTACGTGACACTTGTTTCGCTATACGAGGGTCGAGTCGTGAGTGTCCAAAGTCCGAGCGACGTTGTAAATGTTGTAAAATCTTTTATAAATAAAACGAAAACAATCGTATTTGACCGTGAACTTCCCGAAATTTAAACGGAGACCTAGTAAAAAACAATGTGGGAAACAAAAGAACGTCATTGTAAACAATAGAAAAAGTTAAACAATACTCAAGTTACTCTTTAAACAATGACAACGGTGTTTAAGAAAATACGTAAAGATGTTTTAAACAAAGTGACCCAGAGGTACCCATCTAGCAACGCTGATGTCGCTGAAAAGCATTCAATTTAAACAATAACATATTATTTACATGATATAGACTTTTAGTTAAATAGTTAACTCGTTATTTTTAAACACTATATGTATCTGCTTTAAAACATAAAAAGCTTGACGCTTATACGTAGACTCATGTTGAGTTGAGAACTTTCATTCGAACGATGACAATATGTCTTCCTCACGATAAAGGACATATATTTCCTTTTTGCCCTTGGGATGGAGGGAAAAATACCGCCCAATCACATCACGCCTAGTCTAACCTCTATGCATACAATCGTGCACTTTTTTTGTTTTGCCTTCTCGATCTGCTGTTTGTTCTTTACATCTTCTACTTCTTCTTCTTCGCCTTCTTTTTGTTCTTCATTTCATTTGGTTTTGTATGATTTGGTTTTCAATCGCTATATTATGGAGAGTTTTTTTGTGGTATTGCTAGATTCAACGGGGAGGGAAGAGTGCTAATGTTCACGCTCGCGACTTCTTGGGAGTTGGTGTTAGATGAGATATGTGAGCGATGGGGTCTCAAGTTTCTCTTGTCGTGGGTTAAGTTCATCACACCAGATGGATATAAAAACGGTTTGCCCAATAGAAAAATGATGTTGACTTCCAGCCGGATGTGTCACGCTCCACTCCATCTTCAAATGTCTGTTGTTGATCTTGTCGTCGAGACGTAAAAATGTGCCATTGCTGATCCTAATGAAAACGAGGTTTACCTCGTTGTAAGTTCCTTTTCTTTTTAATTATTCCAGCTTGTCTCGGGATCATTATTGTTTAAATATGTCCGTCACTTGTTAACATATTGTACTAGTCGTTTACGTTATTAGTTAATTGCTTAAGTATTTAATGTAACGTTTAAATATTGTCATTATCACTTAAACATTATATTCTCCGCTTAACATATTGATCTTTTCATTTGATCGAAGTGTTGGCGAGGAATTCGGATTCGCGAGTGCTCCCATTCATCCCCATGGTGACCCCGGACGGTGTGGGATGTCTTCCTTCTTCTTCGATCATTCGAAGTGCGTCATTGGATATTGGACAACGTTTTTGCCAGTGTCGAACATTTTCAGAGATGTACTCGAAAATCATGCAATCAAAAGGAATTTTGACTTCAAATTCATAAAGAACGAAAAACATCGGGTGACTGTGGAATGCGCTGCCGATGGTTGTCGTTGGCGCCTTCATGCATCAAAAGAGTATAACAAAAATACTTTCAGAATCAAGACAATCAACCCGTCACACACTTGCGATGGTGGCATAGGGTTCGAGCGTCACATCCGAAAAGCATCCAAAAATGGGTTAGCGCATCGAGTGATTCGGAAGCTCAAGGGACCGGCCCTTGTACAAGGCCATCGACATTCAGAAAGACATGTTGTGGGAACATGGTGTCCACATACCATACAAGCGAGTGCTTGGTTGGGAAAAAGAGCATGCCCGGGTGGTCCTCGGACAGCGGTGACATCTCCGCCTATGACGTTTTTCTTTGGTATGTGGATAAGGTGGCTGAGACAAATCCCGGCAACGTTGCGATCGTGGAAAGAGACGGTGATCGTTTTAAACACGCATTATTTTCTTTCAGCGCGTGTATTGTGGGATTCAAGAGGGCTTGCGGAGCAGCATTGCTTTTCGATGGTACCCACCTCCTTGGAAAATATCGGGGTACACTCTGAGGGTGCCACGAGTGAAAGATGGAAACAATGGTTTTTCCACGTCGCCTTCGGGGTATAGTCGACCCAACCCAGACCGATGCCAATTGGACTTGGTCTCATATCTAAGTTAGGCGATGCCTTATACGAGGATGGAGATTATCATGAGATAATTACCTCGTCTCTGTAGACGTGTCCAAGGGCCTTGTGAGCGCAATTGCGAGAGTCTTCCCTTCTTCGCCACATGCATACCTGCCTTCGACATTTGAGGCCAATTTTATGAAAGCCAATGTCGACATGGGAAGGCATTGTGGGAGGAGTCTTTGGTCTATATGCTTCCAGCATTGCGTGGGCATCCACGGCTAAAGATTTCGATGATACCGTGAATGAACTCGGCAGCTACATCAACCAAGCTCATCATCGGTTGATTAATAAATCGGATATGGCACATTGGTCAAATTATCTCGCTCGGGAGGTGATCATTGGGGTGAGATGTATTCAAACGTCGCGGAGTCGCTCAATGCTTGGATCAAGGAAGCTCGTCATTTACCGTGTGACTGAAAATGGTCAACTCCATAAGGTCGCAGAAATGTTGGTTTACACTTAACATTTAGTGTTACCCTTTAAACATTCTCAATCTTTGTTTAATTATATTTGTCTGACTTTAAATATTAATCCTTTCATTTAAATATTTACAATAATGTTTAACCATGTTTATGAATTATTTACCCATCAATGTCTTTGTTTAACCTTATTTGCTAGGTTCAAGTTGATGCGCATGTTATGTAACCGGCTTGAGCAAGCGAACAAATGGGAGACCTACTTATGCCCAAACATACATTCCAAGGTAGAGATCATTCTTGAGACGGGCCGGAAATCTTACGTGTTGAGTCGTTGTGTCGATGATCGTTACAGTGATCGACCCGATTACGCAACAACTGCGTGGATCTAGCCATCAGGAACTTGTTCATGTCGAAGGTGGCAGAGTTTATGGTATCCCTTGCAAACACGCTTGCTTGCGACAATAATGCAGAACGGACACGCAGCGTACATCAATTTATTAGCGGGTACTTCACTGTCGAGCAATTACAAGCGGCGTACATAGGAAGCTATATTCCCATCACCAGGCGATAGCGGGGCCTTGGGACAAAAATCGTGAGCTTCGTTTGAGACCGCCTATGATGAGAAAGGCGACTGGGCGGCCTAGGCGAAAGAGGATCGAGTGCATGGCGTTTGATGTCCGCGAGATTACATTGCGGCCCTATTGCCATGGATCCGGTCGCAATCGGCGATCTTGCAGATGAGCCGCCAGCCGACTAGGCATTGTTAATAAGCAGGCGATGGCGGGAAACATTGTGTATTGATGGGCAACTTTCCATATTTAAACTCTTTCTCTTTCAGCGAATTGAATGTATTTAAACAGAGACATTGTTATTTTTAAGCGGATACATGTAATTTGAAAGATTTCAAGCCCGATGTTTAAGCGATATATGGTATATTTAAACAATGAAATGAAATGTACACAACTTCTAGCGTAAATTAAACAATGAAAATGGCGAGATGAAATTTAACTACCCTACAATTGAAAACAAACAAAATTTACATTGAGATATACAAGTCATGTTCTTGCGAAAACAAAAAAACAATGAATTGAATTTGTCCAGGTTGCCTCCCCTCCTTACGTGTCTTGGGTAACATACCTTTAATCTCGAAATATTCCTAAAAGAGAAACATTGTTTCTAAAGAGAAACATTGTGTATTGATGGGCAACTTTCCATATTTATTTAAACAATGAGTGCATTTATTTAAAAGCAGAGGGCAGGTGTTATTTTAAGCGGATGCACTAGTAATTTGAAATATTTAAAAGCGATGTTTAAAGCGATATATAGTATATTTAAACAATGAAAGTGAAATGATACGCAATTAGAGCGTAAATTAAACGATGAAATAAAAGCTAAGATGGAATTTAACATCGCTTTACAATTCAAAACAAACAAAATTTACATTAAGATATACAAGTCATATTCTTGAACACGAAAACAATGAATTGAATTTGTCGGATTACATTTGAAAACAAAATTGCGATCGGATATACGAGGACATGTTAATCAAAAACAAAATTTAACCGGCTTGACTGACCCCTTTGTCATGATATGTTGCAGCCTCCTCCCTCATAAGTATCACGGGTAACATACGTAATCGCGAGGGTAAGGAAAGGTGCATCTGCGGTGGCCAGTAACTTCTCACTCCACGGTAATTGCTCGATAAACGCGCAGCGTGAGGCCAGGCGCAATCGGCGCTTCCCTTGTTTTTAGCGTGGGGTTTTACAGTAGCGTGCAGTGGGTACTACTGTCGCCGACTCGCTAAACTCCATATCGGCACAAAGGTCGAGATAGATTACTCAGCCGAGATATGCAGAGTCGAGATTAGAATCACCGATTTAAATACCAAAGCGAGTATTAATCGGACTAATTAAAGAAACTTACCATGTCCAATAGCGATCCTTATCGTACCCCGGACATGAAGAATAATGCATGTATTCTTGTTTATCATTGTCGAGGGGCGGCGACATGGAAGTGACCATTCATGATTATCGGAGGATGACAATTTGAACTTCGTGCGAGGTTGCGCTGGCATCCCCGATCATAGCCATAATTGTGTCATGATGCGTCATCTCGCTTTGACATAAGCAAGCAATGATCCGGTGATGGAGGCTGGGCGCTTCTTGTAAGGATATGGCTCTTTGCTCGACGACATTTTGTATTATGCATCTGAGCGTTCATCACATCATCGATGACCATCTCCTTCCCTCAGCGGCAGTGTATAATTTCATGTCGCGTGTGAGTCTGGCGGCTCATTCTTCCCTACAGCGAGTCTTTCGAGGGTTAAGCGATACTGAGATATAATAAGACCATATTGTAAATATTTAAATGATATTATCAATTATTACATGATATTATATATAATTAAACGTTAAGTAGAAAATTTAAATGATAACATAAAGGTATTAACCACTATTAGGAAATAGTTAAACACTATAAGAAAACCTTTAAACAATATCATATAAACTTTACACTTACCCAGTCCATAGAAGCGAGTTGAGGAAGATCCTCATCAACTCTTGCTCGTATTTGTTAAAACGACTCGAGCCAACCCATTTCTTCTTTCTTGGAATAAAAAGCTTTCCAGAAACGTCGGTCGATTTTTGATTGGCCTTGATCATACTCTCTCGTTGCTCGGTCGGGGTCTTCGTCAGACATCTTCCTTCGATCACGGGGGACGATGGCGACAACATCAGCTGCGAACACATCCTTACATGGTCGTTCTTGTTGTGGGATTGTGTAGAGCCCGATCTTGAGGAGACGAGCGGTGGCGGCATCAACCGCAGACACATCCTTACATGGTTCTTGTTGTGGTGGGATTACGTCTACGCTTGGGCTGCGATACTGTCGACGCGCCCGCGGCCCAGCGGCAGCGGATTCGGCGATCTTCTCAGCCGTAGCCATGCAACAGCGGCATCATTGGGAGACACACTCTTAACTTGTTCTTCATCTTCGAGGATTGTGTCCATCTTTGATCTCGCAATCTCGGCGACGGATTCCACCGGTCGGCGATTTCATCGAGAGAAAGAGGTCGATGACATTCTCAGCCAGCAGCAGCAGCCACATCATCTCCGATGTCCTCCACCGTCATGGCCATGTCATCAGCGGCGTGCAGACTCGATAGCTGCATCGGCCGCCCGATGGTGTTGCTATTATTTCATCGTCGGCCACGGCGGTGGAGGCAGAAGGCGATATTCTCTCTTTTTATCGAAAGTCTCTTGAATGTAGCCGCCTTGGGAATGACCTTCCCGATGATGTCGTCGTGGTTAAATTACGGCGCCCTCAGTTCGTCCGGGTGCCTGAGTTCTTTCGAGGGATGAGCGCGCCGGTTGTGAAACGTCCTTCGGCGTCTACCACGGCGACAAGCCGAGGAAACTCGGTCATCAATACTCGGCATGCTGCATAAGAGTTGCGGTGACATCTTAGCGCAGCGTCACGGGTTGAGTACTCCTGCGGTCGGAGGGGACTTTGCCGTAGTCGAGTGCCACGATGGGAGGCTGTCGTTGTTGTGGTAGGGGTTGTTGCGATCTGTCGGGGGTAGGGGAGGGCTTCTCCGTCGAGAATGCGTCGCGGCGTGGTGGTGGAAGTAGGAGAGCAGCGTCCAGTGCGCTACGATGAAGTACGCCTCTCATCACCGCCGAGCAAGTGGTTCCGGAGCAATGGCATCCATCAAGTCGGTTGGCCCCAACAAATATTTCTTCTTGACGTGCGGAACCATCTCGGAAACTAACATATGTAAACCAGAAACAATTTCGGTGAAATCATTCATTTTAAACTATAAAAACCTATATTTAAAGCAGTGTTTATATATTTAAAGCGTTATAGAATATAATTAAAGCGGAGAACAAAATATTTAAACCAGTATGAATAAGAGTTAAGCGGTAAATACTAAAGTTAACGCTAAATAAAATGTTTAAACATTAAAGACTTATGTTAAACATTGTCCATGATTTATTACCTCTTTTCCATCGAGCGATGACAAGCTCGTTTCTACCGTCGCTTGCTTCGGTAAGTACTTTCACGTAGCACAACATCCTTGGGATCTTCGCAGAAAGCGGACTTTCTTCCCCGTTCGGTCATCTCGTAAAACCAGGGACGTTAAGCGCCGACCGAGCAACCCTTAATGTAACTCTGTCTTTGGTCTTCTTCCGGCGCATCTATCTTGCACTCGGGCGGTACTTGTGGAATATCCTCCATAAGCCACTTGTGCGTCGCTGCGCCCATGCGTATCGCCCCATGGCTGGTAGATCATCGACGTAATCAACGATTCAGTTCGGAACCGAGCATGATGTATTTGGGAAGACGACTGTCCCAATGAGGTACACCATTAGTAGTTTGACAAAATTATCTTCTTCTCCCCTCTGTCGAACAAGTTGCACCAGAGTGCTCTTGATGGAGTCTCTGTGTCTCGTGGGTCTTTGATAGATACCGCCCTTGACGGCCCGACTGGTTTTCTTCTTACGAAAGACCAGCTGCGTCGCCATCGCAACTTGCAGACCAGAACGAGAGCCCACATCTTGAGGTGCGAAACTTCGGCGACTTTTCCCCGATCCTGAATTTATTGGTGTGACCATCGTACCTTTGCAAAAGAGAATCAAGAAGGGCCTTCTCTTGGTACATAGCTTCCACTCGATGAGCTACGCAAAGCGGGGTTCTTGAATAATCTCCCGATAGTCGAGGGTCATGTTATCTTTCAATTCAGCTAAAGGTCTCCACATCCGGTGTCAAATAGCATCGCCCATTAACTAGGTTGACCGCCATAATCACAAAGCTGCGACAATAACAACACATTCAACATGCGGATTGACAAAAGTTTAAGCGGAAATATAAGGTTTTAAATGGTAAACTCTGAGTTATTAAGCAGAGATATAAAATGTTAAACAGAGACCCATTTTGTTAAAGCAGAGCGAGAATACTTAAAGCGGAGACAACAAATGTTAAGCTGTAACATCTCATTTCTTAAACGTCAACCTCATTTGTAAAACGCAACCATATGAAACGAAAGGGAAATGTACATTATAAATATTACACAAATCATAACAATCGAAAAACTATTTCGATAGTGTATACATACGAAAATGCAAAAAACAAAACAAAACCCTAGCCGAGAAATCTCCTGCAGACTAACAAAAACCACGGTAGAAATCCCCCTACGAGACTTCAATATCTTCCAACAAAAAGCAGAGCACAAAAACAAAACCGAAAAAAATCTTTCTTTGTAGCAGAGCAGTTAACATAAAACCATACTCAATACCTTAGATTGCAAAGCGATGAAATGCCAACTAGTTCGCTGGGGACTTCTCCTTGAGATACTGGGTGGAAAGGGAAAAGGCGATGAAATGCCAATTACGGAGGCTTCGCGGTAGAGACAACTCGGAGGCGACTTGGAAATGGAAAAGTCGAAGGCGTGAGTTGAGAAAAAAAGCAAAGTAAAAGCTGCTCCAATAAATTCGTCTCTCGGGGTTACCCTACGGAAAACCGCCCACTTCCTCTCAAATCGCCGAGATGGCTGTAGCCACGACTCCCCATGCAAGGGCATTTTCATCCAAAAAATTTGAAACTCACTCCGTTCACATCCGTTCTGAGGGTTTGGGTGTTTGAAAAAACATAGAGTTTAAAAAGGAGGGGTTTTTTTGGGGATTGCAAAAACTAACGGGGTGTTTTTTTGGCAATTTTACAAACTTAAAGGGTTTTTTTGGCAATTTCCACTTAATAAAATGAAAGTGCAAATACATTTTTATGTCTTTCGCATAAATAATTGTAGAATCATGCAAAAGTTATTTTAAAATAAACATGTTTTATTTTTAAAAATAAAAAGTAATTTCTAATTTATTATATAGGCTAATTATTTGTTATTTATTTATTTTTTTTGCCTCCAAATCCCAAGACCATTTTTAAATGTTAGCTTTATAGAATCTCAAAATAGTTACCCCATGCCAAAGGAGTTGAAACTAAAATTTAAACGTAGAATAGGGATGACAATAATCCCCAAACCCGACCTGACCCGAGTTTGACGAGGAAAACCCGTTTTGACCGGGTTTCGGGTCGGGTTCGGGTAATACCCGACTAATGTAAAGAGGGTGCTGGTGTGGGTGCGGGTATGGGAATCCTGATACATGACCCGAACTCGAACCCAAACCTGAACCTGAACCCGACCCGAAATTCAATTAACAAATATACCCAATTATATATATTTAATATTTTTGTTAGGATTTTTGAAATTCCTACTTTATGGTGTTGAATTTGTTTATTTTGTGTTGCTTTCAATATATATTTTCAATTCCTGCTCTATGGTGTTCATTCAAACAAAAAAAACTACGATTTTTATTGACATTTTTAATTTTTATTTGTTATTTTAATTTTATTTTACATATTTTTAAATAGGGTCAAGGCAAGGAGGGTATTCCCGCGGGTACCCGATTACCGGTCGGGTGCTGGTGTTGGTTGGGGTTTTGAAAACCTGTCTGGTTCGGGTTTGAGTTCAGGTATGCAGGTAGGGTAGCAGGTTCGAGTGCGGGTATGGTAAAATCTGCACCCGACCAGATCCATTGCCATCCTGAACGAAGAAGGATGAAATCACAAAATTGACAACATTATCTGAGTGGATAGCTCCTAGAGAAGTATTGAGGCTAAGAGGGAGCTAAGCTTCGAGAGCATCAATGGCATCCACTTTCGGTGGCTTTGCCTCGACAACATTAGTTTGATGGACTTCTTGTGATATGACCCAATTATATTAGCATGAAGTATCATGCCACTACTTCTCAAAAGAAAAGTTTCCTGATACTAGAAACCTACATTTTCATTTAAGTACTTGTATAATTTTCTCCACATAATTGGACTTTGATGTTATCTATTAGAAGTTTATTTACCACTGATTGGAACTGGGAATCCTATTGTATAATACAAGAATAGCATTGTCTTTGCTACATAACTTTCTCATTACATCAATTTTATAAATATGGCTCAAGTAACTCCATAGTTTGATCGTCGCGTGAAGAAAAAGACCTAAAAAAATTTAGTTCTTGGGCAGATTTAGAACCATCATGTGTATGATTTTGTTGAAATTATGGTGTAAATTTGGAGACTAATGGAATCATTTGTTTATGATAAGAAGGTGGCTCCAAATATTAGTTTGAAACTATTTTTTACTTTTATAAGAAAAAGGTTACAGAGTGTTGAGTTGAGGGTATCTGCGTATTGCTTTCTCGTAAGTCCACCGGGTTTATTTGGTAATAGAACTAGAAATTTGTGGGTTCTTGTTTGGCGAGTTGCGGAAATTTTGAATCTTTCTGGGGTGGATCATGTATATGTACGTACCGCCATATATATCTCAAACTACATTATTCCTCACCCATTCCGCTCTTCGGCTCAAAATTAGGTCAAGCTCAACTATATACATAATGGAATTCATTGAAAGTTGACCATCCATGGACTTTGTTGTTTGACCCCATCATCTTCCTAATGATATTTTAAAGAAAGAAGCAATGAGACAAGCTCTCAGCAACTAGAAGGGAAATGACTTTCTAAAGCTATCTTGTAATTTGTATGTTTGCCAATGCAGATATATTAGTCATGTAAAACTAAGAAATCTCTCCAAGATACACTCTAAATGCACATCAATTCATATTTTATCAAAATATTATTAACAATTATAAAATATTCTTTTTTTAAATTCGTTTCTTATAAAAAGGCATTAGAAACAGATGAAAAATTCATTTTTTATCAAAATATTATTCAATATTATAAAATGTTCATTTCTAATTTGTTCCTACTGGAAAAGCACTAGAAACGATTTTTTGAAAATTAATATTTTAGAAAAATATTATTAAACACTACAAATTATCCGTTTCTAATGTATTCCTAATAGAAAGGGATGAGAAACAGATTTAAGAATTAATATTTTATCAAAAATTATTTGAAAGATTTATTTTTTAATCTGTTCCTAATATTTATTATAACCATTAAATAATTGCTAATTTAAATAAATATATTGTTATTATTTATTTCTAGTTAGTTTTATGCTTCGATTTACTTTTTTTAAAAATTAAAAATAGAAAATGCGACGAAGAGATGATGAGCTCGAGGGCTCCATCAATGTAGAGTTGTTCACTTTTCCAACGGTTCCAGCTCTCCTAATACCTCAACATCTACGGCTCAAAATTCCCCTCCCCCCTAACAAAAAAAACCCCTTCCTTTTTCTTCTTCATCCGTCTCTTCTTTCAATACTGCCAACTCACTGACCACAATGACAATTGCCTCTCGCACATCAAAGGTGCCATCGATGAGCTTGAAGCCCTTCAAGCTCCGCATCGATAAGAATGACCTCGCTAAATGCCTCTCCCAGATCTGAAACAGCGGAGCCATCAAGTGGCAGCCTTTCAATGCTCTATTTGTGATCCAATGTTCATTACTCTTTTATCCCTTTTAATGCTCTATTTGTTGCATCGCAGAGACCCCGGTCTCCTGCCAATGTCCCTGCTTTATCCTTGTAAGTGGCTGCTTTTAGTGAGGAGCTCGGGCCAAAGCTTGTGATAGGGAAAACGTCTTCTGGATCTTTATCATTATGACATGAGTCTTGTTTTCCTTATTTTTTTTTTAAATTTTTTTTGTTTATTTTGTTTGTAAATAGGGTTCTAGTTTGCTTGACTATTATTTATGTTGATCTTTCAGATTTATTTTCTATTTCTGATTTGTGGTATTATCTTTTGTGAATAATTAATGACTGATTTTCTCTAGTTTCTATGGTGATTCAGTTGATAATATGCTTCTATGTCCCTTTGCTATCATTTTCATAGATGAGGACTTGGACGCCTTGTTTTTATATTTGCTTTAATGAGATGTTTTAATGAGAATGATGCTTTCTTTTGCTTCAGTATTTGTTTCATGTCGCTTCATCTTCCTGTTCCTTTTTTTTAAATGTAAGTAGTTTAATATCCCAATAAAATGAAAAGAATGAAAAATACAAGAATTTTTTTCATGGATGTTGATTTTTTAAACATATAGTTGTCTTTGTATTCAATTTTATTTGTGACTGTTCTTTTGAAAATTATGGCTTTAATGTTATGTAATTGCGGTTGAGAAGCAAATTCCAACCATGTAAACATTATTCTTTTGCCCCTTTTATTAGCATTGTCTGAATGAGATTATATAAACTGAATGGTCCATATCTCCATTGTTCACATCATATTTCTTCTAGTGTTTTACTTTCCTATTGTTGTCTTTGACCATATGTTCTGCCCAATGTTTTTGTCTCATGTGAGTAGATGATTTTGAGCCTACTAGTAACATTTATCTATTTTTTCTTCTTTGTTCGGCTTTTCTTTTTTTCCTTCAATTTCACGGCATGATTACTCTGCTATTGTAATCTCATTGTTTTTCATGATTCTTGGAGCTGGTGTGTGATTGCAGTTAATTCATGCAACTATTTACTCATCCCACAATTATTGTTATTTGTTTTTCCCAAATATGTTAATCACTTCTATTTGATTTCTATGATACTTTGATTTCTTTGGATGTTTTCTTTCTGGTGTATTAGGTTGCTGAAGTTGTTGTAATCTTAAGTGCAAAGAAGTGCTATATTAGAAGCTGAAAAGGAAGAAATACGAAGACAAGAATTTTCTAAATTTTTTTGCATTTCTATTCTTTTTTTGGAATTGTTTCTTTTTATGCCATTGAAGTCTTTAGATTTCCTTTCAAATTTGTTCATGGTTGATTGGCTTGTTTGTTGTTGTGCTCATGTTTACTATATTTCATTTATGGTGCTTTAGTCTTCTATTTTCCCACGTTTACTTTTCTGGTTTTTCTATTTGATAAGCCCTAATTTTGACCATGCTTTCTCATTTTAATGTATAAACAATTATATAAATCTTTTATAACAAAGTATATATTTAATGTATAAACAATTATATAACTATTTAATATACAGGGCTTGTCTAATGTAATACAAACATACAAACAAAGATACTTTAATAAAAGAACAAAGCACAAGAAGACCAGATCTTACCATCTCCATAGCATGTGAAATAGAAAGGCACACTTCCCTTATCTTATGCCAGTCTCCATTTCTTGAATAAGATTCCCTAACACAATGCCTTAATATAATCCCCTTCAAATCATACATTCAAAATCTTCTTTAAATGCTTAAATAAATAAATAAATAAAACATTTATTACCTACTATGGTTTATTTAATGAATGACTTGTTATATTGAGAGGCATCAAAGAAACCAGACCTCACCAGCTTATCAACATAAACCCAACAATTACAATCCTTACAATTCCATACAACCATTATAATATCTCCAACTCACTCCACTAAACAAACCTAAACATTAAGGCCTTTCATAAATGGCTATTAACATGCTTCCATCACCTTCTCTGTTCATAATATTAGTATAATCTTACGCCTTTTAAAGCAATTAATCAACTCTATAAAGGCATTTAACCATTACTTTTGATTTCAAGAGGTACCATAAAACCATAAAACATCATCACTCACTCACTCACACTCTCTCTCTCTCTCTCTCTCTCTCTCTTTGTCAACTCAAGCAATGACGCGCCTTGACATCATCATTGCCTTGCTAATCTTCCTCGTCGTCACTGCATCCACCCAATCCCCCGCCGCCATCTCCCCAACCACCAATCTTACTTTCTGGCATTTCCTCCAAGACCACTCCGGCCGTTGTTGGAATGATTGAGTGAGATAATAGTCCCACATCGGATAAAAAGTAAAAGTGTATTAGGCTTATATGGTTCAAATGGGATCACACCAATAACCTTAAGGTTTTTGGTACATTGGCCTTTATTTGGATTAACATAGCCCAACCATTAAATACGGCGTACTAATGCAAAATCTAAAATCCAACAATAGTCCCTTACCTCATCGCCCGTCTCCAGCGCTCCAGCTTTCCCTCTGGCCCAAAAACCCACACCGCCATTGTAGTAGCCACCTAATCCCCCACCGTCTGGTCGTCACCGCCAACATTTCCACCTCGACCACTCCAACAGTCCCCTACCCCATCGATCATCTCCACCATTCACGCTTTCCTTCCATCCCCGATGGAACTAAGAACAGGTCCCTTACATTAACCCACCTATCTTATCTTTATAAGAGAGGTTGGGTTGATGTGATTATAACTCTATGGGTTATCATAAGCATGGGTGGTATAATGTTACTCTTTTCATGCCGCCGCCAGCTCCCACCCTTCCAATTTATCACAAGGGTAATTCCTGTGCTGGAGGTTCAAATGTAGGCGTCGCCTTGACCCTCATACAGCTCTCTCTCTCTCTCTATATATATATATACATGTATGGATTACTTATACATATAGTTGTCTTTGTATTCAATTTTATTTGTGACTGTTCTTTTGAAAATTATGGCTTTAATGTTATGTAATTGCGGTTGAGAAGCAAATTCCAACCATGTAAACATTATTCTTTTGCCCCTTTTATTAGCATTGTCTGAATGAGATTATATAAACTGAATGGTCCATATCTCCATTGTTCACATCATATTTCTTCTAGTGTTTTACTTTCCTATTGTTGTCTTTGACCATATGTTCTGCCCAATGTTTTTGTCTCATCTGAGTAGATGATTTTGTGCCTACTAGTAACATTTATCTATTTTTTCTTCTTTGTTCAGCTTTTCTTTTTTTCCTTCAATTTCACGGCATGATTACTCTGCTATTGTAATGTCATTGTTTTTCATGATTCTTGGAGGTGGTGTGTGATTGTAGTTAATTCATGCAACTATTTACTCATCCCACAACTATTGTTATTTCTTTTTGCCAAATATGTTAATCACTTCTATTTGATTTCTATGATACTTTGCTTTCTTTGGATGTTTTCTTTCTGGTGTATTAGGTTGCTGAAGTTGTTGTAATCTTAAGTGCAAAGAAGTGCTATATTAGAAGCTGAAAAGGAAGAAATACGAAGACAAGAATTTTCTAAATTTTTTTGCATTTCTATTCTTTTTTTGGAATTGTTTCTTTTTATGCCATTGAAGTCTTTAGATTTCCTCTCTAATTTGTTCATGGTTGATTGGCTTGTTTGTTGTTGTGCTCATGTTTACTATATTTCATTTATGGTGCTTTAGTCTTCTATTTTCCCACGTTTACTTTTCTGGTTTTTCTATTTGATAAGCCCTAATTTTGACCATGCTTTCTCATTTTAATGTATAAACAATTATATAAATCTTTTATAACAAAGTATATATTTAATGTATAAACAATTATATAACTATTTAATATACAGGGCTTGTCTAATGTAATACAAACATACAAACAAAGATACTTTAATAAAAGAACAAAGCACAAGAAGACCAGATCTTACCATCTCCATAGCATGTGAAATAGAAAGGCACACTTCCCTTATCTTATGTCAGTCTCCATTTCTTGAATAAGATTCCCTAACACAATGCCTTAATATAATTCCCTCCAAATCATACATTCAAAATCTTCTTTAAATGCTTAAATAAATAAATAAATAAAACATTTATTACCTAATATGGTTTATTTAATGAATGACTTGTTATATTGAGAGGCATCAAAGACACCAGACCTCACCAGCTTATCAACATAAACCCAACAATTACAATACCTATAATTCCATACAACCATTATAATATCTCCAACTCACTCCACTGAACAAACCTAAACATTAAGGCCTTTCATAAAAGGCTATTAACATGATTCCATCACCTTCTCTGTTCATAATATTAGTATAATCTTACGCCTTTTAAAGCAATTAATCAACTCTATAAAGGCATTTAGCCATTACTTTTGATTTCAAGAGGTACCATAAAACCATAAAACATCATCACTCACTCACTCACTCACTCACACACTCTCTCTCTCTCTCTCTTTGTCAACTCAAGCTATGACGCACCTCGACATCATCATTGCCTTGCTAATCTTCCTCGTCGACACTGCATCCACCCAATCCCCCGCCGCCATCTCCCCAACCACCAATCTTACTTTCTGGCATTTCCTCCAAGACCACTCCTGCCGTTGTTGGAATGATTGAGTGAGATAATAGTCCCACATCGGATAAAAAGTAAAAGTGTATTAGGCTTATATGGTTCAAATGGGATCACACTAATAACCTTGAGGTTTTTGGTACATTGGCCTTTATTTGGATTAACATAGCCCAACCATTAAATACGGCCTACTAATGCAAAATCTAAAATCCAACAACAGTCCCTTACCTCGTCGCCCGTCTCCACCGCTCCCGCTTTCCCTTTGGCCCAAAAACCCACACCGCCATTGCAGTAACCACCCAATCCCCCACCGTCCGGTCGTCACCGCCAACATTTCCACCTCGACCACTCCAACACTCCACTACCCCATCGATCATCTCCACCCTTCATGCTTTCCTTCCATCCCCGATGGAACTAAGCACAGGTTCCTTACGTTAACCCACCTGTCTTATCTTTATAAGAGAGGCTGGGTTGATGTGATTATAACTCTATGGGTTATCATAATCATGGGTGGTATAATGTTACTCTTTTCATGCCGCCGCCAGCTCCCACCCTTCCAGTGTGTCACAAGGGTACTTCCTGTGCTGGAGGTTCAAATGCAGGTGTCGCCTTGACCCTCATACAGCTCTCTCTCTCTCTCTATATATATATATATACATGCATGGATTACTTATACATAAATGGTTATATACTTATATGTGGGTGGCTTTTATGATTTTTCTCTACATACAAGTATGGATTACTTAAATATAGATGGTTATATACTTATATGTGGATGGCTTTTATGAAGCTTTAAATAATGGTAATTTTAGTTGATTTATTAAGAAGCTTAACTAAAATTAATTTATAGTCTTAAATATATGAAAAAAATTATACCAACTATCTAAAATTACCCTTACTTAAAATCTATCAAATTTAAGTTAAATTATCTATATATTAATTATCTTTTATTCCATCTAAAATGGTACTATGCATTTTTGAAAAAATATTAGGGAATGTAAACACATTAAAAATAAAAGATCAAATTTTTTTCTAAAAAATATTAAATATTATTAAAAAAATTTAAATGAATATATAATAATGAATAAGACATAAATTCATAAATATAATATGAGAGAATAGAAGATGGAAGCTTGTGGATACAATAAATTTTGGGGAAAAAAGTACTAAATTACCCACTTCCTTTTCAAAATAATCTATACTCCACTCACCAAACCATTACTACACAATGATTTTGTCAATGTTAATTGCATATTCATGGCTTAAATACCTTACAAACAACAAAACCAACCGTGAATTTTCACAATAAAAACCCATTTAAGCATAAGAACCGAGACATCCCCAATTGGATTATCGTAGCCCAACCATTAAATATAGCCTACTAATATAAAATCTAAAATCCAATATGGTATCAGAGCCAATTAGGCTTAATTGCCCAAGAATAAAAATCTAAGGACTAGTATAAAAAAAATTCTATCTCCAGCTAATAAAAAAAACAAAGAGAACACCACTGAGACTCAAGCCCACTAAAAGGAGCACAAGCCCAGACAGAAAAAATAAGTCTTGTGAGGCTCCAAAAGCTTGAACTACAAGTCCAAGACAAAAATTAGCAAGTTGCAACTGAACATATAATCAGTTGAACTTGAGGGGGGATGTTGAAATGATTGAATGACATAATAGTCCCACATTGGATAAAAAGTAAAAGTGTAATGGGCTTATATAATTAAGTGGAATAACACAAACAACATTGAGGTTGTCGTACATTGGCATTCATTTAAATTATCATAGCCTAATAATTAAAAATGGGCTACTAATGAAAAATCTAAAATCCAATAGCCATCCACTACCCTGTCGATCGTTTCCAACCCTACCGTTTCCCCTCAGGCCCAAAAAATCCACATGGTCGTCGCTGCATCTGCCCAATTTCCTGCCACCCTAGCCGTCCCCACCCATATTCCAACCTCGACCACTACGGTCATCCCCTACCTCTTTGACCATCTCCATCCCTCCCATTTCCCCTCCGTCCCTGACCTCATTGATCACAGCACCCGTACGTCAACTAACCTATCTTATCTTTGATAGAGAGGTTGGAATAATATGATTATAGCTCTAAGGGCTATCATAATCTTTGGCGGGATACTGGAATTCTTTTGATGCCGCCACCAACTCCCACCCTTCCGGTGCTTCACAAGGGCACCTACCATCCTGAAGGTTGAGTTATAGGTTCAAATCCAAGCGCCGTCATGACACTCATGCAGCTCTCTCTCTCTCCCTAGATACATGTACGCATTACTAATATATAGATGGTTATATACTTATATGTGGATGGCTTTTATGAATTATCTCTAGATACATGTATAGATTACTTATACACAGATTGTTATATATGAATTACTTATGCACAGATTGTTATATACTTCTATGTGAATAGCCTATATGAATATTTAAATAAAGGTAATTTTAGTTGATTTACACTAATTAAGAAGCTTAAATAGAACTAGTTTAAAGTCTTAAATATATAAAAACATATTATACCAACTATCTAAATTTACTGTTATTTAAAATTCCATCAAATTTTCATTAACTTTCCTGTATATTAATTATCTATTATTCCATCTCAAAATGGTAGTTTACACTTTTCAGATTATATTAGGAAGTGTAGAAACACATTAAAAATAAAAGATAATTTTTTTTAAAAAAGTATTTAATATATTTTTTAATTTTTATAAATGGATATATAGTAATGAATAAGAGAAAAAGACCCTCATGCAAGAGCCGGCATGACCCTCATGCAGCTCTCTCTTTCTTCCTCTCGATACATATATGGATCAGTTATACACAGATGGTGCGCCGCCATGACACTCATGCAGCTCTCTCTCTCTCTGTCTCTCTCTCTCTCTAGATACATGTATGGATTAGTTATACATAGATGGTTATATACTTATATGTAGAGAGGGGCACAGGCTGGTTAATCGAGCTCGTCGGACCGGATCCGCCAAGTCTAGTTCATCTGAAGCTCGACCTAGAATCGGCCCGTACTACTGGTAAAACCCGTCGGGTCAAGCTAATGCGACAGGACCTCCTAGTCCGATTCACCATAGAATAAATCGGGCCCGTCCGAGCTCACCACAAGAACCAGCCGGGTCCGAGCCAAGCCGGTTTGGCCCAACGGGTTTTTACATAATTATTATTATTATTATTATTATTATTATTATGTTAAGTAGTAGTTTAATATTAAATTCAAATTGTTTTTACAAGTTAAACTTATAAAAAATTGGTGTCATGGATGCGATTTGAACCAAGAAACACCAATAGGAAATCATCACCTTTACCAATTGGCCTATATGCTTTCCATGTATTGATATGAAACATAAATAAATATAAAGAAGTCACAAATATATATTTTTTTAAATTTAATCCCAAACAACAAAAATTTTAAAATAATTTATAATAACTTAAACATTTTTGACACATGTCAAAATATTTTTAAAATGGATTAAAAAGTTATGTTTAATTTATTTACCCATCAAATTAAATATTAGCATACCTTTTAAAGCGAAAAAAAATAAATATCAAATAGCTCACTTATTTTAAATTAAAGTTATCATTAATATATTTATTCATCACAATTAGGGTTGGCTCTTAGATTTCACTTTGGTCTCGAACTATTGAGTTATTATCAATATGCTCATCATGTTGTCATTGAACAAAAAATGACTAACTTAAAATTTTCATATATGTTAAAAACTAATTAAACTAACATGGTTTTAGCCATTACTCAAAGATATTCCTTTTTTACTAATATATTTATTTTTACAAATTGATATACATAATTTAAAAACTATTTCTTTTATTTTTATTTTTAATTTTTATTTTATAAGTCAAATTAAAATAATGTAATATATATATATATATCTGTGTGTGTGTGTGTGTGTGTGTGACAAACAAGAGTGCCCCTATTTAAGAAAATTTAAGAGCATGCATTTGTAGGAACTTAGTGTAATCCCATTATTTTAGTTGCCTGCCAATAAAATAGTTTGATCCATATTCCATATATAGTCTTTTACAATTGTGTATTGGTAATAAATTGTAGTGCAAGTGGTTAGGCTTTTGTTACCTAACTTTGAGCTCGTGGGTTCAGATCCGATGAACAACATGTTTTTAATAAAAAAAAAATAACAATAAAATATTAAAAAATTTAATCCAGCGAATTGGGTCACCGGTTTGCCGGGGTCAACTCGCCAGGTTGATGAACCCAGTTAACCTTCCAGGACACGAGTTCAGAAATCTCTGACCTGTAACCAGGCCGGCTACAGTGCCGGCCCGGTTACAGGTTGCCAGCACGGCCTGCCGGGTCTCCTGACCGTGCAGGTTTTCCACCGGCCCAAGCTAGGCCAAATCTCATCCCGTGCATGCCTCTACTTATATGTGGATTTCTTTTATGAATCTTCTATCGATACATGTACGGATTACTTATACATAGATGGTTATATACTTATATTTGGATGGCTTTTATGAATCATTAAATAAAGGTCATTTCAGTTGACTTACACTGATTAAGAAACTTAACTAAAATTAATTTATGGTATTAAATATATTAAAAAAATTATACCTACTATCTAAATTTAACATCATTTAAAATTCCATCAAATTTCCATTAACTTATCTTTTTAATAATTATCTTTTACTCCATCTCAAAATGGTACTTTACATTTTTTTGTAGAAAGAATTTTAGAAACAAATTTAAAATAAAAGATAATTTTTTAAAAAAAATTATTTAATTTTTTATAAATTTTTTCAGTGGATGTATAATAGTAAATAAAAGTAAAAGACATAAATAGGATATGTGAGAATAGAAGATTGAAGCCTATGGATACAACTAATTTTGGGGTAAAAAGGTCTGAATTACCTACTTCCTCTTCAAAATAGTCTATACTCCACTCACAAAAACATTACTACACAATGATTCTGTCAATGTTAATTGCGTATTCATGTAATTGGCTAATAGAGTGATGTGGGATCACAACAATAATCTTGAGGTTTGGTACAATAGCCTTCATTTGGATTATCATAGCCCAACCATTAAATACGATCTACTGACAAAGTCCCCTTGCGTATATCCCGCAAGTGCACGGGTTTGTCGAAGTAATAATCCCGGTGAGCGGGTATCGAATCCACATGGAGTAGGGAATAAAAATACTTAATTCGATTCTTAGCTATATAAAAGGTCAATGATGATGAGTGTAATAATGATTCAATTCTCAACAGTAAAAGCAACAAGTAAGAGAGCAAAAGTAAAGAAGGGGGGTAAGGCAATCGATAAAGATGGGGTACCCGGATAATGCTCCGCCTAGGATAATTCTTTCAAGTGCAAGAACACTCTATTATTCTTCCTAATCAATGCAATGGTGAGTCGTGGAAATCCTTAATTACATAGTCCCAAATCTAAGGTCAACTATGCCTAACTCTATACATATCCCGGAGGAGAAATCGAACAATCTCAACACCTCGCACTCGCATAGAGTTGCAATGAGCTCTAGGGATTCCAAGTGATAAATCTCTTCCTAATTATAGACCTAACCCTTTGGTCCAGGTGGAAGGTCCCTAACCACAATTGAGCCCTAGATACTAAGATTACCTCAACGCTTCACTCTGTTACACGCGCAACTAAGCCCCAGCTGAAGTTTATCCCTTAGACTATTCACTCTATTATGGCCGCAAAGAACTCAAGGAACGGAAGTAGAATCTATCACGCCGGAGGGGAAAGGGGACGCTCCTGTACCTCTAGACTCACCCTCTCAATCCTCTCCAACCTAGCTTTGTCTAATGCTCGTGGTGTGTCACTCACTCACAAAGTTACCAACAAGAACTCTCAACCCTAGTGTCACTCTAAACAAGCATTCAAGGTTGGAACTCACAATAAACATCAATTTATTGAAAGCATAATAAAGAAGTTCAAAGAAACAAATACATCCTAGGGTTCACAATACCCGAGTACCCACTAGGGGTTTAGATCTCCATGGAACTAAGTACAATCAAAGAAATAGAATGTAAAAGCAATGAATCCATAAAGAAACCCCCTCGATAGTCGTGTCGATTGTCTTGTGGAAAGTCCTCTACTCGTCGTCCAAGGATTCCCTCGTCCGGTATAGGATACGCCTCGACGGAAGCTCCCCAACCAACCTTCTTCCTAAGGAATGACGATGTCGGAGCCGTAGAACCTCTCCAAAACCTTGGCCAATACCCCTCGAAACCCTAGCCAAAGCCCTTTCTCAAGTTGGGGAAATAATGGAGAAAAGAATACTAAAATCGGGGCTGATTCGGCTTTTAAATAGGGCTGGAATTGGGCGACTGCACGGGCGTTGATGCTTCACGCGCCCGTGGGGAATTTCCACACGGGCGTGGATAATTTCCACATGCCTGTGTGGACCCTCTGAACTCCTATTTTCTCGGCCGGGTGTGGACAATGCTGCTACAGTACTTTCTGCCGTGTTGCTGCAGTGCTCTACTATAGTTCAAGTGGGATCACAGCAATAACCATTAGGTTTTTTGTACATTGGTTTTCATTTGGATTATCATAGCCCAACTATTAAATACGGTCTACTAATGCAAAATCTAAAATTTAACAGCCGTCTCCTACCTTATTGACCGTTTTCACCCCTCCTACTTCCACTTCAGCCCAAAAATCCACACAGCCGTCATCGCAGTCGCCCAATACCACGTCGCCCCGGTCATCACCGCCCACGTATCAACCCTGACCACTCTGGCTATCCCCTACCCTGTCAACAATCTTCATCCTTCCTACTAACCCTCCGTCCCTAACAACACCAATCATAACCCTCGTAGATAAACCTAACTACCTTATCTTCATAAGAGAGATTGGATTAATATGATTATAGCTCTAGGGGATATCATAATCATGGGTGGGATACTGTTAGTCTTCTGCTGTCACCGCCAGCTCCCACCCTTCTAGTGCGTCACAATGGCTCTTCTCATGCTGGAGGTTCAAATGCAGCCGGCGCTATAACCCTCATGCAGCTCTCTCTCTCTCTCTCTATATATATATAGATACATGTATCTATTACTTATACACAGATGGTTATATACTTATATGTTGATGGATTTCATGAATTTATTATATATACATGTATGGATTAGTTTTACACATAAGGTTATATACTTATGTGTGTATGCCTTTTATGAACCTTTAAATAAAAGTAACTTTAGGTTATTTACACTGATTAAGAAGCTTAACTAAAACTAGTTTGTAGTCTTAAATATACAAAAAATTATACCAACTATCTAAATTTTCCCTTATATAAAATTTCATCAAGTTTTCATTAACTTATCAACACATTAATTATCTTTTATTCCAACTAAAAATGGTACTTTACATTTTTTCATGAAATATTAGTATGTGTAGAAACACATTAAAGATAAAAGATAAATTTTAAAAAAGAATATTAATATTTTTAAAATTTTTAAAATGGATATATAATAACGAATAAGGGAAAAAGACATAAGTAGGATATGAGAGAATAGAATTTGGAAGCTAGTGGATACAACTAATTTTGGGGAAAAAAGTTCTGAATTGCCCAGTTCCTTTTTCAAAAATAGTCTATACTCGTACTAATGTAAAAATTATGAATTTACACAATAAAAACCCATTTAAAATTATGAATTTACTACACAATGATCCTATTAATTTAATTTCATGTTCGTAGCCTACAAACCTTACAAACAACAAAACAAATTATGAATTTACACGATAAAAACCGATTTAAACATTAGATTTGATACATCGCCATTTGGATTGTCATAGCACAACCATTAAATACAGCCTACTAATGTAAAATCTAAAATCCAACATGGTATCAAAAGCTCATTGAGGCTTAACGACCGAAGAAAAAAAGATCTATGGACTAGCAAAAACCCCTCTCTCGACTAATAAAAAGGGAAGACCACGAGACTCAATCCTAATAAAAAGGAGCACAAGCCCAGATAGGAAAAAGGGTCTCTGAAGTTCCAAAAGTTTGAAGTATGGCACATCTCTTACTTGCGTGTGCCGCAAGGGCACGGGTGTATAAGTAATAAAGTACCCAAATTCATAGGCAATGGAAGTATTAGTAATGACAACTCCTAAGTTATCTAGTCAGAATCAAGAATAGGATGGAATGAACTTAATCAAGAGAAGTATTAATGGCACAAGCAAGCACAAAAGAGTAAAAATGAGGGAAGCTTGAATCAATGAAAATGAGGTGCCCGAACAATGCCCCCCCTTAGATTTAACATTTAGCTCAAGATTCACAAAGTGTTTCTAAATCGAGTTAATCTAGTCGAGGAAATCCAAGAATAATCAATCCCTATCTCTACATCACTGATATTAATCCCCTTCGAGGTCCCGGTGGAGAAATCACTTCATCTCAACACCTCACACCACATATGACCATAATAGACTCTAGTGATTCTTAAGAGTACATCCAATTCCTAAGGATAGACCTAACCATACTTCTAGGTGAAAGGTCCCTAACCCTGTACAAGGTCCAGGCGGAGAAATCTCTTAATCTCAATACCTCAAACTAAATATGGTGGTTGAAAACCTAGGGATATGAAGATAGAATGTACTAATTGAAGGGGAAAGGGGACACTCTAGTTTCTCATGACTCATCCTCTCGACCTTCTTCAATCTTGAGGCTCTAGCCCCAATGGAGACCTCTCTCTCACCGAGTCAAACAAATCATAATTAGCAATAAACCATAAGATCAACAAGGCAAGCAAGTAATAAGAAAGCAAGATTGAAACTCAATTAAACTCAGATTTATTAGAAAACACAAGTAAATCAATACAAAGAATAAAATCATAGGGTTCACATGCCCAAGTACCCTATAGGGTTTAGCACTTCATGGAGCAAGTTACAAAACAAATAATGCAATGTAAATAAAAAAAACAATGGAAAAAGCCTTCTTGAATTCGTGATGATGGCCTGGATGGGTCTTTCATCGTCTTGAAGGATTCCACTCTGTAGCTAGGTCGCCGATGGCTTTTTAAATGCTATGACAAAAAAAGAATCTATCTAAGTTGGTGAAGAATACCCTCTAAATTTGCCAAGACCTCTTTTCCAAACCCTATCCGCTTTGACTCTCAAAGTCATGAAAAAAGTCTCCAAAGTATATGGCAAAAAGGCTATTTAAACTCAAAAACATTTACCTGTCACTTGCCTCCATGTGGCCAGTTGAGCCTCCATGAGCCCGTGCGCTATGCAAAATTACCCACATGACCGTGTGGAATTTTCACTCGGTTCACGTGAATATTATTTTGTTATAGTACTTTGTAAATAAACAAGCTCCAAAACTCTTCTCTTGAGGCCACATAGACTGGCACACATCCGCATGGTAGGTTATAAGGCTTCTTGTCATCTAATCATCATTAGGAAGGCTGTTGAAGTCTTCATACAAGTCGGGACATAGGAATATGGCTTTCTTTGTGCCCTTTCAACTCAAAATTTTACTTAAATTCTCTTGGAATTTGGCACACACCCTCATGTGTATGAACTCCGCTTGAGTCTCGATCCTTATGTTGCACAAAAGACTCCCAAAATATGCCTCATGGCCTATCTTTGCTTCCTTTTCTTCTCTCAAGGCCTTCACAACCCTATTTTCACAATGGAACACCAAATATTATTTATGAGACATAAAACATGATAAAAATGATGCTCAATGCATGTAAAACATATAGAGAAATATGTTTACTCAAGTACTTATCAAAGTACAAGTCCAAGACAAAACTTTTCCAATTGCAACTTAACATATAACCAGTTGGCTTGAGGGGGATGTTGGAATGATTGACTGAGATAATAGTCCCATATCAGATAAAAAGTAAATGTGTAATAGGCTTATATAGTTCAAGTGGCATCACACCAATAACCTTGAGGTTTTCTGGTATATTGGCCTTCATTTGGATTATCATAGCTGAACCATTAAATACAGCATACTAATGCAAAATCTAAAATCTAACAACCATCCCTTACCCAGTCCACCATCTCCATCCCTCCCGCTTCCCCTTCGTCCCCAATGACACCGATCACAACCCTGTACGCCAACCGACCTACTTTATCTTTACAGGAGAAGTTGGATTGATATGATTATAGCTTTAAGGGTTATCATGATCATGGATGGGATACTGCTAGTCTTATGTAGCCGACACCAAATCCCACCCTTCTGGTGCATCACAAGGATACCTCCTGTGCTGGAGGTTGAGTTGGAGGTTCAAATGCGGGTGTTGCCATCACCCTCATCACTCTCTCTCTCTCTCTCTCTCCCTCTCCATCTCTCTCTCTCTCTAGATACATGTATGGGTTACTTATATACAGATGCTCATAAACTTATATGTGGATGGCTTTTATGACTTTTCTGTAAATACATGTACGGATTACGCATACACAGATGGTTATATACTCATATGTGGATGGCTTTCATGAATTTTCTCTAGATACATCTATGGATTACTTATACACAAATGGTCATATACTTATATGTGGATGGCTTTCATCAATTTTCTCTAGATACATGTATAGATTACTTGTACACAGATGGTTATATATTTATATGTACATGGCTTTATGAATTTTTAAATAATGCTAATTTTAGTTGAATTACAATGATCAAGAATGTTAACTAAAATTAGTTTATATTCTGAAATATATAAAAAATTATACCAATTATCTAAATTTACCCTTATCTAAAATTCCATCAATTTTCCATTAACTTATCTATATATTAATTATCTTTTATTCCATTTAAAAATGGTACTTTACATTTTGCAGAAAATATTAGGATGTGTGGAAACACATTAAAAATAAAGATAAATTTTTTTAAAAAACTATGTAATACTTTCTAAATTTTTAAATGGATATATAATAATGAATAAGAGGAGAAGGCATAAATAGGATATGAGAGAATAGATGATGAAAGCTTGTGGATACAACTAATTTTGAAAAAAACAAATGTCTGAATTACCCACTTTCTTTTCAAAATAGTCTATACTGCACTCACCAAAACATTACTGCACAATGATCTTGTCAATTTTAATTGCATACTCATACCTTACAAACCTTACAAACAACAAAACCAATTGTGAATTTGCACAATAGAAACCAATTTAAACATTAATTTTTAGACATCACCATTCACATTTGGAGTACCTATATAGCATTTCCACCATCCCACGAAATAACTAGTGAAGGAAAAAAAAAGAATCAAAGAGGAACAAGTCTAAATGAAACTCTTGACATTCACAAAACTGACAAGTTTCGAATTTATAAACTTGAAATATCCTTTACACTTTACAGATATCCAACCATCATGGGCAAGAACAACTTCTAGTTTTTGCAAGAAATTCAAGGCAAACATGCAAACCCATAGTTATTTACACTATTACAAATTCAATAACACTAACTGGCAAGCAAAGGCAGTGTAGATGGGAAAAAATAAAATTCAAAGCTCCATATAAGGCATCTATGGCTCTCATTACAGTGACATCAATAAGAAAGGCATTGTAACTGTGTAGATGAAACTTTATTTCTATCATGGCTCAGGTGACAAGTCAGCATAAAGCATTTCATGTGCAATACAGGGTTCTCATTATAGGAAAAAAACTATCTAGGAAGCTAAATCAAAAAGGTGAAATATGCACATAATAACATGAGCATCAACCAATGAAATCTAAAATTACATGCAGTTCATAATTGGTGGTTATCCATAAATTACTAAAAATGATATCAAATTGTCCCCTATAGCAATGAGTGCGCTACAATAGAGGCACTGAATGCCCTTTGCCTTGCCATACATGTTACTTGATAAGGAACACACAAGTGAATTGTTTCTTTAATGTACTTAACTCAATTAGGCAAACTTCATGGCCATACAAAATGCCTGCCAATTTAGCCGATTGAATGGAAGCTTACACATTTGAGGATACATTCATACAAATAATTAATATATCTATAACAAAGTTATGCCAAACTTTCATGATTGAGAACCTTGCCTCAACGCATATTCAAAACATTGGCATCATGATCGGGAACCTTTCCTCATCTGCAAGAAGAAGGCAAAGAAGAAAAGCATAAAAATGAAAAATATAAACCAAAGCACTGGAAAATATGCGGTGAGGGGTGGGAAGGAAAGGGGGGAGGTCGGGAATCTATAGACAAATGTAGCTCTTTTTGAAAGATTTGTCACATTTGAGCCCTATGTTAGCTTACTCAACTAATGACAGAATAAAAAATTATCAAATTTTGTCATACATCTGTTGTTGGAAGTTCCATGTTTTGCCTTTCTAGCCCTTGTATTGGCATAGTCTTTTCATGCAATTGCCAACTTCCATAGTAGATGGAGTTCTAATTAACAAAAAATCATGCAGCATTTGGTACTTGTCCAACGAAAAAAGAAAATTGATGATGCATCTCAGCTGTTGTACTAAAACTAAAATGTGGAAAAAGGTGATACATGATAAGCAATTCAGAAAAAAAAATTCAAAAACAATAAACATTGATGAACCAAATGTATCAATGGAGAAAATACTATCCATGTATTAATGAAGGAATCGAATCACATGTGCTGTCAATCAGTTTGGAATACAATTCATATAACTGAAGCCATTCTTCCAATTGAGAAAAATAGTTCACAAATCTAGCGAGCAATGTTTATTAAAACACCAAGCCTAGAATACAAAACTGAAAATAACCTGAGGGCTATCATTGCATTAAAAATGCATAAAAATAGGAGATATAGCATACTAGTAATTAAATGAATCAATGGACACATGGACAAGACATAGCATGAATTCATGAAATAGTCTAAAAGGACAAGTAAGTTATCCATAAGCATGTACATAGGAAAAAGAATTAAAAATACATGTCCACCTATTCTTATAGAAAGGGTCTAGCATTGCTTAATGCTAGAGGAGGATGCATGAAATCTTATGGAATCTTGTGTACACAATGTCATATGCATAAGCATGTACAATAATGCATAATTCAAAAGATACATGTCCACCATTAATAATCAAATAAACCATGCAAATATGTGCCACATGTGCAATAAACAAAGAAGAATAGCTGTGCAGAAATCACAATTCAGTGACCCAACACATACCGTATAGTAATAGCAATTTTGATATGTATATTGATATACATCTTTAGATAGTAAACCACTATAAAAACACAAAGACCAATGCAAAATTCTGAAGGAATAGGTAATCTAATGCATAAAACAGGTTTAGTAATGCACGATAGAAATAGGGCTTGAGAAAGCATTAGTTTTTAGGCCTACATCTGCGTAAAAAACCTCATAAACCATTGATAACATGTTTACTAGGATAGGAAGCATAACTTTTTAATGCAAAAAAGTGAAATCCATGCAAGTAATGAAGAGGTTCATGCAAATAAAAGCAAGATAAGGAGAAAAGAGTACAACGAGAAAAACAAAAGACATTCAAGAAAAATATAGTCATATACGGCAAGAATACATCTCCATCTCGTTAGCAATTCTATCATTAAGCTCAACCCTTTGTCTATTTTCTTTACATTGTTGTGCGTTGTAAGTGAGGTTACAATTCAAGAATCTGGTCATAGTGTGTACCTTTTATTATGGAAGATATGATCGTTGAGTCAATACCTACTATGTAATTATGGATGATCTGACAGTGCAGAACCAATGGAATACGAGGTCTTGAAAGGGAAAAATGGGTGGAAGGTCAATATTTCTAAGCAATACTTTAGTATAGCAAATGCTTGCTCAACCTGAGAGTGCCTTAGGTTGAATTATTCCTTTGGAAGCTTAAACGCCCTCTCGTTATGTTATTTTAAGTGGTATCAATCACCTCGATAAGGGGTAATGAACCCATTCATAGTTGTATAACCCACGTCTGCAAGTAATATTTTCCTACAAGGAAAACCACTATGGAGAACATTATGGACACATTAATGTGTGTATAGTCTAACAACCTAGCATAGTCCTACATGACAAGTTAACTTCATGGACATATAATATGTCTTTAGTAACATTGTATGAAATTTTTCTTGGGTTATGACATTCATACTTTGTAGTAAGAATACAAATTTGGGTTATCTTGAAAGTCTAGGTTATAGATCTCGCTAGGAGGTTTCACAAAGTCATCACGTTGTGCCCCATGGCTAGAAGAACATTATTAAAATATCGGTAAATTGTTTCCAGGGAACTAAAGGAACTCCATTCACATGGTTCTATTGTTTGTATTGTGACCAACTATGTGTAAGAAAATGACCACTTGCTCCTCTACAGACAAATGACTTGTATCCACGAGTAGGTGCCTATCATGCATAATGGAGGATAAATGCATGAATGGTTCTACATCCATCCTAAGGTAACTGACACAATAGTCTTGACTACCCCTTAAGATATGTTCCATGTGGCACTTCCTAGTTAGTTCTTTTAAAAATTAAGGATGTGGACACCTTGACACCCTAGGTTCATGTAATTCTTCAAATAAAAATCTGACAATCATAACAATTGTTGTGAATGCGGCTGTGAGGGTTATGGCATGCTTCCCTTGCATTTGAAATAAATTTCGCAACATAATTGGAAATGCATGAAGATCTTATCAATAATGCATATGAAAATAGTAGCATGCAAAATGATGGTGCTATCATTTCATTTAAAATCCACATGTATACAGCATTGCATCAGAAAAAATCTTGATGTGGAGTATTAAAAAAATCAAGCAGCTCCACCAACACCAAATTGTTTCTCGAGCTCAACTTGCTTCACAGCAGATGTCGGACATACTTACGCAACGAGCAAATCAAGTCAAGGACAGTTGTTAAAGTCATTCCATCATACTATTACGCATGATGGTTTTATACCCATGGTCATGAAAATCCATAGTGTATCCATGAAACTAATTATGATAATCTGTATTAATCATTGCCGAGCAGTATCCAAAGTCTAGAAGGAAATGCTCCAAATTTATGTGATTTTTGGGTTTTATATAATCAGTATGAAACTAGGATCTAAAGTTACATCAAATGAAGAGAGTTTGTCTTGGAATTTGGGACAACCAAGCAGGTAGGGAGACCTAATAAGCCTTGAAGCCCAAAATGTTAAAAACAAAATTGAATGACCAGATTTGTATTACAGAGAAGAATGATCCAGATGATGATTCATTTGGCTTATTTCACTTGCAAATATTTCTGCATTTCCATACAACATTATTTACTAATAGCCAATCTCTCAAATCCACTATAGATAAAGAATCAACTAGAACACTACTAAAACAATTTACATGTAGAATTTAACAACATATCCAAATAAGTGGCTTGAAATTCATAATATTTTGAGAAAGGAATATTTTTTATAGCCAACAAAATTTACATGGGTTGATATAAAGATGCTAAAGATCTAATGTTGGAAACCGTTTACCAATATTATAGGAGTTTCGACGATCAATTATTTATCAAGACTAATGCCTTTATTGGAAGATTTTTATCACACACCATTTTCTCTTAAGATTAGACTTTAATAACTTAATCTGACAAAAGAAATCAAGAAAATAGGCAATCAACAATGAAGGGAAGGCCTTAAGAAAAATCAATTTTATAGTTTTGGACTTGGAATGCCACAGATCTCCACAAAATCTCAGCTCTCGGAGTGTACTCAAAAATTGAAGAAAATCATATGAACTTTGAATGGCTAGTAAAAGGATAGAAAACACTAATAAAAATGTCAAAATTTCTCTTTGCTGGAATTATATGCCTAGACACCCAAAGATTATACTAAGTAGAAACAAATAAGAATTATGTATCATAAGTTTCTAGGGAAGTGCTTGGCTGTAGGATAAGTATATGGGGTTAAGGGAATTTTTTTAAAAAATTTTTGTGTCGGAGGAAAAACTTTCATTTCAGCTAACCAAAATTTGATTTTATTATTACTAATAATAATTAAATACTTTGAAATTAAAATTTTATGAAGGCATCCAACAATTGAGGTATTATGGGCTATATATTCAAAAGACCCTTAAAGAACATCACCGTGGCTTGTTTTACACCCCCTCACCCCACCAAAAAAAAAAACAGAGAGAGAGAGAAAGAGGGAAAACAACGCTGCCATACAAATGTGCACCACTAACTCTTAACAATAACTAAGGTTAAAACTTTATTAAGATGCTAGTTGCTACTTGTCAAGCACATAATAACTGGTAACACATAACTTCAAAAAAGGTAAGGGAATTCTACCGATTAATGCCTTGGTAATATGAAAAATCAATATTTCATAACTCTGGTCCACTAAACTGATTTAAAGTCAACTTATTCGGGTTGAAGGAAGGTCTTACTAACCCATGAATAAACCAATTTTATAACAGAAACTCAATTATACTTTATCAACTTTAAAAGTAACCAAACACTTCAAAATGATAGGCATTATCTATAATCAATAGAAAAAAGAATAAGCACCTATAATTTTCATGAGCTTCGAAGGAACAATCAGAAAAAAATGCTGATATTTGATGTGGAAGTTTTTCGTAAGCATACTGGAGAGCAAACTTAGCAATAGGCTTGAGATCCCTTGTTCCTTGATAATCTACTAGTGGCTTGCCAGGTGAAAACACCTTTATTGTTGGAAATCCTCTAATATCTATACTCCTAAAAAAACAATAACCCAAGAATGTGAAGGTATATACAAATTCTAAATGATGAGATATAAGAAAATTTAAAATTTTGTTCTAAGGTTATATATCAATTTTTAACTACTACTATTGCATTGCAATGTTTTATATGATATGAGATAGATAAAAGATCAATTGATGTGAAAATGATAAGTGCTTGTGCTATATGAATGCAAAGTGTTCATTCCTTATGTTGAGCATTACTTTTCTCAGGTTTTTACACTAATATGTGTGTTTTTATGTTACTTTTATGCAGGTAGGGTTGTGAGGCCGAGTATGAAGGAAATAGGCCAATGTGGATCATAATGCACCTATTTTGGAGGAAATCTCGCTAAGGTTCAAACGCGAAGACATAGGTCAGGTGTGAGATGCTAGAGTGTGTGCCAACCTCCTAGCATTCAAGTGAGCACATCCATTTTGGAGGGGCACAAAGGTAGTCACACTCATGCATTCCGATTTATGCACATAAGAACGAGAGCTCCACCAACATGTATATCATTGAAGAAGCAAGTGATTCACGACGTAAACGTGTGCCCATTTGCGTTACCCCGATGAAAATATGGAATTGGGAACTTATTCAGGTTGAAGGCTGTAGCAAAAATGTAGCATGTACTGTAGCAAAACTGTTCACAGCCGGCCGAGAAATCAGAGAAATAGAGAATCCACACGGGCGTGTGGAAATTATCCACGGCCGTGTGGAAATTCTGCACGGGCGCGTGTACCATACACGCCCATGGTGTCGCCCGATTCCAGCCCTATTTAAAGCTGATTCAGCCCGATTTTGGCATTCTTTTCTCCATCTTTTCCCCAACTTACGAGAGGGCTTCGGCTAAGATTTTGAGGGGTATTGGCTAGGTTTTTGAAGAGGTTCTATGGCTCCGACATCGCGCGTCGTTTGGAAGAAGGTTATTAGGAGAGCTTTCGTCGGCATCGATCCGGCGAGGTGTATCCTAGGCCGGACAAAGGATCCCTTGCGACGAGTAGAGGACTCTCCACAAGACCATCGACACGACCATCGAGGGGGTTTCTTTATGGATTCATTTCTTTTACATTTGATTTCTTTGATTGTACTTAGCTCCATGGAGAGCTAAACCCTAGTGGGTACTTGGGTGATTGTGAACCCTAGGATGTATTCATTTCTTTGAACTTCTTTATTATGCTTTCAATAAATTGATGTTTATTGTGAGTTCCAACCTTGAATGCTTGATTGTATGAACATTTCCCTTAGAGTGACACTAGGGTTGAGAGTTCTTATTGGTAACCTTGTGAGTGAGTGACACACCACGAGCGTTAGACAAAGCTAGGTTGGAGAGGGTTAAGAGGGTGAGTCGAGAGGTACATGAGCGTCCCATTTCCCCTCCGACGTGATAGATTCTACCTCCGTTCCTCGAGTTCTTTGCGGCCATAATAGAGTGAATGATCTAAGGGATGAATCTCGGCTGGGGGCTTAGTTGCGGCGTGCATGTGGTGAAGCTTTGAGGGGATCTTAGTATCTAGGGCTTAATTGTGGTTAGGGACCTTCCTCTGGACCAAATGGTTAGGGTCTATAATTAGGGAAGAGATTTATCACTGGAATCCTTAGAGCTCATTGCAACTTTATTCGAGTCGCGAGGTTGAGAGGTTATTTAATCTCTCCTCTGGGACATGAATAGAGTTAGGCATAGTTGACCTTAGATTTGGGACTATGTATGTAATGATTTCCACAACTCACCATTGCATTGATTAGGAAGCATAATAGAGAGTTCTTGCACTTGAAACGATTATCCTAGGTGAAGCATCATCCGTGTACCCCATCTTTATCGATTGACGTACCTCCTCCGTACTTTTGCTCTCTTAATTGTTGCTTTTAATTGTTGAGAATTTAATCATTGTCACACTTATCATTGTTGATATTCCACATAGCTAAGAATCGAATTAAGTGTCTTTACTCCCTACTCCCTTTGGATTTGATACCCGCTCACCCGGGATTATTACTTCGACAAACCCGTGCACTTGCGGGATATACGCAAGGGGATCTTGTCAACTAATGTTTCAAGTGCAAGACCTACTATTATGTCTCTTAATTGATGGTTAATGAGTAGTGGACATCCTTGAATACATGCTCCAAAACCTAAGGTCAACCGTGACTAACTCTACACTAGGCCCCTGTAGAGAAATCAAACAATCTCAACACCTCACACTCTATAAAGTTCCAAGACTCTCTAGGGATTCCAGGTGATAAACCCTATTCCTATGTGTAGATCTAATCCTTTGGTCCACGGGAAAGATCCCTAGTCACAATTAAGGTCCAAGTGCTAAAGTCACTTCAACGCTTCACTCTTTTGCTCGCGCAACTAAGCTCCAGCGGAGTTCGTCCCTTAGCCCTTCACACTACTATGACCGTAAATAACTCTTGGAATGTGGAGGCAGGACAAATCACATCGGAAGGGATAGGGGATGCTCCGCTACCTCTCAACTCACCCTCTTGACCCTCTCTAACCTTGTTTTGTCTAACCCTCATGGTGTGTCGCTCATCCACAAAGTTACCATTGTCTAACCCTCATGGTGTGTCGCTCATCCACAAAGGTTACCAAGATGGTCTCTCAAATCTAGTGTCACTCTAAGTGAGAAATCATTCATTAAGCATTCAAGATTAGAACTCAATTAGAGACATCAATTAAGGAAAGCATAATAAAAGGTCACTGAAACAAAAATATTCTAGGGTTTACAAAATTCAAGTACCCACTAAAGGATTTAGACTCCATGGAGAAAGATACAATCAATAATGAAATCGAAAGCAAAAACAAGTAATCCATAGGAAACCCCCTCGGTAGTCATGTCGATGGTCTTGTGAAGTAACCTCATCTTCTCAAAAGGTCGGCTTATCCGGCCTAGGGCACACCTCACCGGATCGATGCCAATGAAAGTTCCCCATTAACCTTCTTCCAAACAAAGCATGTGATTGCTTTCCCCACAAGTGTACGGGATCGCCAAGTAATACCTCATGTGAAGACATGAGGATCGTATTCCACGGGGCTAAGTATCTCCTATTACTCCTTCTCGAACTATTATCTAACCTAAGATTTAAGTGATGGAATTGACTCTGCTAGATGCAATTAAAACTAAATCAAGATTTCCAACAAATTAGAGAGAGCAAGTAATGAGCAAGCAATAGAATTAATGTAATGAAAAGGCCTATGGATGTGGATCCCCTTTTGGGGGGTTATCATGAAACATGGATGATGATCAAAAGATGCAAGGGTAAATTGGGCCAAGATATTTCTAGACTAAAAAACCCCAATTTCTTGGTGATTGAACCCTAATCCCATATAAACATTGATAGGAATTTCTTCCAAATCTACGTTCCTATGATTGCATTAAGTACAAGGAAATCTCAAATAGGAGTAAACCTACTCTTCTTCGGCTTAAACCTAACATAGAGGGCTACCAACAACCAATTTCTCGGTGTGATGATACAAGTATCCCCTTCTAATCAATTCAAGATCTAATACATGCGAGCAAGTCACATCTACATGCATCACTCATAAAAGAGCTACGGATTTCTCCTTAGTGTAGCACTTAGTATGAAAACAATGGATTAAACCTTAAAGTAACCCAAGCATATAATTAACAAGTAATCATCCACAATACATGATTAAACCACCCCAAGGTTCACCAACACCCAGTGGTCTTTGGGATCTAGTGTGTCATCATTCCACAACAAACAACACAATAAAGAAAAACATAAAGCAAAAGCATAGATGACACTCCCTAGATGAAATGGTTAAGGAGAAGGTAGAGAATGTGCCGAATGATGCTTCCCCCACAAAAGGAATGCCGAATGATGCTTCCCCTAGCCGCAGCTCTCTTTCCTTCAAATCGTGGTTGAACTCCACTTTGAATGATGTTGCCTTCTTGCCTTGAGAGACTTGGACCTTGGTCTTGAATGATCTCCTACCTTCCTTGCCCTTTTTCTCCTTCCCAAGGTCACCCAAAGTCTCTCAAGTGTTCTCTCAAAACATGTCCAGAAAAAGTCCTTTGTTCTACCCTAAAAGTCAGCTTTTATACCCCTCATGGCATACAAGCCGTATAGGGATCATGTGGGGGTCGTATAGCACTCAAATAATCTAGATTAACGCTCCATACGTGGTGCATACGGTGTCCATACAGCCTCCACATTGCCCCCATACTGGGTGGTATGGGGGTCGTATGAAAATATGGGCAGACAGCTTCAATTTCATCCCACTGCTACAGTGTATACGACCCCATACTAGGTGGTCTGGGCATGGTATGAAATTCTTATTTTCTTCTGTTGTCACCTAAATGATATCTTCTTATTCTCCATGGCTTTCTTATGCCCTACAAAGTAAATAGTAGATGATTAAGCGCAAAACGGACATCAAACCTCACAAAATACATGCAAAGTGAATATGATATATATACAAAAACACCTACATTTAGACACTTATCAAATATCCCCACACTTAAGCGTTGCTTGTCCCCAAGCAAAAAACTCATGAAAAACAAAGAGACGAAAAGTGGCTAAATGCATTACCTTTAGCATCAAGCAAATATAAGACTACAAAAGCAATGGACAATGATACATAGATGTGTTGAGATATAGTCAATAAGCACAATAAGAAATATCCTATCTCACCCTTATATGTCTGTGCCGTGTAAGTGAATTTTATATCTCATTTGCCCTGAACTGGTCTAGCCTAAGGACTTCAATCACTATAGCTCTAGATGCTAATCACTCCACATACAAAGAATACCAAGCCTTAAACTATTAAGTGCTACTTCAATGGCCAAGTAATATCCCTCTAAATCTTTAGCTTGAAACTGAATCCTCTTTCTTCTCAAAACCTTAGTTAGGTACTCAAAAAGAACACTAGGGTTTTTTTTTCATTTCATCATTATTTACTTTTTTTCAAGTCCGACTAACATAGACTGCACTAACATCATTTTAAAATCTTTCTGGAGGGTGCACATGCTGGTTAGGCACAAGAGCCACCGAATTACTCGATTACAGTCTACATAGTCGCATTCTTGCTTCAATAGCAGAGGAATACTGACATAGACTCATTTTTTTTCTTTTTCTCTTTTTCTTCATTCATTTAATCATTTTTTTCCACATTCACCCTTGATCACATCTTCAGAGTACTCTACATGACACAAAACTAGGATTAGATCAACAAGACTTAGAAGTTCTTAAGAGTCCATTGAAGGATAGAACTCAGTGTTCTAAGGCTAAGTACTCAAAGTAGTGTGTTAAGCATACAAGAGAGTTACAGTAGTCACATTGGCTATACCCAGGACATCGACAAAAAATTCAGTGCACAAGACAATACTAGGGGTAAAACAGGATTCACTAAAGCATAAAAAATAAGTAACTCACATCAATCATTAGTCCATTCTAAAAGAATCTTACAAGAATGAACAAAGTCATCATAGGTAGCACTAGCATGTAACAAATGGTACTAATACATGAATGACACCCAACCCCACACTTAGTGTTGTACATTGCCCTCAATGTATACTAATCATGAAAAACATGCGAGATCAAGCAATGAAAATAATATAGGAGGGTGAAAACGAACTTCCCCGGTTCAACTTATGCTCGTCGTGAGGTATGACTCGACAAAAGGTGTGGTGAGCAATACATGGATTCAGACTTGTGCATATAGAACAAGATCTCCACAAACATATCCGTTATTGAAGAAGCAAAGTGATCCATGACGTAAACATGTGCCTGTTTGCGTAACCTCAATGAAAGCATGGATTCGGGAGTATTTCGGGATGGTACTGTAGAAGGGTATTGTAGCAAAACTTGTAGCAAGAATACTGTACCAGCACTGTTCACAGCCGGCCGAGAAAATAGGAAAATAGAGAATCCACACGGGCGTGTGGATTCCCGATTCCAGTCCTTCAAAAGTCGATTTCAACCCCGATTTCAGCATTTGTTTCTACATCTTTTCCCCAACTTGAGACAGGGCGGTGGCTAGGGTTTTGAGAGGTATTGGCTACGGCTTTAGAGAGATTCTATGGTTCTGACATCATGCGCCGTTTGGAAGAAGGTTAGTGGGAGAGCTTTCGTCGGCACCGATCCGGCAAGGTGTATCCTACGCCAGACAAAGGGACCCTTACGACGAGTAGAGGACTCTCCACAAGACCATCACCATGATTAATGAGGGGTTTTCTATGGATGCTTTATTTTTACATTCGATTTCATTGATTGTATCTAGCTCCATGGAGAGCTAAACCCCTAGTGGGTACTTGGGTATTTGTGAACCCTAGGATGTATTCATTTCATTGAACCTCTTTATTATGCTTTCAATTAATTGATGTTTATTGTGAGCTCCAATCTTGGAGAATTGATTGTATGAATGATCCCCTAGAGTTACACTAGGGTTGAGAGTTCTTCTTGGCAACTCATGTGAGTGAGTGACACACCATGAGAGTTAGACAAAGCTAGATTGGAGATGGTTGAGAGGGTGAGTCAAGAGGTAGTGGAGCGCCCCCTTTCCGCTCCGGTATGATCTATTCTACCTCTATGTTCCAAGACTTCTTTGCGGCCATAGTAGAGTGAATGGGCTAAGGGATGACCTTCCGTTGGGGTTTAGTTGCGAGTGCAACAGAGTGAAATGTTGAAGTGATTTTAGCATCTAGGGCTTAATTATGGCTAAGGATCTTTCACCTGGACCAAAGGATTAGGTCAATACATAGGAATAGGGTTTATCACTTGGAATCCCTCGAGCTCATTGCAATTCTATGCGAGTGCGAGGTTGAGAGGTTATTCAATCTTTCCTCCGGGACATGTATAGAGTTAGGAATGGTTGACCTTAGATTTGGGATCAAGTAATTAAGGATTTCCATGACTCATTGTTGCATCAATTAGGAAGTATAATAGAGGGTTCCTGCATTTGAAACGATTGTCCTAGGCGGATCAATATCTGGGTACCCCATCTTTATCGATTGCCTTACCTTCTCCTTTACTCGTGCCTTCTATCTTGTTGTTTTTAATTTTGTTATTTCATATTTTGTCACACTTATCACTATTCATCTTTCACAATAGTTAAGAAACAACTCAAGTGTCTTTATTCTCTACTCTCTGTGGATACGATACCCACTCATATGGGATTATTACTTCGACACCCGTGCACTTGCGGTTTACACGCATATACGGACGTGTCAGTAGCAAAACACCGTAGCATTTTATTATGTTAGTACTGTAGCAGAATTACTGTTCATGCGACTGTGTGGAAATTCCTATAGCCCACGCGGGCATATGGAAACTCCACACGGGCGTGTGAAAGCATGTGACAGCCACAGTTTGTGACTATAAATAGGTCGTTTGACCAAGTCTTTTGGGACTTTTTGCTAGACATTTTGTGAGCACTCTATGGGCAAGGTGGCTATGGTTTTAGAGGAGGTCTTTGGTGATATTTGGGGCCATTTTTCACCAACTTTGATCAATCTTCTCTCCGTCATACCATCGAGGGGCCTTCGGCAACCTTGCTTAGTAGGAGGATTCTTTAAGATGTTGAGCGACCCATCAAGGCCATTATCACGAATTCAATTTGGTTTTTCTCTATGGTTTACATTGCTATTCATTGTATTAAATCTTGTTTTGTAACTTGTCCCATGGAGAGCTAAACCCTAGTAGATATTTGGGCATGTGCACCCTTGGATGTTTTCTTTTGTATTGATTTGCTTTATGTTTTTATTAAATCAAAGTGGATTTAAGTTTTAATCTTGTATTCCCATTGCTTACATATATTATTGATCCTTATGGTTGATTGTATATGCATGATTTGTTACTTTGGTGAGAGAGAGTTCTCCATTAGAGTTAGAACTCCAAGGTTAAACATGTTGAGAGAGTGAGTCATGAGATAGTGGAGTGTTCCCTTTCCCTTCCGACGATTGTTTCCTATCTCTATATTCCTTAGACTCTATGCAACCATATTTTGTGTGAGGTGTGATAATGATAGATTTCTCTACCGGAACCTTGTAGGGGGTTAGGTATCTTTCACCTAGAAATAGGGTTAGATCTATCTTAAGGAATCGGTTTCACTCTTAGGTATCTCTAGAGCTTATTGCGGTCATATGAGGGTGTAAGGTGTTGAGATTGAGCGATTTCTCCACGAGGAGCTTGTAGGGGACTAGTACCGGTGGCATGGAGGCAAGGACCTGTTGTTCTACGAGTACCTCGACTCATTACACTTGGTTTAGAAGTATTTAGCAAATCATGAGCTTTGGTGAGCACTCTTTGGTTCTAGGATTACACTTTGTGAGCACTCTATGGGCAAGGCAGCTATGGTTTTAGAGGAGGTCTTTGGTGATATTTGGGGCCATTTTTCAACAACTTTGATCAATCTTCTCTCTGTCATACCATCGAGGGGGTCCTTTGGAAACCTTGCTTAGTAAGAGGATTCTTTAAGATGTTCAGCTGACCCATCAAGGCCATTATCATGAATTCAATTGGGCTTTTTCTCTATGGTTTACATTGCTATTCATTGTATTAAATCTTGTTTTGTAACTTGTCCCATGGAGAGCTAAACCCTAGTTGATATTTGGGCATATGAACCCTTGGTTGTTATCTTTTGTATTGATTTACTTTATGTTTTTATTAAAATCTGAGTTGATTTAAGTTTTAATCTTGTATTCCCATTGCTTACATGTATTATTGATCATTGTGGTTTGATTGTATATGCATGATTTGTTACTTTGGTGAGAGAGAGGTCTCCATTAGAGTTAGAACTCCAAGGTTAAACATGTTGAGAGGGTGAGTCATGAGATAGCGGAGTGTTCCCTATCCCTTCCGATGAGTGTTTCCTATCTCCGTATTCCTTAGACTCTATGCAACCATATTTTGTGTGAGGTGTGATATTGATAGATTTCTCTACCGGGACCTTGTAGGGGGTTAGGGATCTTTCACCTAGAAATAGGGTTAGATCTATCTTAAGGAATCGGTTTCACTCTTAGGTAACTCTAGAGCTTATTATGGTCATATGGGGTGTGAGGTGTTGAGATTGAGCGATTTATCCACCAGGAGCTTGTAAGGGACTATTACCGGTGGCATGGAGGCAAGGGCCAGTTGTTCTAGGATTACCTCGACTCATTGCACTTGGTTTAGAAGTATTTAGCAAATCATGAGCTTCATGTTAGATACTAGGGAGAGCATTGCCCGGGTACCTCACCTTTATTGATTGAGATCTCCTTTACTTTCTTTCTTGCCATCTTACTTGCTTATTAATATTCTTGAAATCAGTCCATTTTATCACATCCATTGATTTCGACTAGATAACCAAGAATTGGTTACTACTATTAGTTCCGTTCCATATGGATTCGATTACCAACTCACCGGGGTATTTAATTAATTTGACACCCATGCACTTGTGGTTCACACTCCCAATTCAGACAGTGTCAGCACACACCCACATGTCTTTGAGCACAACTTGTGTCTTCCAAATTTGTCTCCACAACCCTAAATGCACAAAAGAAAGCAAATACACACGAATATGCTATAAAATCTGATAAAAGTAATGCTCAATATAAGAAAAGTATACTTCATACTAGTCATACACAAACACTTATTAGGGTTGTACACTCGGCGGTGGCGGGTTCCGGCAACGGGATCCGATAGCGGTGGCCAAGGGAGAAGAGTTGGTAGCGGCTGGGGTTTCTTAAGCGACAATCTCTCAATTACTCTATCTTTTTGTCTCACATTCTGTCCTTCATATTAGGGTTGGACTATCTATTTATATTGGAAACCCAAAACCCTAATTTACTGAAAAACCCTTCACTCCTAATTAAATTAGGAATCTCTTCTTTACTTGATTAATTAAACCATTTTAATTAACCAAATCAATTAGATTGGATCAACACTTAATAAAAATCAACTCGAATATGCTATTCGCTCCACCTAATTTAGGTTGTTCACTAAAACCCTAAATAGGTGGTCCAATAAGTAACAAACATTGAAACTTGATCCTGACATTTTTAGTGTATGATCCTGTAGGTCCATTTAACATTGGCCATGGGCTTAAACAATATTAATGCTCATAAATCATAATTATTCTCTAGCAAGATAATACGATTACCCAATATTAAATGAAGGTCAATTTTGAGAATTAATGGAACCTATCGCAACCTTATATAATCCTTTGCCACTGAATATATTAATTAGCATGAGACATGGAGTGAGTCACCATTATTTTAGTTAATTTCTTGATCTCTTAGTGAACTGTCTAGGTCAAGTAAATGATCACTCTTATCATTTCCCTTGGGTGTGGCCACAAACTACTCAGTCTTACTAATCAAGTGGCCAGTGATATTCACTCTCTCTATAGAGAGGGACAACCCCTTCACTTCACTCATGTCTCTCAGCATGAAATGCGATATTCTGAAACATACACGTACTTGCCACTCAGTTATGAATGATCTTCACGTAAGTTAAAGCATGTAAGGATTCATCTAAGATTCATAGTGATTTCAGGTGGAAGGATTCGAGTACAAGAATTGCTTGAGAAAAAAAACTTATGACTTTACAACCATGTAGTGTTCTCGAGAGCAGATCGATCTAGGTACACTGTACCCTAACATGTATCTATGTCCTTTGGTTGATATCCCATATCCTATGACCCGTAAAACAAGGCCATCTCACAAAAGACATACTAGTCTTAATTTATTTTCAGTCCCATGAAAAAAATCGACTAGGGACATTTAGAATATTGTTCTAGTTTATGCTTCAAGGTTTTACTATCCAAATGACGCATTTGATAACTTGGGTAGAACCAATATTCAAGGATATTTTATCTTATTAACTATGCATAGAAATAATAATAGATAAAACGATGTCTCATAATAATTATCCAAATAATAAGAGTTCATACAATGTATTGGGGCTAGGGCTTACACTAACAATCTTCCACTAGCACTAGTCCCAATTAGGCATAACTCTAAGACCAAAAAACCTAACAAGATGATGATGTTTTGGCCTAACCAACAGCTTGGTCAAAGGATCAGCTACTTTGTCTTTTCCAGTAATCTTGCAGACTTTCACATCTCCTTTATCGACGATCTCCCGAATGAGATGGAATCTCCTAAGTATGTGTTTGGATTTCTGGTGGGACCAGGGCTCCTTAGCCTATGATATGGCCCCGTTGTTATCTGAAAAAGTGGTTTACTGGATCTAGGATCTAGGAACCTCTTAAGCTAAACTACCACCTTAGCAACATGCAATGTAGCTATATACTCAGACTCTGTGGTAGAATCAGCGATGGTGCACTGTTTTAAGCTCTTCTAACTTACAGTACCTCCATTCAAGAAAAACACATAACCAGATTGTGATTTATTGTCGTCGACATTGGGTTGAAATGCAACATCAGTGTAACCCGTTACAATAAGCTCATTCTCACCACCATACACTAAGAAGAAATCTTTAGTCCTTCACAAGTACCTAAGAGTACTCTTGATAGCAAACCAATGGTGTTCCCTGGATACTATTGGAATCTGCTAGTTATGCTCGGTGCATGTGCGACATCCAACCTTGTACATGGCATATATATTAGATCTTACAGGAGATGCATAAGGGATCTTACTCATGTGTTACCTTTATTCTTCAGTCTAAGGACAATCCTTTTACTACGATCAAGTCTATGAGACATGGGTAAAAATCCTTTTTTGGAGTCAGACATACTGAACCGTTTTAGTATTGTATCTATGTACTTTTCTTGACTTAGTCCCAGAAGCCATTGTAGATCGTTTTACGCATTATTTTGAGGAGATCTTGAAAAGGCTCAAACACGGAGACATGAGTCGGGTTTAGAATGCTAGAATGTGTGCCAACCTCCTTGTATTCGAGCTAAGGCAATGATTCGGAGGGGCGCGAAGGCAGTTACATCCTAGTATTCCGGCTTGTGCATATTTAGCAAGATCTCCACCAACATGACCATTTATTGAAGAACCAAAATGATCTACAATGTGAACATGTGGCCGTTTACATTACCTCAATGAAAGCATGGATTCGGGAGTATTTTCGGCCGCTACTGCAACAGGGTACTGTAGCAACCAATGTAATAAATCACTGTAGCTAGTACTGTTCACAACCGACCGAAGAAGGAGCAAAACAGTGGAGCCACACGGGCGTGTGGAAATTCTACAAGCCCGTGCGTTAAGTCCACAGGCCCATGTGGAATATCCACAGGGGCATGTGGAATCCCGATTCCAACCCTATTTAAGGACGATTTCAACCCCGATTTCAACATTCTTTTCTCCATCTTTTCCCCAATTTGAGAGAGGGTTGCGGCTAGGGTTTTGAGAGGTATTGGCTAGGGATTTGGAGAGGTTCTACAGCTCTGACATCGTCATCTCTTTGGAAGATGGTTGGTAAGGGAGCTTCTGTCGGATTGATTTGGTGAGGCATATCTTATACCGGACAAGGGGATCTTGCGACGAGTAGAGGACTCTCCACAAGACCATCGCCATGATTATCGAGGGGGTTTTCCTATGGATTGTTTTCTTTTAAATTTGATTTCATTTCATTTGTATTGTGCTCCATGGAGAACTAAACCCTTAGTGGGTACTTGGGTATTTGTGAATCTTAGGATGTATTAGTTTCATTGAATCTTTTTATTATGCTTTCAATTAATTGATGTTATTGTGAGTTCCAATCTTGAATGTTTGATTGTTTGAATACTCCCTTAGAGTGACACTAGGGTTGAGAGTTCACGTGGTAACCCTTGTGATTGAGTGACACACCACGAGAGTTAGACAAAGCCTGATTGGAGAGGGTTGAGAGGGTGAGTCGACAGGTATAGGAGCATCCCCTTTCCCCTCCGGTGTGATAGATTCGAGCTCCGTTCCTCGAGTTCTTTACGACCATAATAGAGCAAATGAGCTAGGGGATGACCCTTCGCTGGGGCTTAGTTGCGAGTGCAACGGAGTGAAACATTGAGGTGATTTTAGCATCTAGGGCTTAATTATGGTTAGGGACCTTTCTTCTGGACCAAGGGTTAGGTCTACAATTAGGAAGAGATTTATTACTTGGAATCCCTAGAGCTTAATGCAATCCTTCTTACGAGTGCGAGGTTGATAGGTTGTTCAACCTCTCCTCCGGGAAATGTAGAGGATTAGGCTTGGTTATCCCTAGATTCGGGAGCATGCATCAAAGGATGTCCCTGACTCAACATTGCATTAGTTAGGAAGAATAATAGAGAGTTCTTGCACTTGAAATGATTTTCCTAGGCGGATCAATACTCGAGTACCCCATCTTTATCGATTGCCTTACCTCCTCCTTTACGTTTGGTCTCTTTCGGGTTGTTTTACTTTTGAGAATTTAATCTTGTCACACATATCACTATTCATCTTTCATATAATTAAAAAGCAAATTATGTACTTTTATTTCCATTTCACTGTGGATACAATGCCCCACTCACCTGGATTTATTACTTCGACAACTCCATGCACTTCCGAGGAGCCCTGTCAAGTTTTTGGCACCGTTGCCGGGGAATAGGCAGTTAGAGATACTTTGCACTTTTGTTTCCTTAGCTATTCCTTTATCCATTCTATTTTACATTTTCTTTTTTGTCATCGTTCTGATTTGTTTTCTTTCCTTTGTGCAGCTTCAGGTTGATGACCCGAGGGAACCCCTCAATATTGATTGAAGGAGATCCCGAGCTTGAAAGAACACTTAGAAGAAAAACGAAAGGACCTGTGGAAGAACAATCTAATCTAGCTTATTTGGATGTTGAAGGGTCAGATAATATGGTAGAACAGAATGAGCAGTAGAGGACACTCTCTGATTATGCTAGACCCTCAGTTTTCAGCACACAATCGAGTATTGCGCGACCCCCAATTACAGCTCAGAATTTCAAGCTAAAGTTGGCATTCATCAACATGTTGCAGCAATCGGCACAGTTCAATGGTTTGCCGATGAGTATCCAAACAGTCACATAGAGAACTTTCTCAAGGTGTGTGATATTCTCAAGATAAACGGGGTGACGAATGATGCCATCAAGTTGAGAGCCTTCCCATTATCCCTAAAAGGGAAAGCAAAGTAGTGGCTACACTCATTACCTAGAGTCTCAATTACTACATGGGTGTAGATGGTAGAAGCTTTTCTAGCCCGTTATTTCCCTCCTAGAAAATCTGCGAAGCTTAGCAATGAGATCTCATCCTTTGTACAGTCGGAATTGGAGTCTCTATTCGAGACATGGGAAAGGTTCAAGGAGCTCCTGAAAAAGTGCCCACAACACGAATTCCCGGAGTGGATGATTGTTTATACTTTTTACAACGGTTTGAATCCGAGTACACGACAACTCTTGGATGCGGCAGCAGGAGGTACCTTAGGTAGCAAGACCCCCGATGAGGCTTGTCAACTTATTGAAGAAATGGGTTTAAATAGCTACCAATGGAATGCCAGGGAGAAGAAAAAGGTGGCCGGTCTTCATGAGATAGATGTAGTAACTTCATTGGCGGAGCAAGTGGAAAATTTGAGTAAGAAGTTAGATCTTCTAACTTTCGAATAGAGTGGCGGCCGTGAGTACTTGTACCGGGTGTGGTGGAGGACATGCTCCCTCTGATTGCCCGATCTCTATTGGTGATGCATCTTCAGTTGAGAACGTCAACTTTGTAGGTAATGGCATGAGGACTCAAGGAACCCATATAGCAATACCTACAATCCAGGTTGGAAGAATCATCCCAATTTCTCGTGGAGCAACCAGGGTCCACAAAAGGCCATGGGGCCACCGGGTTTCCAACAATAAGCCCCGAACATGGAAAACAGAGTTTTAGGTTTGGAAACCTGAATGAATGACTTGGAGAAGGTCTTGACTAGATTTATGCAATCTTCAAATGCAAGATTTGAATCAGTTGAGGCTACACTTCGCAATCACACCGCCTCTTTGAATAACCTTGAATATCAGGTGGTGTAGATTGTGAAGTCTCTCTCAGAATGGCCACATGGATGCTTGCCGAGCAATACCGAGATCAACCACACGGAACATGTGAAGGTGATTACTTTGAGAATTGGCCATGAGGTTGAAGGTAGGCTTCTAGGTAAGAAGCCAAAAGAACATGCACCCTAGGTTATAGAGGTTGAAGAGGGAATAACCAAAGAGAAGGAGGTGGCAACCCCACCTTTCAAGCAAGAATCTCTTATCCCTATAGATTGAAGAATGACCAAGGGGATGAATAGTACAAGAAGTTCCTGAGTTTGTTCAAGCAACTCCACATCAATATTCCTTTTGTTGAGGCAGTAGCTCAAATGCCTAAGTATGCGAAATTCTTGAAAGATTTGTTGACTAGCAAAAGAACATGCCGAACAAGAAGAAATACCCGGGAAGCTTCATCATTCCGTGTAATATTGGCTATTTAGGTGAAGAAATGGCATTGGCGGACTCAGGGGCTAGCATCAACATCATGCCATACACTTTTTTTCAAAATCTAGGCTTGGCCGAGCCTAGGCCCACTCGGATGACTTTGCAATTGGCGGACCGAACGGTACGACATCCGAGGGGCATTATTTAAGATGTGCTTGTAAAGGTGGACAAGTATATTTTTCTTGTTGACTTTGTACTGCTAGACGTTGATGAGGATATGGATGTACCCTTGATACTTGGGAGACCATTCTTGCGGACTTCTAAAGCATTGATTGACATGGATGGCTGGGAGCTAACTTTGAGAGTCGGAGATGACAAGCTCACATACCACCTTGCTGAAGGCATGTGGTATTCTCTTGATTTTGATGATACTTTGTATTTTCTAGACACTACTAATGAGATTGTTGATGAATACATGCAGGAAATGTTCAATCCAGACCCGTATGAGGGTATGTTCGACCAAGAAGAGGAAATCGAAGAAGTAATGATGCTTGGTTCGACTTAAGAAGTACCGTCTAAAACGGGGATCTTGAAGAAGGTGCTCCAGAAGATGAAGAGGGCAAGGAGACGCCATCGGAAACACTCCAAGACTGTTAGAGGTGTGCGCGAACTGAACGATGAACCGTTTCTAGGTAGTCCCAAGCCCGACAATTCACCCTCTACTCTCAAGAGACTTTGATCATCATGCTTTCAAGCCATGGGTAAGAGGGCAAATTTCATCTATAAACCACCGTGAGATAAGACGAGGTACGTCAAGCTTAGTGACATTAAACAAGCGCTTCTTGGGAGGAAACCCAAGTGTTTACTGTTTTTCCCAATCATAGTTTAGTTTTGCATGAATAACTTGTTAAGTGTTGGTGTCTTCATGTTTAGATGCTTGTTCTGTTTTCATTTTGGTGGATTTCTGTGTCATCATGTGTTTTCATGTGGATTTGGTGAAGATTTATTCGCTTGAGCTTGTTTCTATTGTTTTTCGCTAGTAATTGTTGCATAAAAGAGGAGGCTCTAAATGTGTAAACATGTTCAAAAAATTCCTGCAGAGCCAGCAGAGTTTTTCAAGTTATCCAGAGAAAACGTACAGGCGTGTGAAATTTCAACACGCCCGTGGGGTTGTATTGTGAGCTCATCCAGAGAAGGCACAAGACGTGGACTCGCCCTTGTGAGCGACCTTGCGATTATCGCACGGCCGTACAGAATTTCTGCACGGGCGTGCGTTGTTCTGCAGAAACCTGGGAAATTTTCTAGAGAGCACACAGGGGCATGGACTCGCCCCTGTGGGCAACCTTGTGACCAATGCACCGGCATGGGTATTTTTCGCACGCCCGTGCAGATTTCTGCAGACGATCCTTTCTCCATCTTGAGAACGTACAAGAGCGTGTGGAAACTCCTGTGAATTGGGCCTGTGATTATCCATGGCCGTGCAGAATTTCCGCACGGGCGTGTGAAACACTTAGTGATTTTCTCTCAGTTGGGCAGAGAGCGCAGGGGGGCGTGCGGCTTCCCCTGTGGGTCGGTCGCACGGGCATGGGTAATTTCCACATGCCCATGCACGTGTTTTTAGATACAGCAAGAGCTATCCCGAGAGTACACAGGGGCGTGCTCTGCCCCTGTGGCTCTCCACTATGGAGACACACGGGCATGTGGAATTTCCACACGCCCGTCGGGATATACAGAACTCCAAGGGGCACGAGTTCTTTTTAAAGAAGACTTGTTTCTCTTCATCTACATCCTCTCCAATCTCTTCAGAATACTCTAGCATTGGTTTCCGACCTCATACTGCCGATTTTGGAGGATTTTTACTTGGTTTTCCAGCCTATTCCTATTCTCCTTATCTCAACTCATCGGTAAGTTCCTATCTTTGATTTTCTTTGCTAATTCTTGATTCTAATCAATGAACTTGCTAAGAATGCTTCATTTTTGCAATTAGAGTGTATAAGTCTGCTTACAATGAAATTATAAAAGTTTTAAAAAGTGTTTTGTTGTATTTTTGAGGCGCTGCCGTGTGGTTTATCATGCCCTGTGGATCTACACGGGTGTGCAGAAATTCCCCACGACCGTGTGGATTTCTGCAGCGTAATTTATCTAGCTTGTTTGATTGATTTCCTTTGAAAATTTGTAGGATATGGCACCTAGGTCAAAGAAACAAGCGGAGAAATGGCCGCGGGAGTCATCCTTCAAGTCTGAGGGCATGAGTTTCGCCATTCCCAAGCATGAGGCTCGTTTTATGCATTTGTCAAGACTTCAGTTCGGACAGACTCGGTATCTGGACAGTACCATACTCCGAGACTTACAACAGGGGATGAATTTACTGGAGAGGTCGAGGACCTTGTTTCAGTAGGAGGGTGGATTCAGTTATTGAGGACTAGATAGCCAGCCATCCGTGAGCTCACATTGGAGGTTTTGTCGTCATTTGAGTTCGATAGATGATATAAGAGATTCGACAGCTTGGACAACATCCAGTTCAGAGCATTTGCACATCACCACTGTTTGAGCATCATGCAGTTCTCAGTCTTGCTTGGGTTATACGAGGAGGTATTCATGGACACTGAGGAGTATTCTCAGCTACCGACTGATTATCCTGGAGCTTTGACCCCTCAGAGAGCCTACCGAGTGCTATGTGGTCAGGGTCAGTATGAGCCGGGGGTGTCCAAGGCCACGTGCCTTTCCTTACCTACCTATCGATATTTATACACCATTATGAGTAGGTCGGTGAATGGCCGTTGTGACAGCACAGGTGTTCTGAGCCGAGAGGAGCTTTTATATCTGTATTGGATGGTGCAACGCATAACGATTTATCTGGGGCACATCCTTGCAGAGTACATTCATCATCAGGGGCATTATGCTAGATTGAGAGTGATCTTCTCAGGCAACTACATTACGAGACTAGTCATGGACATGTGCCTCTTGGATGCCATTCGCGGGGTTGAGAGGACGAGTACTCCTGCTCCCTTGAGTCTGGAGACGATGAGATTGATGGGTATGATCCGCTGAGTACGGACGGGGGTATATGCCTTGGTTCTACCCACTCCAGAGATAGCTGAGGATGAGGGTGATGATGCAGAGGCTTCTCACCCTGCCCCGGAGCCCCCGCCGATGCCGATGGAGATTGACTCACCACCGGCGAAAGATTACCCACCCCCGGTACATATGTTCTCACCATCTCGAGCCCATGATCGGTTTGAGATGCTAGAGAGTGCTGTGGGGGTAGTACGGGCAGAGATCGCTGAGGCATGAGCAGAAATAGCAGAGGTACATGCGACGCAGGCCGCACAGTTCATAGAGTTCATGGCACGTTTTGACATTTCATAGAGTTCATAGAGTTCATGGCCACACAGTTCATAGAGTTCATGGCACGTTTTGACGCAGGCCGCACCTCCATGACGCCCCTTGCATCACCATCATTGGACCCACCAGCACCTTTTGATCTAGCACCAGCAGCAGAGGAGCTAGAGCGTGGCGCCGACACATGACTTGCTTTTATTTCTACTTGCATTTTATTTTTGGACATGTTATCCTCAGAAAAGACTCTCCTTCTGAGCTTATTTTCACTTTGTTGTCTCGAGTTGTATTTCTTGCTCTATCTTATATATACTCGAGTTTTGTTTTTCTTTTATTGAGCTCTACTGAACCCCCTCGTGTATGCGTGCAGATGGTCTTGTCATCATGGGAATTGAGAACTTGTTATAGATACAGCCAAGGTGCTTCGGCACTTGGCCGTGTGTGCCTCACAACCCGTTCGAACATCACCCCCAAGGATGTAGCTCCATCAAATGCAACACTAGGAGTCAGGGGACTATTGTTTCGATTGCTTCTCCCATATTTATTCTTGATTGATATACATTATAAGTGAGCTTGCATATGTACATTGAGGTCAATGTACAACTTAAGTGTTGGGGGGAATTTTCATAGTGCACATATCTTCTACACTATTTTGATTGATATATATGCTCACATAGCCAATGGCGGTTCACCTTAGTTGCAATGACGGTATTCTTGAGTTTAGGAGAATTTTTAACATTGAATGTTCTCATGCTCTAGTTCTTGCTTGAATGTTTAGGAATTTTTGCCCGAATAGCATTTTGTGCACTTCTCACTCATTAAACTCTTTTGGAAACTCAAGTCTAAGGTTAAAGGGACCAGTTTTAGTTTTGTTTCTTATGTTTCTTTACAAAAAAAAATGGAAAATGGAAAATAAAGAAATAACAAATTGTTTTAATCGTTTAATTGTGCTTGTTGGGTGGAAAGAGCTACCACCCATGATGTATGAAGCTATTCTCATAAGTCGGATACTAGCTATGCCCTATTGAGAGAAAGAGCTATCTCATGGGATCTGTGAAAGCTACCACCCCTGTAGAAAGAGCTACCACCTCGAAAGTGTGAAAACCACCTTAGCGGCCGCTTTGGAAAGGGCTACCTTAGAGGATGTGTGAAGCTACTACCCTTTTTGAAATGTTTGGTACTCTTTGTAGATAAATAAGTCCCTCATACCTAGAACTTTGATTAGTATACATTGGGTTGACTTGAGTGAGTTCACACACTTACACGATTTTGGGTTTGTTGTCCTTTTTAATTCAAGATTTTAGCTAGAGCATTGATTCTTTCGTATTTAGTGTTGAAATTTCCTTTACTGTTAGAATGCTTTCTTTGCATGATTTGGTGAACCTAAGGCCAAGCACTTCCAATAGTCCCTCCATCTATGCATACAATGTTTTAACTTTTGCTTGAGGATAAGCAAAAGCTTAAGTGTGCGGGAGTTTGATAAGTGCTTGTGCGATAAGAATGAGAAGCGTTCTTTCCTTATGATGAGCATTACTTTTGTCAGGTTTTAGCGCTAATATATTTGTATTTATGTACTTTTATACAGGTTGGGTTGTGAGGCCGATTATTTGTTAAAGAAGCCATTGTAGATAATTTTACGCATTATTTGGAGGAGATCTTGAGAAGGCTCAAACACGGAGACATGAGTCGGGTTTAGAATGCTAGAATGTGTGTCAAACTCCTTGTATTCGAGCTAAGGCAATGATTCGGAGGGGCACGAAGGCAGTTACATCCTAGTATTCTAGCTTGTGCATATTTAGCAAGATCTCCACCAACGTGACCGTTTATTAAAGAACCAATACGATCTACGACGTGAACGTGTGCCCGTTTATATTACCTCGATGAAACCATGGATTCGGGGGTATTTCGGGACGTAATGCAGCAGGGTACTGTAGCAACAAACGTAGTAAATCACTGTAGCAGATACTATTTACAGTCGACCGAAGAAGGAGCAAAACAGAGAAGCCACACGGGCCTGTGGAAATTCCATATGCCTGTGCGTTAATTCAACATGCCCGTGTGGAATATCCACAGGGGCGTGTGGAATCCCAATTCCAACCCTATTTAAGGCCGATTTTAGGCCAGATTTCAACATTCTTTTCTCCATCTTTTCCCCAACTTGAGAGAGGGCTACGGCTAGGGTTTTGAGAGATATTGGCTTGGGATTTGGACAGGTTCTACGGCTCTGACATCATCATATCTTTGGAAGAAGGTTGGTAAGGGAGCCTTCGTCGGATTGCTTCGGCGAGGCGTATCTTATACTGGACAAGGGGATCTTGCGATGAGTAGAGGACTCTCCATAAGACCATCACCACGACTATCGAGGGGGTTTCCCTATGGATTGTTTTCTTTTACATTTGATTTCATTATCGTTTGTATTGTGCTCTATGGAGAACTAAATCCCTAGTGGGTACTTGGGTATTTGTGAATCCTAGGATGTATTAGTTTCATTGAATCTTTTTGTTATGCTTTCAATTAATTGATGTTATTGTGAGTTCCAATGTTGAATGTTTGATTGTTTGAATACTCCCTTAGAGTGACACTAGGGTTGAGAGTTCACGTGGTAACCCTTGTGAGTGAGTGACACACCACGAGAGTTAGACAAAGCTTGATTGGAGAGGGTTGAGAGGGTGAGTCAAGAGGTACATGTCCGTTCCTCGAGTTCTTTGCAGCCATAATAGAGCGAATGAGCTAAGGGATGACCCTCCGCTGGGGCTTAGTTACGAGTGCAACGGAGTGAACCGTTGAGGTGATTTTAGCATCTAGGACTTAATTGTGGTTAGAGACCTTTCTTCTGGACTAAGGGTTAGGTCTACCATTAGGAAGAGATTTATCACTTGGAATCCCCAGAGTTTAATGCAATCCTTCTTACAAGTGCGAGGTTGAGACGTTGTTCAACCTCTCCTCCGTGACATGTAGAGGATTAGGCTTGGTTAACCCTAGATTCGGGGCCATGCATCAAAGGATGTCTCTAACTCACCATTGCATTTGTTAGGAACGATAATAGAGTGTTCTTACAGTTGAAACGATTTTCCTAGGCGGATCAATACCCGGGTACCCCATCTTTATCGATTTCCTGACCTTCTCCTTTACATTTGCTCTCTTTTGGGTTGTTTTATTTTTGAGAATTGTATCTTGTCACACATATCACTATTTATCTTTCATATAGTTAAGAAGCAAATTAAGTATTTTTATTCCCTTTTCCCTGTGGATACGATACCCTACTCACCTGGGATTTATTACTTCAACAACTCCGTGCACTTGCGGGGAGCCGTGTCAACTACTGGTGAAAAGGTTTCGTCATAGTCAATACCATGAGTCTGTCAAAACCTTTCACCACTAGTCTACCTTTGAATGTATTATTAGTTTACATTTGAAAATCCATTTGCACTCAATGATCTTAACACCTTCTAGTGGATTAACCAAAATCCATACTTGGTTATCATACATCGATCGCGTTTCAAATTTCATAGCTCCAATCCATTTATCCAAATTAGAACTCTAAATTACCTCTCGATAGGTGATGGGATCATCCTAATCTAATAGCTCTGAGCTTTGATTGTTAGTATTGAGAAAACCATATTTCTCAGGATTGTAATGAATCCTACCAGACTTTCTTGTTTCTTATGTAATGGGTTTAGGTTCCACAACTCTTTGTGAATCTGTTTCCATTTTCGATCTATCCTCTACAGGAATTTATGGTTCTTGAACCTCCTCAAGTTGTAATCCACTCCCACTTTTGTTCTTGAGAAGAAACTCCTTCTCCAAAAAAATAGCATTCCGAGCAATAAACTCTTTGTTCTTGTTAGGGTTATAGAAAAAGTATCCCTTAGTTTCCTTGGGATGCCCCACAAATAGGTATTTATCAGTCTTAGATGCAAGCTTGTCCGATGTTAACCTTTTAACATGTGACTCGCAACCCCAAATTTGTAGAAAAGTCATATTAGGCTTTCACCGAGTCCATATCTCATATGGTGTCTTTTCAACAGCCTTAGTTGGAGTTCTATTTAGCAGGAATATAGCAGTCTCAAGGACATATCCCCAAAAGTATATTGGAAGACCAACTTGAATCATCATTGATCAAACCATATCCAAAAAAGTCTGATTCCTCATTTCCAATACACCATTCCACTGAGGTGTTCTAGGATGAGTGAGTTGTGAAACTATTCCACACTCTCAAATAATGATGAAACTCTTGGCCTAAGTATTCACCACCTCGATCTGGTCTTATGGCTTTAACACTTTTGCCAAGTTAGTTTTGTACTTCATTCTTAAGCTCCTTCAATTTCGCAAAAGTCTTAGACTTGTGCTTCATAAGATAGACGTAGCCATATCTACTGAAGTCATCTATGAAAACAATGAAGTACTCAAAACCACCTCTAGCATGTGTGCTTAATGGTCCATATACATCAAAATCTATTAGTCCCAATAAATTACCTGCCCTTTCACCTTGTTTGTTAAAAGGCCTTTTAGTCATTTTGCCATGGAGACAAGATTCGTATGTCTCAAATAATTCAAAATCAAATGAGCTAAGAAATCCATCACTATGAAGTCTTGAGATGCGTTTCTCATTTACGTGACCCAAACGACAATGCCAGAAGTATGAAGGATTCGACTTCTTCAACTTAACCCTTTTATTTTCTATGTTATAGATGGACTTGTGATTTTTAAAGTCTAGAATGTAAAGCCCATTACTCAGCATAGCATTTCTATACATAATGTCCTCACAAAAAATGGAAATAACATTATTCTTAATAATGAAGTTATAACAATCATTATCCAGACAAGAAACTGAAATAATGTTTATGCTCATAGCAAGCACATAATAACAATGTATTAAATTCAAAACAAGACCAGAAGGCAAAGTTAATGGATAATATCCTATTTCTATTGAAGCAACACTTACTCCATTTCGTACTCTTAGGTCAACTTTGCCTTTAGTCAAACGTCTCTTAATTTTGAGTCCCTGCACATTTGAACAAATGTGAGAACCACATCTGTATCCAATACCACTGATATAGAAATAAAGAGATTGACTTCTATCATATAGATACTTGAAGTAGAGGGCTTGTCTTCCTTCTTTAACTCTTCCAAGTAGAGTGGATAGTTTCTCTTCCAATGACCAGCTTCATTGTAGTGAAAACACATACCCTCCTACTTTGGTTTGGTGATAAGTGCTTGTGTGTTAAGAATACGAAGTATTCTTTCCTTACGATGAGCATTACTTTTATCAGGTTTAAGCTCTAATACTTGTGTATTTGTGTTCTTTTGCCCATGTAGGGTTGTGAAGCTAAATATTAAAAAGGAAGCTAAAAGTATATCATGAACGCACTGTTTGGTGGAATCTTGGAAGGAACAAACGTGAAGACACAAGTGGGGCTCTAAGAGATGTGAATGTGTGCCAACCTCCATGTATTCAAGTCATTACAATGAGTTGGACGGGCACGAAGACAGTCACATTTGCGTATCCTGTCTTGTTCATTGATAGCAAGATCTTCACTAATGAGGCCTTTGATTGAAAAAGAGTTGCGATCTACGACATAAATGTGTGGCTGTTTATGTTACCTCTATGAAAAGTATGGAATCGACAGTGTTTTGGCGGAGTACTGCAGGAAATCAATGTAGCAGTTACTGTTCACAGCCGGCCAAAAATCAGGTATCCAGAGAATCCACACCTTCCACAAGCCCATTTGGAAAATCCACAAGCATGTGGATGCCCGATTCAAGCCCTATTTAAGCTGCGATTCAGCTCGATTTTGAGAGACCCTTTTCACCCTTCTCTCCAACTTTTCTAAATCTATTTGGAGGCAGTCGGCTAGGGTTTTGAGAGGCTTTTGGCAAGTCTTTTGAGTGGTTCTACGGATTCGACACCGCGCTCCGCTTGGAAGAAGGTTATTGGGGGAGCTGTTGTCGACATCGATCCGGTGAGGTGTGCCCTAGGCCGGATAAGGGGACCTTTGGAGAAGACGAGGCTAGTCCATAAGACTATCGATACTAATACTGAGGGGATTTTTCTATAGATTACTTGTTTTTACATTCGATTTCATTGTTGATTGTAACTAGCTCCATGGAGAGCTAAACCCCTAGTGGGTACTTAGATTTGTGAACCCTAGGATGCATTTCTTTCATTAATCTTCTATTATGTTTTCCTTAATTAATGTCTTTAATTGAGTTTCAATCTTGAATGCTTGTTGCATGATTTCTCCCTTAGAGTGACACCAGGGTTGAGAGTCTATATTAGTAACCTTTGTGAGTGACTAACACACCATGAGGGTTAGATATTGCAAGATTGGAGAGGGTCGAGAGGGTGAGTCGAGAGGTAGCGAAGCGTCCTCTTTCCCCTCTGATGTGATTTATCCTACCTCCACGTTCCAAGATTTCTTTGCGATCATAGTAGAGTGAATGGGCTAACGGATGACCTCCGCTGGGGCATAGTTGCACAGGTAACATAGTGAAGCATTGAATTGACCTTAGCACATAGCTCTTAATTGTGACTAGGGCTCTTTCGCCTGGACCAAAGGGTTAGATCTACACATTGGAATAGGGTTTATCACTTGGAATCCCTAGAGTGTCTTCCAACTCTACACAGTGTAAGGTGTTGAGATTGATCGATTTTTCAGCCAGGACATAGTGTAGAGTTAGTCACGGTTGACCTTTGGTTTGCGAGTGTGTGTTTAAGGATTTTCATGACTCATTAAGCGTCAATTAGTTGATTTTGTATTTGAAGCAATTGTCCTAGGTGGAACAATATCCGAGTACCCCATTTCTATCAATTGCCTTACCTATCATGTATTTGTGCTTCTCTCTTTCTTATTTATTTTATTCTTGCTTCATTACATTTTATCAACAAAATTATTATTCCGTCTTCGCTTAGTTAGATAGCAATCTTGGTATTTTTATTCCCTACTCCCTGTGGATACGATACCCACTCACCTAGGATTTGTTACTTCGACAAACCTGTGCACACGCGGGTCACACGCAAGGGGCGTTGTCAACTTTTATGCGCCGTTGCTGGGGAGTAGGCGTTTAGAGATACTTTGCACTTTGCTATTTTAGCTATTTATCATTCATTCTATTTCACATTTTCTTATTCTATCAGTGTTCTGATTTTTATTTCTTTTTAGTTGCAGCTCCAAGTTATGACCCGAGGGAATCCTTCACAAATTGTTGTAGGAGATCCTGAGCTTGAGCATAAAACTAGAAGAAGGGGAAAAGAACCTATACAAGAACCGTCAATCTGAGCGGAATTAGAATGTCAAGGGTCGGATTATATGGCAGAACAGAATGAGCAATAGAGAACACTTTCTAACTATGCCAGACCTTTAGTTTTGGGCACACAATCGAGTATTGTGTGACCCCCGATCATAGCTCTGAACTTTGAGCTGAAACTGGCATTTATCCAAATGATTCAACAGTCAGAGCAGTTCAATGGATTGACCGATGAGGATCCGAACAATCATATTGAGAACTTCTTGGAAGTTTGTGATATGATGAAGATCAATGGAGTGTCAGAAGGTGCTATCAGATTAAGGGCTTTTGACAACACCCCTTGGGTATGTCCTGCAAGTGCACGGGTTTGTCAAAGTAATAAAATCGCAAATGAGGGTGGTATCGTATCTATAGGGAGTAGGGAATAAAAATAGTTAAATTGTTTCTTAACTAAGTGAAAAATGAATAGTGATATGTGTGATAATATGTGAAATAACAAAAGTAAAAGAACAAGAAAGATAGCACAAGTAAAGGAGAAGGTAAGGAAATCAATATAAATGGGGTACCCGGGTATTGCTCTGCCTAGGACAATCGTTTCAAGTGCAAGAACCCTCTATTATACTTTCTAACTAATGCAATAATGAGTTATGGAGATCTTTAAATACATGGTCCCAAATCTAATGTCAACCATGCCTAACTCTATACATATCCCGGAAGAGAAATTGAATAAACTCTCAACCTCGCACTCGTATAAAATTGCAATGAGTTCTAGAGATTCCAAGTGATAAATCCTCTTCCTAGATGTAGACCTAACCTTTTGGTACAGGTGGAAGGTACCTAGCCACAATTAAGCCCTAGGTTCTAAAATCACTTAAACGCTTCACTCCGTTGCACCCGCAACTAAGCCCCAGTGGAAGGTCATCTTTAGCCCATTCACTCTACTATGACCGCAAAGAACTTGAGGAAATGGAGGTAGAATAAATCACACCGAAGGGGAAAGGGGACGCTCCGCTACCTCTCGACTCACCCTTTCAACCCTCTCCAATCAAGCTTTCTCTAACTCTCGTGGTGTGTCACTCACTCACAAGGGTTACCAACAATAACTCTCAACCCTAGTGTCACTCTAAGGGAGTATTCATACAATCAAGCATTCAATATTGGAACTCAAATAAAACATCAATTAATTGAAAGCATAATAAAGAGGTTCAATAAAATGAATACATCCTAGGGTTCACAAATACCCAAGTACCCACTATTGGGTTTAGCTCTCCATGGAGCTAATTACAATCAATGAAATCAAATGCAAAATAAAAAAATCCATAGAAAACCCCCCTCGATAGTCGTGGCGATGGTCTTATGGAGAGTCCTCTACTTGTCCAAGGGTCCCTTTGTCTGGCCTAGGATACAACTCTCCGGATTGGTGCCGACGAAAGCTCACCCACTAACCTTCTTCCAAATGCAGCGCGATGTTGGAGCCATAGAACCTCTCTAAATCCCTAGTCAATACCTCTCCAAACCCTAGCCGAAGCCCTCTCTCAAGTTGGGGAAAAGATGGAGAAAAGAATTCTTTTCATTTCACCATTTTGTTTTTCAGAATTAACAAAAGAAACAAATATAACTAGTCCCTTTTACATCAAACTTGAGTTTCCAAAAGAGTTTAAAGAGTGAGTACTGCAACAAGTGTCAATCGAGCAAAAATTCCTATAAATATAAGCAAAAACTAGAGTATAAGAACATTTAATGTTAAAAATTTTCCTAAACTCAAGAGTACAATCATTGCAACTAAGGTGAACCACCATTGGCTATGTGAGCATGTATATCAATCAAAATTAATATAAAAGAAATGTGTGCACTATGAAACTCCCACACCACCCCCCTACACTTAAGTTGTACATTGTCCCCAATGTACACATGCAAGCTCACTCATAATGTATATCAATCAAGAAAAAATATGGGAGAAGCAATCAGAACAATACTCTCCTGACTCCTAGTGTTACATTTGATGGAGCTAAATACTTGGGAGTGATGTTCCAATCGGGTTGTGAAGCACACACGGCCAAGTGCTGAAGCACCATTGGCCTTGCCCATTACTAAGTCTCAATTCCCATGATGACAAGACCATCTGTATGCATATACGAGGGGGTCAGTCAAGCTAAATAAAACAAAAACAACTCGAATATATAAAAGATAAGGCAGTGAATACAACTCGAGAACACAAAATGAAAATAAACTCAGAAGGAAAGTCTTTTCTGAGTATACAAGTCCGGAATAAAAATGCAAAAGTAATAAGATGAAAGAAAATAAATCAAGTGTCAGGGCACGCCTGCCCTCTCGCCAAGGGTGTTAGATCGAAGGGTGTTGGTGGAGGTGGTGATGGTGATGCTGGAGAGGCCTGAGGAGTGATACATGGTGGATCGAATGGTTCTGAGGCTCGTATCTCAAATGAAAATCTCGTGTCTCGCTTCAGCAACTGTTGTAAGATGTCGAACCGTGCCATGAGCTTTGTATACTGTGAGGCTTGTGTAGCCCGGACCTCAGCAACCTCTGCTCGGACCTTAGTGATCTATGTCTGTAGCGCCTCCACAGAGCCTCCCGAGCCTCTTGCAGAGTGATTGTATGGGCTCCTAGCATGGCTGACATGCGATGCAGGTGGTGAGCCTCTCTCGCGGTGAGCCGCCTGCACAGTCCTCTCCCGTGCTGTGACTTTAAAGCCTAGCCGCTCCTCTGCTGTTGCTTCTCGACACTCATGAAAGGCGCTACTCCATCCGAATATCTCCCCACCATAACTGCACGAGCTCATCCTCTAACTGCGACTTTGGTACTATCGATCTCTCTCGGCCCCCTTATTGTGTCTCATAGCCCATCCCCAAGATGAGTCTAGTAAATGTATGGGCCTGAGAGAAATGACACCTATCCCGAGATCACCGGCCCTGATGCTTCGATACTCCGCTAAAATGTAATGTCCCAAATGGGCCGTCTAATTCCTACCGCATAGAATGTAAATATAGAAGTTCCTGCTTGGTTAGACTCGAAAGGCATATCTCCTTGACCATTCACCCAATACTGCGGGATGGCAAAGGGAGATAGATATGTCACTGGAGTCGAGAAAAGCATGAGGCCTTAGACACTACCCTAGCTCCATGCGCCCTTACCGCACAGTATTTTGCTACGCCTCACTGATTAGCCTCCCGTCGTGTCAGTGGGAGATCCTTATACCTCCGTCAGGTATATCATGTGCTCATCATATAAACCAAGCCCTAACGCAGAGCGCCGTGCTGCATCATACTAAGATGTTGCCCAAAAGCTCTAAGCCCAGAATGGGCACTGAACGCTAGTTTTAAAGTGTGCATAAGGAATGGTCAAGTCGAATGATGCTTAGTGGCTCTAATGTGAGTAGGCGGACGCAGGTCATGAATAATCAGCAGCCTGCGCCCAACTACCCACTAATAGTAGCTCCGACTCCTCATCAGCCATGTCATGTAAGCCTTGTTGCATCTCCCAAGTGAGTTTACATCCGAGGACCCAAGTGTTGGCCAAACTTAGAAAGCTCGCTGGTTGCTCAGATCGAGCTCTGGAGTCGCTGGGGGTGTGAATTCCAGCGGTCGCTCGGGAGTCGGCTCTCTCTGGGGCGCTACAGCCTTCCTTCTTTGATCTCCGGGGGCCACATTCACAGCAGAAGGAAATCAATTAGATGGTGAATCTGCAGGCATCTGCGGGAATCCACATGACAGCGCGGAAAATCTACTTGAGCCCAATGCGCATGCGGCATGAAAAAGCGCATAGCCCTGTGTGGCAAATTCCACAAATGCACCTCCATCTCACTTCGAGGCTTCGTCAAAACACACATCATAATCATTACCGACGGAAAACTGGCACATTAGCAAGTTTAATTGAAGAAAATCGAATAGAATCAAAAAACCCGATTTATGATAAAAATAAGGGTTTTGCAGTAGAGATGAAATAAGACCCTCTGAAATCGGCACGATATTACTCGTGGTGGCTCAACAACCAACAATGCGGAAAAATTGGCGAATGTCGAAGAATGTTTGAGTGTTTGAAGGTCTACTAATGAATGGGGTTTAAGCAGTTTACTCAAGAGGCTAATCACCCAGTTCTGGAGATCCTGCTGGTGCGAAATGCATGCGCTAGTGCGCTTCCACATATGAGGACTCACGGGGCGGGGCCTTTTTATAGCTCGGGGAAAACACTCAGCCTCTCTAGACAGCGCATCCCACATGGGCGTCTGGGCCCGACCCTACAATGGCGGCCCTTGCGCTTCTTAGCTTCTCTGTCCCTGCGCGAAATCGCTCGTATTCCACGCACACCCATGCGGCGAAATTCAACTATGATGGACATTCTGAAGCCCAACTCACGGTGGCTTCGCCCACATGTCTTCTCGAGATGGAGAGAACTCTTCTGAGAGATGCGCATATGGGGCGTCTGAAATTACCCGTCTGTGTAGAATCTGTACTTTTCTAAATGGGCCTCTGCAATTAAATCCTTAAGTGTGGACATTTCCACATGCGGCGTGCGTTGTTATGGATGCCATATAAACTCTGCGAGAATTGAAAAGGAATTTACAACATTTGCCAGGAGCTTTCCCTATTGTATGCAAACTATACGTTGAAAAACATGAGAAACTAGCTCAATAGGCCAAAACTTCGCTAAATCCACATGAAAACACAGCAAAGCATCTAAAATCAAGACACAAACCTCCAATATTTTATTCATGCAAACAAATTTAAACTAATAACTAAGAAAAACAGTAAACACATGGGTTGCCTACCAAGAAGCGCTTATTTTGCGTCAATAAGCTTGACATACCTCGTCTTACCTCACGCGGGCTTATGAAGGAAAAATACTTCCTTGTCATCATTACTAACCTCCCATAATATGGTTTATTTATGTCCATTCACCTTGAATGTACCCTTCTCGAGTTAATGTTAATAGCTCCATAAGATGAAACTTGATTCTAACATGTAAGAGGCCAAACCTTTAGACTTGACCTTCCCAAAATAACCATGAGCGAGAATTAAATAGTAACACTGATCACCCACTGAACTCTTCCAGTTCTGTAATAAACATCTGTGCCACTTCCGAATTCTTTCCTTATATATCCTTTCATTCTCATATGCTTTCCAACCTCCATTCATCTAGCTCATTAAGATGTAACATTTCTTTGCTCCCACGATTTGAGTGAGTCAAGATTCGTTTGTCTTGATTGCCCCAATATGCTTTATGCTCTAATTCCTTTGGCAAATGGCGAGTTTTCCATACACAAAAGTTATATAGGGGTGGTCCCTATTATAGTTTTGTCTGTTTCGATGAGCCCAGTGTGTGTCATTGTGCGTCAAATATCGTGTAAACCGCAGGTGCTGCAGGTGTCGAGTAATAGTGCATTGGTGAGTGGGTAGTCGGATCCTGGGAGCAGGGCTACTAGTACCTTCTTCTACGCTTTTCTGAAATGATAAATGAAAAGGTGTGGTGATCTAATGTCTGAAGGATAGACAGGAGCGAATGTCTGAGGTGCAAATGGAAGGAGAATCTCAATGTCGGTAAAAGGAAGTGATGGGGTGACCAGACGTGCTCCCCCTAGGATTCGGTATTAGAGTCTGGATAAGCAAAGTGTTTCTATGATGAGTATTAAGTTAAGTGGTGGAAATCAAATTGGGTCTATCTCCTGAATCACCGATGCACTGTAGTCCCCTCTGGTCCGGTGGAGAAAGCGCTCAATCTCAACACCTCTCACACCACATATGACCCACTGTTTCCAGGATTCAAGCGTATCCAATTCCTAAAGATTGATCCAACCCTAATTCGGCGAAGGATCCTAACCCCCTGAATTTGGTGATCGAGCAATCGCCTCCACCAAATATGGTTGCATAGACTTAGGAATGGAATGCGAATACACACCAATCGGAGGAAGGGAACACTTCACTATCTCATGTCTCACCCTCTCAACCCTCTTCAATCTTGGGGTTCTAACCCCTAATGGAGATCTCTCTCTCTCTCCTGAGGCAACAAATCATACAAACCAAATAGCGATAAGATGAATAAGGCAAGCAAGCCCAAACAATCAAGAATGAAACTTAATCAAACTCGGATTAAATAGGAAACACTAAGCAAATCCACAAAGATGAGAGAATCCTAGGGTTCGCAAGCCCAAATACCCTCTCTAGGGTTTTAGCTCTCCATGGAGCAACATACAAAACACACTGTCCAATGAATGAAAGTACATTAAAACCATAGAAATAACTCTTATATATATGAGCGTGGCCTTGATGGAAGCCTTGTCTTGAAGCACCCACTCCGAAGCTAGGTTCACGGTGGCTTCCTTGATGCTATGACGGAGGAGGAATCGATCAAAGTTGGTGACGAAGCGCCTCAAGCCGCCAAAGACCTCCTCTCTCTAAACCCTAGCAATCTCACCCCTCTCAAAACCGCACCAAGATGATGAGAAAGAATAGGGCAAATATGGCTATTTATAGGCCTTAGATCGCGTCATCTCATGTGCCCTCTGCAGCATGGAGTGTGGATTTTCCGCAGCGTGAAGTCGCGAAATTTCCGCAGCGGGCGTAGCGGATTTCCTGTGACGCGTGGTGATGGTCACGCTACGGTGAAATTACAACGATTACTTTTCACGAATTGAACATCTCCCTCTTAAGGCCACATGTCGAGCAAACATCCATGTGGTGGGCTATAAAACTTTCTTCATCAGCGTATCTTTGAAGGTCTTGCAATCTTCACAAAGAGAGAGATATGAAGATGTGGCTACCTTTGTCCCTACAAATAGTGAATTGACTTGAATCTTCTTGAGTTGGCACATCTCACTTATATAAGCTCTCGTGTCTTGGTCCCAACAAGATTGAACAAGAACTCCCAACATTGTGTCTTTATAGCCTATCTTTTACTCCATTTTACTCTTCAAGCATTCACCATATATAGTAAAAAACACCAAATACACAATATAGGACATAAACCACGGTAAAAATGATGCTCAATGCATATAAAACATATATAAAAATATCTCAAGCACTTATCGGTCGTCTAACCGTTCGGAAGCTAATCCCGCTTTCCTTGTTCCACGATTTTGATTTAAGATCCTCTTAAGCTCTTTACCTTGACTTCCCACTTGTCCACTCTCTCGTTTGTGTAGGTTGTATGGGGTATGAGATGATGATGCACTACATACTTCAACACTTTACGCCAAGCTATGTGTTGAAAAATAGGTTCTGATCGCTATTGATGATTCTTGGGTCAGATCGAATTAAACAACCTGCTAAAAACTTCTCCACGGTTTTTCATCATTAGTTGGAAGAGCTTGGTCTTCACACACGTTTAGAAACATAGTCAACTTCCACGAATGTATTGATTATTATTATTAGACGCTTGGAGGCGGTCCCATGAAGTCAATTCCCCAGCCCATCAAACACCTCCACAAAATTGTGTAAACACGAGGCATCTCATCTCTCTCACCCATTGATAGGTTCCAACCCTCGACAAGCTGTCACATCGTAAAACAAGCGATACGAACATCACGGAATGGGGGTGACCAATAAAACCCAGTGTGAGAACTTTCGTCTCTTAAAGCATAATGACAACAACCGGACACGAATGACAATGCATGTAATGTTTCCAACCTTCCTCGCCAGAAACACATCTTGAACCACATGATCTACCGTCTGAGATATGTAGGGATCATCCCAAAAGTTCTTCAAGTTAATGAAAAACTTTTTCTTCTATTGAAAATTGAGCCCTTGCTTGACAACTTTCGACAAATGGTACTGATCAGACCATGGTGTATCCTACCATGGCAAATTCCAGCAATGCATGTGGCA
>NC_052471.1:19015976-19037605 GCF_009730915.1 Dioscorea cayenensis subsp. rotundata
TATTGTTGGAATAATGGTATATCCTTACAGAATCTGGCTAGAATAATGTTCACCTAAGATTTAATACATACGCTAATGACAAGGTCAAGCACCTGGGAGCATTGTGAGGTAGTTGTTACTCCAACTAGTGTATAACTATTAATAAATTAGTTTGTATCACAATTAATATATTGATCAGTAACATCTACTACAGCATAAATACTGGTGCTATAATACTATGACTACCGCAAAAACTATTGGAAGTGAAAGAAGTTTGCCAAGAGTTAAACTAATATATATATATATATACATACATACAAATAAATATAAAATATATATATATATATATATGGTTTCATGGGCAATTAACTTAAGTATTGCACATGGTGAGTCTTGCGCAGATGTGACCAATTTAGGTGCATCAAATGCAACAGCTGGTGCTCATTAAAACACTCCATACAAAATTGCAGCAAGTCATTTCCTGGTAAATTCTACTTTAACTGTTTCTTGCGTTCACTGCATGTTGGTTTCTTTATCAACTGTAAAATAGATTTTCCACCGATTAATTATGACAGATCAACAACCATTAGATTGTTTATCTTGTGAATTCATTTGTTCATATAGTGACACCACAGGTAAACGTTTATGCACACACATACACACCATTGACATATTCTAGTCTGCAAATTGCTTTATTAGTGTCTACGACATGTTTGGCTGTCAACCTAATTTTCAATTTGTCATTCATATAAGTTTAAGCTTTTATTTTTCATCATCCTACAGGCACACTAGACATTGACTCACTATATGTATATAACGTACCTGGTTGTAAATGGCCCAGTCTGTTTTGTGCCCCCTTGTTCAGTGTTCACAAAGCTTGTCTTTTAATCATCTTGCTCTGTCACCCAACTACTGATAATCATCCCCAAGCATCTCTTGCCAAGAGTTCACAGATCCACGATACATCAGATTACATGATATCATGGCAGCTATCATTTGAATATCAACAATTGGTTATCTTAAAAGATGCCTAACTTCCTAATTTTTTTCATGGCCTACACTCCACTAAAGAAACCTTACAAAGAAAGCAACCTTACAAAAAATTAATCCCCAAGCAACCTTCCTAATTTTTTCAGAGTATTAATTTTTTCAGACAATACTCTGGAGCCAATCCCAGTTGCACCTAATTTTTTTCAAACCTCACTCCCAACTATTCCTCCTTGCCCTACAAGTTCCACCCCTATCTATCCCTATCCATAAAAAGCCAAAGAGGCACAAAAAAGCCTAGCCATTCCCACAATCCTTAACCTAACTAATAATCACACAATTTCTGTTCTAATCTGTCACTATGAACAACACCAGAAAATCAAATTTAACGACAATAATCAACAACAAAGGTGTACCTAGAGACGAGTTCTTGCCAATGAATTCATGGCTACTCTTCCACCTCCTTTCGTTGTGCCCTGCCAGCCTCCTCCTTCAGCTAGCTCTGCTTCGCAACGTCAAACTCCAATACTGCATGAAACCTATCCATTATCCAACACCATCATCAATCAAGGGTTTCGACAAAAATCTACAGAGAGGGTGAGAGAGAGAGAGAGAGAGAGAGAGAGAGGGAACCTGCTGCATTGTTGACAAAACCCTGCTCAACACCCAGGAGGATGACCTTCGGAGCCTCAGAATGAGTTTTGATAACCTCGTTGGGGAACTGGTACTTGAGGGTGAAGGGCGGGTTGCCGAAAAGAGAACGAGAGAGGCAAGCAGAGAGATTGGAGAGGGTGGAATGGCGATTGACGATGACGACGATGCGAGCCTCGCCAGTCTCCACCAAGATAGCAGAGAGATTTTCCAGTGGAGCGGGGAATAATATAGCCGCCATAGCTGCACATGAGGCGATGCTTGGGGGCCAGAGAATAGGAGAAGAAGGGTTCGTCCGAGGACTCACCGCCGTGGGAGCGAGGCGAGGAATCCACGGAGTCTGCATAGCCAACAACAACGCCTCCGCTTCCAACATCACAGCGCTGCTCGGAACCATCGGCGATGATGGGGGGTTTGCTTCTTCTCTCCTTCGGCTTCGGAGGAGTGTCCCAGAGAGAAGAAAGTATCGCAAGAGAATTGATGCCCTTTGGAGAAATATCAACTAAATATTTATCTTTTTATTAATTTAGCCCCTCCGTTTTTTAACAATTATAAACTATTGAAAGCTCATCCTAATTGTTGAAAACTCTTTCAAGTAAAAGCATTTTTACAAATAACCCTTTAAAATTTTTTGAAAAAACTGATGATTAAAATTCTTTTGAAATAATTTCATTGGGTTAAATTTTTTATTGTTGGAAAAAATTTGGCCAAAAATAATTTTTATTTTAAGTAGCGACTATTACAAGAATTAGCTACTATAAAAATTATTATAAAATTATAGTAGCTAATTCAAAAATTTGCCGCTAAAATAAAAAATCCATTGCTATAGAGATTTACAGTGACAAATTTATAAATTTGCCGCTAAATTTAGTCACTATAGCCTAACTTTCTTGTAGTGAAGTAAGTATTCGGTCACAATAAAAGCATATTGTGTGAAATACTATATATATAAGGAAAAAAAAAATTCTCAATATTTATGAAATAATGATATTCTTATAAAATATGTTTCTTAAATAGTTTTTTTGAATGATGTGCATGATACAGTGGCTTACATGCCAATTTTTGGAAAAAAAGGCTTAATTTCTCGATTTCATTGTCCTTATTCCTAAAGTGGATACGCCTGAGTACTCGGGTGACTACAGACCTATCAGCTTGATAAATTCATCCTTGAAAATTATTTCCAAGTTGTTGGCATCGCGCCTGAGCAAAGTGATTAATTCCCTAATGGATGTTGAGCAATCGGCGTTCTTGAAAGGGCGTTGTATAATGGATAATATTGCAACTGCAGAGGAACTTATATTTAGTATGCACAAACGGAGGTTATCAGGTCACATTTTAAAAGTTGACTTCTCCAAAGCGTTTGATCGTGTCGATTGGGATTTTCTCTTCGACTTGCTGAAAGCCAGGGGGTTCAAGGACCGTTGGATTAGGTGGATCAAATGCATTCTATTCTCTTCCAAGGCTTCCATCCTGGTGAATGGATCTCCTAATGGGTATGTCCGCTATCGTAGCGAACTTCGACAAGGAGATCCGTTATCCCCTCTACTATTTGTACTTGTTACGGATGTGTTAAGTACAATGTTCTCGCATGCACTGAGTTCCAGGATTTTGGTGGGGGTGCCTTTAAGGGATTTGGGGAGCAGATGTAATCTACATTATGCTGATAACCTGTTGGTTATGACTACAGGAGGCCTTGAGGATTTGAGAATCGTTCAGCTTATTTTGTATACATTTGAAGGGCTATCGGGTTTAGCAGCTAATTTTTCAAAACATGTTTATATTCTGTTTCCCTATGAGTGCTTCTGGATTTGGAGGCAGCGGATACATTGAGCTGCAAAAGGGGTGTGCTTCCAGTTACGTACCTGGGAATCCCGATGTCTGGTAGAAGACCAAGGAAACAAAATTAGGAGGGCCTCATCTCAAAAATTCGGAGGAAGCTTTCCACTTGGAAAGCGAGACACTTATCCTTAGGAGGACGACTGACGCTAGTTAACTCAGTCCTCTCTACGATCCCTACATATTGGATGTCACTTTTTAGATTACCTTGCTGGGTTATCGAGGAGATTGACCGGATTAGAAGGGATTTTCTTTGGTCTAGACCGAACATTGAGCATCCGAGGTAGCGGCTGGTCGGTTGGCACAACCTATGTTGATCTCGGGACCAAGGCGGTTAGGGTATTTTAGATATCGCTAGAGGTGTCAAACGGGCCGGCACGGCCCGGCACGGCCCGGGCCCATGGCAGCCCGAGGCGTGCGTGTCGGGGCCGGCCCGGCCCATGGCTTTTGCCGTGCGGGCCGGCACGGCCCGAAAATGGTGGAGGGTCGGCCCAGCACGAGACACGCCCACTTTGTCGAGCTCGTGCCGTCTGGGCTCGTTAATATTTTTTTAATATAAAAATATTAAAAAAATAAAAAAATATAAAAAAATCAGAAAAAAATTTATTTAAAAATATAAGAAACATTATCTAATAATTAAATAATATAAATATAAATTAAATTTTTACTATAATTGAAAAAAACTATATTATCATTTATCATTATCTATTTATCTTTGAAATCAAATCCTTCAGGGCTTTTTGAGTTTTTAATCCATTTCCTAATCTAAATCCTTAGTTAAATGACTTGAAATCATCAATCAACGATTCAACATAAATATTCAAATAAGTGAATAACCCAAAAAAACAAGAACCATTCTCAATTTCAGTAAAGAGGAAGTGAGGAACTATACAAAGCAAAAAAATTAAAAAGAAGAAAAATCACATTAGAACTTGGTCTCATAAAGATGAAGAGTTTACAAAATCAACTCAAACAAGAGAGCATGAGATTTATTAATACAAATTTAAGAACACAAAATAGAAAAGAATACTCTCCAAGTGTTGTTTCACCTCTGAATTTCCATCTTGGACCTCAAGCATTGAATGAACAAATCCAGTAACATCAAGGTGTAAACCATAAGACAAGTTATAACAGGTAGAAATAAACTTAGAAGAAGATGAAATAGGAGAGATCAGCCCAATCCATACACTATCTATCTTCAAATCACTCAACATGGGGGGCAAGAGCGGGAGGGTCCCGCCACGGTGGATACTGACCGGACATGATGCGGAACTTGGTGCGAAGACGTCGGAGCTTCTCGGGAAAGGCGAGAGCGAGTGAAAGGTCGAGCCATGTGCTCGAGAAGCGATCAAAGAAGAGATTGAGGTCGCGGGGGAAGACCATGGGATCGAGCGTGGCGCTGAGAAGGCCTTGGAGGAAGCGGATCTCATCGGACTCGGACCGGATCTGTCTGGAACTTGAAAGGAGGAGGATGGAGGGAGTCGGAGGAAGGATCATCGTCGGCGGCATCGTCGGAGTAGGGGAGAGTGGAGGAAGGGTCGGGGAAGGGGAAGGGGAAGGAGGGAGGAGGAGGAGAGAGGAGGGGACGACGCTTGATGGGGAGTTTACGCTGGAGGAGGATTTGAGGGAGTCCATCATCGGGTGGGTTCTGTGGTTCTTGATGGGGAACGGATCTGGGGATGGGATTGTGGTCGGGTGGGAAAAGGTTGGGAATTGGGGTTGAGGAGATCGGGATGAGTTTGGGAGAGGGCTTAGCTGGTTTTAGAGATCGGCGGCTGCCGGCTGCCGGCTTCCAAGGAGTCAAGGACCAAGTCACCAACTAAGGAGCTAACCCTAATGAGAAACATAGAAAGAAAGAATGAAAGATTAGTTAAATACTTAAATATATATTTTATATTTAAATAAAAATCTTAAAAAAAAATTGCAAAAATAACAATTAATTATTAGTATCATAGATTCATACTATCATTTGAATTTTGAAATAAACTCAAAATACTTATCTTTTTTTTTTTTTTGAACATTTGAAACAATAAAAAGGAATAAAGGATTAATCTTGGCATGTTCCAAGCTTGAGAGTTGAGGCTCATCAATTTATTTCTTCTACGTCAGTATCAGTATATATGCCTTCTCCGCCGTCATCAGGGGTGAATTGTTCTATTAGCCCTTGCAATCTATCTTCAGCATCTAGCCAATCCTTCAGACATATGCACATTTGCACTGTTTGATTATTCATTCTGCTCCTCCTATCATCCAGTACTCTTTTTCCTGCACTAAAACAAGACTCCGATGCTACTGTAGACATCGGTGGAGTTAACAGATCACGAGCCATGGCGGCAAGTACAGGATAACTATGCGCCTGTTGTTTCCACCATGTCAAAATATCAAACTTATCCATTTCTTCCGATGTAAGAAAATTATTAATATTATTATTTAAATAATGATTTATTTCATGAGAAGTAGAAGAAGTACTAGTATTAGAATTAGAAGAAGAAAAAGAAGAAGAAGCACCCATGGAAAATTTTTTGTTAATTATATTTACAACATAAGTGGCGGATCTATTTTTGGTGCTTGAAGAGGAACTTTCACTAGATTGAGGCATATTGAAAGTCCTTCTATCACCATATTTTCTATGATATTCATTATACATGTCATAAAATAAAGAACGATAATTTTCTTTCAAAAGAGAATGATCAAGATCCATATTATTATCATAAGAATCAATTATGCAAAAAGTGCCATCAATTTTAAAACGGGGGTCAAGAAACATAGCTAAAATAGGAAGTGGTTCGATTTTTCCAAAATACTTTTTAAATTTTTCCTCCATGGGAGCAATAATAGGAGCAAAATTAGGGTCTTCTCTATATTTTGCAAAAACCTCACTAATAAAAAATATTTGGTTGACAATAATAGATGAAGTGGAATAATAAACACCGGACAAAATATTAGTTGAAGCATAAAAAATTTCCAAAAATTCCTTAATTAAATGGCAAACTTCCCAATCATAATTAGTGACATGATCATTGGGAAATCTCTCATTAACAAACATAGAAATAATATCTCTATCATTATAAGCACACTCCAACATTTCATAAGTTGAATTCCACCTATGCTCAACATCAATGATATATCTTTTACATTTTCTCCCCCTTTCCGAACAATAAGCTTGAAAATCATGTCTTCGGGTTGAACCATTTCGAACATATAAAATAGAATTTCGAACTTTTTTAATATGGGGCTCAATTATTTTTAAACCATCTTTAACACATAAATTCAAAAAACATGACAAGCACAACGCACATGAAAAAGCCCCGGAAAAATAAAGGCATTAAATTCATTTTTAAAAGATCGACCGCATTGTTATTTGCCGAAGCATTATCCAAACTAATTGAAAATATAGAACTCGAAATATTATACTCATTAATAGCCCGAGTTATATAACTTGCAATAACACTTGCAGTATGACGGTGTTCTAATTCAAAAAAACTTAAAATACGCTTTTGCAAAACCCAATTATTATCAATATAGTGACCGGTAACACAAAGATAATTCGTTTGAAATTGAGAAGACCAAATATCCGAAGTAAGAGAAATTTTAAAAGAACAAGAAGATAATTCGGAAATTAATTTTTGTTTATAATCATCATAAATAATAAGACAATATTTTCTCATAGTATTTCTTGAAACCGATTTAAAATTTGGATTAAAACCTCGAATAAGCATTTTTATAAAAGCGGGATTTTCGGCAAGATAAAAAGGTTGCTCATTTTGAACAATAAATTTCGCAACTTCTTTTCTTGCATTTTCATTATTAAAAATAAAATTTCCCATACTCGAATCGGTAAAACTAATTTGCGTTTGTGTGGGATCGTGTGGCTTCGCGGCATGCTTATCGGCATGTCTTTTTAAATGCCCCGTCCCCCCCGAAGTTTGGCAAGAAAAATCTTTTTTACATTTTTTACAAACCGCCCGAGTGCCTTTGTTCGGAAAATCAACAATGTCATAAAATTGCCAAACCCCGGAAGTTCGTTTTCTAGAGCTTCGAGGGTTGTCACTTGATGGCCCAATATTTGGGGTCTCAATAACAACATCATCATCATCCGGAGAATTTAACGGGGCATTTTCATAAAAACCAAACGGAGAATTATCGGAGGGAAAGTTGGGAGAAGAACCGGCCATTATGAAAATTAAAAATTAAGAACAACGGATTACCTCAATTGCTTTAACAAATAATTTACGAAGTCGATTTTTGGTGTCGATTTCTTTTGAGTGCAATTGAGATACTTGATGATGAACTTGAAACTTGGATTTGCAAACTTGAAGCTTGGAAGTTGCACTTAGAAGCCAAAGAGAGAATTAGATTGAGAGATGAGAGAGTTTGGTGTGGAAATTTTAGTTTGAATTTAGGGGTATTTATAATTTTTAATATTTTTTTATTCCAAAAATGCCCTCATAAACTAGCCGTTTATAGTTGTTGTAAAGGGCAAAATTGTCATTTACACCAAAAGACTAAAATACCCATAAAAATAGCCGTTAGATAGTTGTTGGGATGGGTAAAAAAATGTCTTTCTATCAAAGAAAAAAAGAAAAAAATAAATTCAAAGTTTTAACACAAAAAAATAAAATAAAAAAATAAGAAGTGGACCGTTCTGGGTCGGCCCGCGTCTGGCTGGGTCACTGCCCAACTCGACCACTGGGCAGCGTGCCGGGGCCGGCCCGCGTGCCGGGTCGGCACGGCCCGAGACGGGCAGCGTGCGGGCCGGCCCACGGGCCTACGAACCACGGCTCGGCCCGGCCGGTTCGGGCGTGCCCGACCGGACACGATCATCGTAGCATCGCTGCTCGGATCGGGCACGGCCCAAATCGTCGTCGAGCCGTCTAGGGGCCGGGCCGGCACGGCCCGTTTGACACCTCTAGATATCGCGAACTTCAATCAGGTATTTTTAGACAAGTGGTGGTGGAAATTTATGACGGACTCCTCTTGTTGGGGAGCTGAGATCATCCAATTTAATTATGGTGTCTCCCACTGGAATATGTTTTCTAGGAGATCGAGTAGGATCTCCTTTTTCTGGAAAGGGGTGTTGAGCTTCCTGTCGGCCTTTAGAGGATGCGTTATTCATGAGGTCAACTTAGGAACAAGGACACTCTTCTGGAAAGATCGATGGTTTGCTGGGTGGGCGCCGATGAATATTTTGCCGGAGCAATTCAGGAGGATGACGGAACCCAATGGTACAGTGAGCGATTTGAAACTTCTTTTAGATCAGGTCCCTTTCATTGACAAGGGGGAAAGCTTGAGCTACAGGGAAAGACTCCGGGAAGATGCTGGTTTGTTGGGATATCTCAAAAGATGGAAGCTTTCGGGAAATGGAGCTTTCACGGTAAAATCTTTCTACAGTTTCCTTAATGATGGTGGGTTACGCTGCCCTGTGGTGAGATTCTTCTGGCGGAAGCCATGCTGAAAGAAAGTTACTCTGTTTAACTGGTTAGCATGGAAAAATAGGATCCTGACTCTTGAAGTCCTAGCTAATAGGAGTTGCAATCAACTTCCAACCGCTACCTGTGTCTTGTGTAATACTGCAATCGAATCGGTGGGCCATCTTTCCTTGCAATGTTCCTTCTCTAGACAGGTGTGGGAGTATTTTGTGAGACTTCTGTGCCTCCTTGAGCCGCCTGGGTACTTGCAAGAGGTTTGGGGTGTTTAGAGGTCATCTGTGCGATTGAACTGTAGGGATGTTGGGGACTTAGTTGTGAAAGCAATTGTGTAGAATATTTAGCTCGCTAGAAATGATTGTATCTTTAATGCCAATTGCTTGCCTATAAATGTTCTCATATTGAAAATTGATCGTTTGTTGTTGTCCTGGTTTTCTTCACTTACTGAGAGTGCGTGAGAGAAGATGGAGGAGTCTATTGTTGGGATTCGACAGAGCCTAGAGTCTCTTAGTTCCTGTGGAGAGGGGACTGGTGGCGATACATCTTCAGGAGTGGATTATGAGCAGGGCACGGGCTAGTCTCTTTTTGGAGGTGTGTTGAGGACATAGTTCTTATCCTCACTTTTGTAGGGGGTTGTATCTTTGGTTTTTTGCTGTTGATTACTGTTCCACTGCTTGTGGTGTCCTGTTGCCCCTGCGGCTTGTTTTGTAGGGGCGTTCGGTCTATCTGTTTTTGTTGCTTTTTTAATATATGTGGTTTATCCACCTTTTCAAAAAAAAAAATTCTCTATTTCATCTAAACCCATCATAAACGATAAACTGTAACTCCAACCTTAAATAGTAAATCACATACCTTTTAGGCTTAGGTTTTTAGAATTTTAACCTTAGGATTTAATAATATTTAGGTTAAAATTTTAGGGTTTTCGATAGTGTTTTCTTATGTCTTATAATTTTTAAAGTTTAGGGATTTATGCAGTTTGAATTTGAAGTTTATTAAAGACAGAATGGCGTGGATGATAAAGTGGATACCAACTTGGCATCCACGCCATTAACATAATCTATTTGGCAAACCTAATATGTAAATATAGTATCACTCATATTTTTGTGAAAATGTTAGTGAAAACCACCCCTTTAGAGGATAGTAGTTTATTTCCCTCATAAGTGAAAGATGAGGTGTTTGACTCCCTTCCAACGCAATGGTTAAGAGTTCATGATTTGTCCAAATTTATTAAAAAAACTACATTTATAGTAAGAGGCCAAGTATTCCAGGGACGTGCGTAGATTTTGAATTTATGCTCCTTCCAAATGGGTAATTGGATGTGGAACAAATGGCCCATGTGCTCCACATTCTCTCACCCTTCCCGTCCCCCACTTTTCTCTCAAACGGCCTCTTACAGAATAATAGTTTATTCCCCTCACATGTGGAAGATGGGGGATTTGATTTTCTTCCAACACAATGGTTGAGGGTCATTGTTTGTTCAGATTTATTAAAAAAAATTAAAAATAACTATATTTATAGTAAAAGGCTAAAATCTACATACATCCCAAACGGTAAATTGGATGTAGAACGCAGTTAGGGGATTCGAACTCATGTCTCTCCCAAATTAGTGGACCCACTGGGCTATAAACCTGTTGGTTCTTCTCTCTACATTTACCTCTCTTTTTACTTTTTTTATTTTTACGTGAGACATCTTTAAAAAAAAAAAACAATCCCCTATATTAAAAGTATTGGTAAAACAAGCCATCTCCATGGTGGACAAAGCTTTTGAGACAAAAAAATTTCTTTGAATAATTGGGGGAAAAAAGAAAATGCAAGCATTTAAATTACTGGAAATGAACAAAAAGTCCCTCCAAAGTTCAGGTATTCACAGAAACGCCCTTCTAGTTTGAATATTCACAGTTCATCCCTCATTTTTACGTACATATGAATATTTGGTCCTTGCGGTTGCTAACTCCGTGAATTTTGAGGAGAAAAGACCGAAATGCCCCGCCAGTTACATCAATGATGTGTTCTCTCTCCACATTGGGAAGTGGCGGGTTAAGCGGCCGAGGAATCCCGAGAGGGAGTGTTGGTTCTGTGCGTGCCTTCTCTCGGTTGCCCCTTCACATTACGAGACTTGGCCCTTCGGGATCTTTGAGAGTTACACACATTGAAGCCCTATGTTCAACTGAAGGTATTGAGAAGAAGTTTGCCAGAGCTTTCTCGGGTCTTTATTGTTGTTTCCTTGACACAATCTCCATACTCTTGAATCAACGAACCTGAAGGTATTAATGGAAGATTGTAGGGTTGTTTACAACGCTGTTTTCGGTTTCTAGGGTTTTGTAATTGAAGGTTTTTTAACTTTTGTTTGTTGTGTATGATCCAGGCTTAAATTTGGAAATCGTCATTCTTTCTCGAATGGAAGATGATGTTTATAAACATTTGGTTTTAGTTTTAGCTTTGTCTTTTTTTGCCTGTGTTGTTTACCGCTTAAATTAATCGGTTTTCATTTAAATAAATGTGTTTCCACTTATAATTTCTAGTTTCCACTTAAATATTATTGATAGTTCTTTAATCCTTCTTGGTGAAGGTATTAGACATATGGTAACCAACCTTGTAAACGGCAGGTGTTATTTGGTCTCTATAGCGGAAACGATTGCTGAGTTAAGACAAAACATGAGTTCTAGGCATTTAGAAATCATCCGGAGTACTCATTTCGCATCGTTAATGGAAATTGAACATGTACTACAAGAGAGGGGATTGCTCGATGCTCTGTTGCAGAGATACGATGAGCGCTCCCAAAAATTTAAAATTGGTGAGAGTTTGTTGACGTTTAGGGCCGAAAATGTATCCATTATTCTTGGTCTCAAATGCGATGGGGACACGGTGGTTTTCAAAACGAGAAAGCCACATTCAGAATTTGAAGAAAAATATTTCTCGAAAACCTATGAAAGACATAGGGAAGCTATCAAAAAAACTCTTAGCACACTAGTCCGGAAGAGGGGAGAAGAAGAAAACTTGGTGAAGATATTGTTGGTATTCATCATGGGGACCATGCTATTCTCGAACTCATCATGTTACATTCCCCAATTGGCTTGTAGACTATGTAGAGCGATCTTCCCGCATCTGCTGACCCTATACATGGGCTCAAGCCACACATAAGTGGCTTATGGATGGCGTCCATAAGCGGCGCGGAGTTCAAGCAAGATGCTACGGTGAGAAGACAAACAACGGCTACTTGCGAGGATGTGTTGTCGCTCTAAATTATTTGGTTCTCTGAGTAAGCGGCACATGCAAAAGGTGCGATTTGGTAAGACTCCCGGGATCACGTGTTACGGGGTGAGCAGGTTTCAAGAAGCAAGCATCCATTGGTTCATTGCTATCATCGATCAAGGGGAAAAGAGGTATTTAGTTTACACTTAACTTATTTAGTGTCCAGCTTAATAATTTTTCTTTTTCGATTTAAATGTTTAGTTTACATAACATATTTAGTTTTTCAGCTTAAGTTTTCTAGTTTTTTCACTTGCACAAAAAAATGTTTTTCGATTAACTTTTTAGGTTTTGCACTTAAAAATATATTTTTTTAAGCTTAATAAATTAGTGTTCTGGTTAAAATATGTAGTTTAGACTTGATTTGTTAAGGTTCCACTTAAAAATTAATTTTGATTGTTGTTTTAAGTTTTTCGTTTGAGCATCATTGTTTACCTTGACTGTATATCATTTTCACATTACAGTTTTCCGCCCTCGCCCCGGCTAACGCCGAAGAAGAAGCTCTCGTCAAGACAAGCCACCGTGGAGAAGAAGTGGCTAGCACAATACGTCTTGGTGCAAAATCTGGGGAGAAATCCACAGGGAAACGTGGACGGTCTCCCTCACCACCGAGGAGCCCACCATGTCGGGGTCGACGTGGTTCTGTTTCTGTTAATCCACCGAGGGGGGGTAATTGATGAAGACATTGGGTTACGTTTACTGAAAGGTTTTGAGAAGTTGTCCGAAATTGTTGGTGGACTTCAAACCAGAGTTGAAGTAATTAAAGGTCGTGGCCTTTCCAATGTCGCACCGATAACTGACGACACCAAGGATTTGCCGCCGAAACAAGCGGCCAACAAGAGATCTCGAGTAAAGAAGGTTACCTGTAGGCGAAGACAACCATTGCCTATTCCTATATCTAATGTTTCTGATTATACTCCTCTCAAACCAGTTACACGGCAATCTACAAGGTCTGCGATTTCGCAAGCCAATTGCCAACCAGAAGAATAGCTTCCAAAAATTGCCCGAAAGGGCAAAGTCAAGACAAACTCAACTCCCTCATCACCGAGTACATCTTCCATACCCACAGAACCATCCCCACGCCCTTCCCTCTCTGCACCAGCCAAGCAATCCCCACCCGTTTCCCCATCGGCACCAGCCGCGCCATCCCCACCCGCTTCCCCCTCCGTACTCGATCCGTCATCCCCACTTCCTCCCTCCTCCGCAACCAACAAGAAATCACCACCCACTTCCCCCTCAGCACCCGATCCGTCATTCCCACTCCCTTCACCATCCGGACCCGCGCCATCTTTCCCAATCCCCTCCCCCTCCGGATCCGTGCAACCTTCCCCGTCCCTTCCCACTCCGGACGGGCGCCATCTTGTCCACTTCCTTCCTTCTCTGAACTGACGAAGCCATCTCTACCCGTTGTACCACCAGTCGACGTTGCCGAAAACGTCGACGTCGAGTCTATAATCGAATCACTATCATCCTTAAGAAATGATCTGCCCCCTTCGTCAGATGAGAAGTTAGGAAATGTGGAGGACATCCACTGCGACCTACCAGCCCGGTCGCGAGGTAGCGAACGTGGAGGACATCCACAGCGACTCCCGAATCCAAAAGTGTCTCCGTCGGCGGAGCGAAAACCATCAGCGGCACTCGCGATGAGGCGTTGGTTGTCATCCCAAAACCAATATCGGAGACGTCATCAATTGATGAGCGAGGCGTTGAGTACCGAGCCGAACAAGTTACTCGGACTTTTAGGGGTACCATAGAACAAGCGTCCTACGGTTTATGAGATTAAATAAAAGTCGAACAATTGACAATCAGCCACTTTCTAAACTGTCCGATGGACATGTAAGCATCCTGTTTATACTTTTATTGTCTTCACTCACTTAAGCTTTAATGTTTACACTTAATTTTAATGTTTTACGCTTACGTTTTAGTTATTCCAATTAAACTTACATTTTTCCGCATAAGTGTTAATGTTTCCACTTAAGTTCCAAATTTGCCTCTTAACTTCAAAGTTTTCCAATTAAACTTATATGTTTCCGCATAGGTTTTAATGTTTTCACTAAGTTTCAATATTTTCCTCTTAACTATAAATGTTTCCACTTAAGTTAAAAAATTTCCGCTTAATTTACAATGTTACGCTCAATTTTGGTGCTTTGATCCGGTAGGACTTATGTTTGGAAAGAAACGATGTGTCATACACCACTCGGGCGTGTCTACTCTCTATTGGAAGGGAAGGAAATGGTCGCTGATGATGTGATGGACGTATATGTATTGATAATCATAGAACAAATGAATAGCGAACCATACCCTTACAATGTACGCGCAGCAATCACCCGACCACTTGCTTTTTTGATGTCCTCATTAGAGCACATAGGAGAAGAGTCATTGCTCATGATGGCTGATGTTGTACGCCGGTTTGCAGATGTCGACGTCATCTTGATTCCTATTATACTTCATGGTCACTTCCATCTCCTCGTACTCGATAAAGTGAAGAAGGAATATATTCATTATTCCTCATCTGTCAGTCTGAAATATGATCAAGATGCCATCCACATGGTAAACAATATTTTCAATCGTTTAAACTGTTTCTATTTTCGTTGTCGATGCATGTTTTGTTGACAGCGGGAACTATTCGATAGATGTTTAGCAATCGAATTTGGTGATAACGCAACGAAAGCTTACCCTCTCAGACATGAACGGAATTGCCCAAGGTAAAAAGCCGGCTACAGTCGATTGTCTAGTCTATGTCATACGTTTCATGGAGCAAATACTCGTTGGCAAGAAACTAAAACTTCCCTAGACGGACATTCCACACTCACGTCTACATTTTGCGGCTCGCATATTGATGGATGGCATTGCTCGTGGTCGCCGAACTTCCAAAGAATCAAAGAACTGTTAGGATATGTTTAACAATACGTTCTCATTAACTTGACTTTTCTTCTAGTTTGAGTTCTGGACATGTACTTATTTGCATATCACTATGATGCTTTGAACAAGAGTTGTTTGTCATGCACGTATATGCTTGTCTACTTAAAAAGAATCGTTCTTAGTTAAAATTAGTTCATATTGCTTAAATATCGCTCATACTGCTTAAATTTCATCCATACTGGTTAAAATTAGTTGTTTTCACTTAAAATTAGAACATACCGCTTTTGTTGTGGCAAGCTACACGTAAATAACATCATCTAGTCAGTAAGTTATCGATGCATTAAAAGATCTACGGTTATGACCAGCATCATGGCAATGGCTGCATTGTAATTCGCAAACGATTGATGCTTGTGACTCTAGACGCTTCCATCTTGGCCGACCAACTAGCTTCTTGGTGATTGGAGGGCGCACAAGTAGTTCGCGGTTGATATCATCTGGTTTGTCATTATCTAGTACTGGGAATATGGCTTTTGCATATGCTTGTCGATAAGAGTCTACTGTGAAGTAGTCATCAACATATCGATGAATATTTGTGCCTGTCTGTAGTATTGTCGCACATGCATGTTTGCATGGAATGCCATATACCGCCACTCTCGACATGAGCATGTCCGAGCGTTCAAGCGATGTAGTAGTTCTTACGGTCAACCACTTCAAAATGGTCGCGTCGGAGCGGCGACCCGATGGGATGCGAGACTCTTCAACAAGTTCCTTAATCTTTCGATGTATGACGGGGACATAAGCGTCTCTCCCATCGTGCGAGATTGTTCACATCGATGACACAACATGCCCATCGAGCTTAAAACCTTTGTACAAAAGAAGAGTCATGAAATAATAAGCGGAAATATTAAAAACTTAATCAGAAACACTATAATTTAATCGAAATAGCGATGTAACTTAAGCGGTAACAATTAAACTTAAGCGAAATATTTGAAACTTAATCAGAAAATTATAATTTAATCATAAACAATGCAAGTTAAGCTAGAAATCTTAATATTAAGTGATAACAATTAAACATACGCGAAAAAATTTAAACTTAATCGGAAAAATTATAATTTAATCGTAAACTATTTATATTAAGCGGAAACAATTAAAATTAAACGAAATAATTGAAACTCAATCGGGAACAAATAAATTTAAGCGGGAACAAATAAATTTAAGCAAAATGGTGCGTACCTTATCGAGTCTACCATGTTTGTGATAGGGAGATGGCGTGCCTCTTTTATCCATGCATTAAACGACTCCGCCACATTTGAGTACATCTCCCCCCATCTCTCACCTTTAAACATGTAGTTCGCCCAGTGCGCCAGATCGAATTTCTGTATCAACCATTGATGTGCATCCGCCGATGTGTTTAACAGATCGGCAACAGCGTCATCGAATTCTTTTTCAACACATGAAAACGTAATTCTCTATAATATAAACCAGCACCTTTCTTTCAGTGACTTGCCAAGTCTGACATTTGCTTTCATGAAGTTTGCTTCCAAGTGGGCGCAAACAATATGCATGCGGTGAGGAAGGGAATACCTTCACGACAACATTGATAAGGCCCTTGGACCTACTCGGATATAAATGTAATAAGTTTCACATATTCGTCATCATCGTATATAGTATCTCCAAGCTTTGACAAGAACCACGTCCAGTTCGCATCCATTTCATTATCTACGATTGCAAATGCCACATGAAAGAAACCATCATTCCATCTTTTCCGTTGCACCTAATAAAAGTGCCCCGTATTTTATTGAGCAAGTGAGTTCCATCTAGAATACGCAATGACAAACACATCCCAGTCCACGAAACCAATGACACATGCTTTGAAGGCAAAAATGCGCGCTTGAAGCGAGGGGTATCATTCTCTCGATAACAGCGCTACGAGGGGTTTTGTGACTAACACCTTCTTCGCGTACCACATCAATAAATTATAGCTCGCCACCTCGCTCCCATGGAGAACCTCCCTTGGCGACCTCTTTTTCCTAACCAAGCTTGTTTATAGGATAAATAGACATCGTGGTCTCATGCAACATATCATCTTTGAATGTCAATAACCCTACTCTGAGGGGCCGGTCCTTCGACTTTTTGTATACTACGTGCACTCACCCACTTTTTGATGCCTTGGGATGTGAGGGGCGTGTCAATACACGCCACCTGCGTGTGTGTGGGATACATCGAGCTTGATCCTAAGCGTCGGTGGTTATCTTCCATGGATGCGTTGGCACGCCATTCACGACCTTCGACACACTAGCGGTCACTCTACGCTTGTCATTCTTGATGAATGTAAAAGTTAAAATTGCGTTTGATAGCAAAAATTCGAGTGCATCCTTAAAAATGTTCCTTTGTTGAAAAGCCCGATCACCGACTTTTATTGAAACAATCTCATGATCTTGGACGAAGGCGGATGGATAGAACACCCAGCGAGTTGTTGATGGGGTGGAAAAGGTGGCTACTGTTGAGCGACATACTCTCCGAAAAATGAATCATTTGTAGTGTAAAAAAATCGGATAAGTTTAAGTGAAATCATGGCACTTTTATGCTCAATCAAACAACTTTAAGCGAAATCGGATAAATTTAAGTTCGATCGAACAAGTTTAAGCGAAATCAAAAATTTTTACGAAATCGCATAATTGTAAAAGCGAAATCAAAAGTTTAAGCGAAATATAACAATTTTTAAGCGAAATCGGATAAGTTTAAGCGAAATAGTTTACTCTTAAGCGGAGGACGAAAATAGTTTAAGCGAAATCGAAAAAAGTTAAGAGAGAACATAAATTATTACGCGTAAACAGGGAAATTTAAGCGGAAATATATAATGTTCACAAAAAAGAAGGGTTTTGTGGAATTAAAAATTAAAATAATAGTTAAAAAATAAAAATAATGGTTGGAGATAAGAGGGACCGAACCCCGTGCCTCTCGCATCAAAAACGAGCGCTCTTCCATTTAAGTAGAGTTTAAGTGATATCGGTTAATGTTAAGCGAAAACAAAAATTTTTAAGTAGAAACGGACAAATATAAGTTGAAATAGATAATGGTAAATGATATCTCCAGAAATTAACCGGAAAGTGCATACAATACGTGACTATTCTATATACTATACGAGAAATATTATTTATGAATGAGGATATAATGTAGAAGAATGAAATAAAATGACTACATATCAAGCAAAGAAAGGATATTTACGACGGGAGTGAAGAACATAATGACATGTCTACAGCATTTCCATCTGCATCAACAATACGGTCAACGGCAACGCTATTTAGTATTTGATATATTTGGCACATACACTTGAAGTCAATTTCAGAATCAATGGGACAAATAGTTCGGGTTTTGCATCGGGTGTGACAAACTTCACTTTCGCGATTAGCGATGTCGAGCTCCCATCTTTGACATATCTCATCTAGAATTGACTCCCAAGTCGACACTATGAAGCTGGAGGACTCGGCCCTCCCCACTATACCTAAAGCTGCGCCAAAAGGTATCTATTGGTTTGCTGCATGAGAAAAGCATAGTCGTCAGATTACGATGACCACACCAAAACAAGTGTGGAGAAGCTCACATGAATTGTCTTTCGAGGTGAAGAAATATGCAAAAGTACAAGAGTGCAAAATAAAACCAGAACAACAGAGAAGAGACAAATCTATCTATCCTGCGTAGATGGAAACAAAAAAACCAACAAAAAGGATGATGGAAGAAGAAGGCAACTTGGGTTAAAGAAGCATGTAAAGTTAAAACTGACAACTGTACTATTTTTCAAAAAGTTGACAAGACCGGACGCCAGTTTTCCCTCCAACTAGCAAGGCAAAAATGGAATATTGCATGAAGTTAACTGACGGAGTTACAGCCAGGGACCAAACCGTCAGTAAAATAAAAAAGGAGGGACTGTTTGTCAAATTCAAATGTCAGAGGGACTTTTAAAGAAGTTTGAAAACTTTCAGGGACTAAAAAATAATTTTTCCTTTAAATTACCTTTTGTTCCTAAAGAAAGAAAAAAACCAAACTCATTTAAATAGAATTTAAAATATAAACAAACACATGGTAAAATTTGATCAAACTTTACATGATGCAGAGTATAAATAATGATTGAAAAGTTGTGTTCCAATGATTGAGTGAGATTGACATTTGTGGGAAAAAGATCACTTTCACTTTGAAGGCGTGGTTGTGCCGGGTGGTCTATATAATGGAGTGGTGAGGTGGATATATAATATATTAATATATTATGATGTGATGAGAAGAAGAAGGACACTTGTTGGGTAAAGGAGCTTCCATGAGTGCCCTACACGCACGCTCACAGCGTGTGATCCAATTCAGCAACCTTTCTCTCAACTATATTTCCATCAATAACCTCTTTTTGTACTTCAAAATTAAGTGGAGAATTATAGAGGCCTTATTTATTTATTTATTTATTTATTTATTTATTTAGTTATTAATTTATTATATTTTGACTGAAGTATTTATCAACATATATTTGCTAATTTTAATATTATTTAAATTAATTTTGAGAGAAATTTATTCATATTTATATTAAAATCAATTTTGAACTCATAACTTTATTATTAAAATTATGAATTATTAGTCGATATACTAAATTTTTGATCTTTCATGAATAAAAGCTAGAGTAAATAGAGATAGTTAAGGGTAAAAATATAGATAAAGTATATCAAGCCTTATCCAAATCTGCAGTAGCTTACTCTTTATACACATACACTTTGTATTTTTACAATCCATACCCTAACCTCGTTCTTGTGGGGTATGGATATACTGCAAAATACACTGTTTTACCACAGTTGTTCAAATTCTAAATTAAATTTAAATGCTAATAATAATAATAATAATAATAATAATAATAATAAATCATAATCCATTACAATATAATATTTAAACATATAATAGATAAATTTAAAATTACATACCCTATCACAAAAAGTAATAAAAAATTATATATATATATATATATGAGAGTACTGGTACGAACTCTTACCCTCTTCAACGGGCAAGGGTAAGGATAGAGTAGTGGCATATCCTCTATCTCAGGTGTTGTATCTTTACTCAAAATGAGCATTCAAACTCCAACTGACGCAAGAATATGAAATATACAAATAGTTTAAGATATTAACTTTTTATCTATGCACATGTCTAACATAGAGCTTAGAGAATGGAGATTGCACGATTAGTATCAACATGGGTGATTCCACTTTTTAGTGTTTGTGGCTTTGTGGACGGTAAAGATGATGGCTAATTAATAATAAGTATTATCATTATTTTTATTATTATATATATATATATCTATATATATATATATATAGATTATAAAATCAAGACAAAAATATTTAGAACTATATATATATTTGAATGGTAGAAGCAGTTCTCCATAAAAAGGTGATTGGTGTGTGTTCAATCAGAAGTGATTTCTTCAATAAGGTTACAAAAAGAAAAATGTGGGACATTTGGCAAATACTTATTTCTATAAATAAATCAATTCTGATTGAACACCAACATTTTATTCTATTAAAATTCATTTCATTAAATGTTAATTATATTTCAAGTAATAATTAATTACTTTTGTTTCCCAAAATAAAAGATTTAATCATGTAACAAATCAAATTTGCCATAATTAAACCCCCCAACCAAATATCTTTTGAGGCAAGTCCCAACCAAGCAAGCAAACTAAGCCAAAAACCCTGAAGAAACACAAACCTCGTGTCGCTCCCCAGGCCGAATCCAACACCCCTTCACACGCACTGCTTGCCAGCTTCACGTGTTGCCCCTAAAATTAATTTTTTTTTTTAAAAAAATTCCAAAATAAAATAAATAAAAATAAGGCATCCTTTACGTTGCATCAGCCTTGACCTAGTGCCGGTGGTTGCAAAGAACCCCAAACGCCTCAAATCCTACAGTACATCATCGTTTCCAGCCACCCTTAAATCCTCACCGTCCATTCCTCTTCATTTATATTTTCTCCTCCCTCTCTCTCTCTCTCTCTCTCTCTCTCTCTCTCTCTTCTCTCTTCTTGCCAAAGTTTTCTCCATCCTACCACCACCACCACCACCACCACCACTCTCCTCCGTTGATCCACTGCATTGAGATTCGTATCCGATGATGATGCGGCGTGTGGCAACGGCTGGTGCCGCCATGGCTAAACTCCTCCTCACCACCCGCTTCTTCTCCACCTGCTCCTCCCACTCCACGACGCCACCCACATGGGCCACAACATACTGCCTTGACTGCTCCGGCACCGCCTTCTGCTTCTACTGCCAGAACCAGATCCATTCATACCACGTCATTCAGAACATTCACTCCCCTCCCCTCTCTCCCATCTCGCCTTCCATCTGTTTGTCTAAATACCTCACTGGATTCTCTTTTGTCTTTATCTCAAATTTCTTGGATTAGATACGGCTTGATCATCGTACCGTGACGTCGTGCGCGTGGCCGGTGCCAGAAGAGCCACTGGATATCTCCGGCGTCAGACCTATGTGATCAATAGTGCCAGAGTCTTGTTCCTCAACGAGCGTCCTCAGCCACGCGGTGGTGCCAAAGGAGATAGCCAGCCACACGCACGAGATCTGCTCCCGTTCCTTGCTTGACCCCTTCCGC
>NC_052471.1:19038605-19255616 GCF_009730915.1 Dioscorea cayenensis subsp. rotundata
TGAAACCATTGTTATACCACTTTTCCTATGTAATAAAAATTTCCAGAAGGTGATTTTGAAAAGTTTAATTAACCATCTAATGCAAAATAAATAAATGCAATGAAATCTTTTCTATTGGTAATATCACATTTAATGTAAATAAAACTTAAATGCAATAGAATATTATTTATTTTTAATTTATGTAACAAAACATCTTGAAATAAATATTCAAAAGCATTCCTAATAACTTACTGTGAGAAGATTATACAAGCTGCTTTATAATAAAACTAGTATAATTTCCTCTTTCTACTGCGGAGGATCTGCGATTTTGATCTGTCAAAATGTATGTATTTGTGATGATATTGATGATAGTTTTCATTAATCATAGACCAAAAGAATACAAAAATAGCGTCTATTTTATCGAGATTCTAAAAGCACTCCTCATGCAGATCATCACCAGCCCATGTCCATCAATGCTTATCTTACTCAACACAATTGCGATTCAGATATATATTATGTGTATCTTCTTTATGAAATTTGAATTATATAACATATATATATATCTATATGCATCCCTATATAACATCTACATTAAATTTGATTAGAATAAAATCAAGGTTGAAGTGAGCATGAAACTCATTAATATACCATTTTCATATATATTGCTCGATCGAAATGTATATCACGTCAAACTTATTCGCGATGAGGAAAGGGAATATATAGGAGAATATTAGGTTAACTACTTAGGTTGGTTTGCATATGTACCACTATAAAAGACCATAATTCATTGTTTTCTATTAGGCTGTGTTTGATTGCCTTTTTTTCCCTAGAAAAATTTTCCACAGGTCATTTTCCATCAATTTAAGCTATTTATTTGCCAAAATTTTTCATGGAAAAATTTTTCACAAACCCTGTCACGTGACCTTATTTTCCCTGAGGTTAGTGGAAAATTTTTCTTGTCTCCACCATAGGAAAGTTTCGGAGAAACATAAGGGCCTATGTGAAAAATAACGTAAGGCCTATGTGAAAATAACATGCAAGGCAAATATATTTCTACTATGCCTACCCCAAATCCCTAACTTGTTTGAAACCCTAGAACCTCACCACCCCTTGCTTTTCGGTCTCAATCCCTATCCGCCTCTCCTCCGACGGCTCTGGGTTACGTGATATTCAAGTAACCGCAACCCTTGTCTATTCTAGTTTCATGGCATGTTTTTGATTCTCCATTGATTTAGGGTTTCTACTAACAAGATTATGCCATAGAGATGATTTATTCTAGCAAAAGACGTGGTATATATGTATTGTCCATATATGTCATGGATTGTGTTTTGATTAAACTGGAAGAAATATGTTTTACATTACTATGATTTTAGTTGTATTGCCTTAAGCAATGATATTTGTAAAGATGATTTTTGAGTTTGTAGGTTTACTAAATCAATGTTTTAGGGATATATTACGTTATTTGAGATGGTTTACTAAATCTCGTTTTTTAGAGTATATATTCACGTTGTTTGAGATGGTATATATTACGTTGTTTGAATGATTTACTAAATCTTTGTTTTTAGATATAGTACAATGTTTGAATGGTATATATTACGTTGTTTTAAGGTAGCATATAATTTCCATGGAGAAAATTTCCACTCATGGAAAAGTGTGATTCTTCGTAGAAAATTGATGCAATCAAATAACAATAATGCTTTTTCCACAGTAAAATGTTATATTTTTCCGTGGGAAAATAAGAGCAATCAAACAACAAAAATAAGAATTTTTCTAATGAAATGATTTTTCTAGCTAGAAAAACAATGCCATTCAAACAACTATTTTTTCATTTTCAACGGAAAATTTTTCAATGGAAAAATATTCAATGGAAAAATTTTCTTTTCCACCCATTTTCCATGTTGCCAATCTAACACAGCCTAAATGTATAATATTGTTGGTTTTTCACATATACCCCCTTGAAAAAGCTGAATTTAATGTATTATTTTTCACTTTAAAAAATTATCAATTTTAATAGGAATGCCTTATTAAATATTTAATGTTAAAACAATCTAATGCCCTTAACAAAATTAATGCCATTAAATGTTTTCTAATAGTAATTATTAATTTACAATATGAGGTTTTTATAAAAAATATCTGTTGATTGCAATTCATATATTCACTTAATCATAATTATAAAGTTCCTCAAATGGATAATTAAATTATTAAATGCCTTTTCATTGCTTTTTTGAAATAGAATCTATTGCTCTCATTTTTTCTTCATATTTAATGCAATACCAAATGGGTTTAAAAGAATTAAGAAAGATTTCCTCTTTTTTGAAAACTATTAATTTATTTAATGGGAAACTGATAAGGGCTTGAGTGAACATATTTCTTTATGTGCTTTACATGCATTGAGCATCATTTTAATCATGTTTTTTGTCACAAAAAATTGTGTTTGGTGCTCCTTTGTGCAAATAGGTTGTGAAGGCCTTGGGAGAAGAAAAGAAATCAAAGATAGGTTATGAAGGCAACTTTTTGGAATTTTTGTGCAACATAAGGTTCAAGACAGAAGAGGAGCTCATACACATGGGGATGTGTGCCAATTTCCAAGAGAATTCAAGTAAGATTGTGAGTTGGAAAGGCACAAAGGAAATCACACCCCCATGTCCCAACTTGTGTGAAGAATTCAAGAACCTTCCTAATGATGATTAGATGATGAAAAGCCTTATAACCTACCATGTGGACGTGTGCCCATCAATGTGGCCTCAAAAGAAGAGTGTTCGAGCCTTGTTCATGAAAAAAACAACATAGCAAATCATTGTACCAGTTTGCAACCCACATGGTCACGTTAAGGCACATAACAGACAAGGGTTTTTGAGTATAAATAACCCTTTTGCCCTATTCTTTAGAGACTTTTGATAGCATTTGAGAGGCAAAAAAATTAGAGTTTGGAGAGGAGATCTTTGGCGAATTTGGGGGGCCTTCTTCACCAACTTTGATAGATTCTTTCTTTGTCACAGCATCAAGGAGCCATCGGTAACCTAGCTTCAAAGAGCAATCCTTCGAGACATTGAGTGACCCATCAAGGTCATCATCACGAATTCATGGGGGCTTTATTCCATAGTTTTTCATTGTTTTTACATTCCATGAGTTGTTTTGTAATTTGCCCCATGAAAGGCTAAAACCCTAGTAGGTATTCGGGCATGTGAACCCCTACGATCTTATTCTTGTATTGATTTACTTTTGTATTTTTCCATTAAATCATAGTTTTAATTGAGTTTTCAATCTTGTTTTTTTATTATTTGCTTGCCTTGTTGATCCTATGGTTGATTTGTATGCATGATTTGTTTGGCTTGGTCTGTCACGCCCCTTCCCGTGTGTCCCACATGTGACATACCGCCATGACAACCCAGAAGAGGTCCAACACTACCTCAACCCTAGATCATAGTAAGACTACCCTACTCCTTGTATAATACATCTATAATCACAAGGAATAACTCAACAATAAATACATACATCAATCATCCCACCCATGTTCATTAAATTGACACCAAGGTAACAAATATAAGTAACCACCATATCATAATGATAACAAGAACAACAATCCCAACACATAGAGTATACCTCTCATACATAACATGGACTAGACTGACATACAAAAAGTATTCCAAAAGGAAGGACATAATAGGGTTCAACAACACATAGTGGATTCCTAGTTATACATACTAAGGATATAAAGCAACATACATAACTCAAAAGGGGAATACAAACACAACTCTTGCCAAGAACTTCACTCCTTCACCCTTACGCTGTGTTATCACCTGGCAGGAAAAAAGAGGGGGTGACTAACTAGGTTACTCAGTTAGAGGTTAAACATGGGATTATAACTGAAGCATGATTAAATGAAAGTAAGACAACATAAAAAAATGTTTCAATTCTTAATAAGAATAAAGATGCTTTAGATAACAATTATAACATAAGAATATTAGCTTTCTCAGTGAAATGCAAAATAAACTCCCTTGGAAATCATCAAGAAATCCATATAATTTTGAAATACAATATTCACACATTCTTTTAAATAGCTTCTTATGTCAAAATGCTTAGAAATAAATAGATCAACAAATCACGATAATCAATAGTATCAAAAATGGCCTCAAAACCCTCCATCACTAATCGTGGCCTCGGTTAGGTCTGGAGCCACCAAGATAAGCGAATCTTGGCATTGGCCATTGGGAAGTCCGTGTGGTGACTCTGAACAAACCAACTAAATCCAAGTCAGGGCTCTACCCTCCCACCTAAAATGGCATAACCGGTTTGACAGTTTTCCACGCAACCTCGACTAGGTTGGCCTGTGGAAACCATCCACTTCTTACTGTAGTAAGTACTGGAGCTTGGCTCCCATAGCACAATCAAAACATTTAAATAGAAGCCCAGCCCATAGGTTCAATATATACATCAACATGTTAGCATAATTCTCATCGAGAGATCACAAGTGTTCACAATTGCAATTCTCAATCCAAGAGTGAATAATATGATTATAACATTTCACTGAAACCTTTTTGATCAAGAACATCATACAATAATATCCTTTAAAAATATACTTCAAATATAGCATCATCACAATGAAATTCAACTTGGTTTACACATGCATGTTTTGTCAATATAATAAGAACATCAAATTTCTTAAAAATCCACACTTTGAAACATATATTTCGAAACATGGGGTTTCCAAACCACAAACAATGTATATACTTTACAAGTATTGATGAAATAAGCTCAATCATAAATCATCATGATTTGTAAAGTACATGTAAAACTTTTAAGCAGATTTAGCAATAAGGAGTTTATCATTCAAAGGCAACCAACTTAAATACTAGAAAAACATGCATGATTTATAGTCCATAATTAGTAAATCCCACTCACAAACTTGGTGAGCTAGAAACCTCCGGTGTTACTTCTCCACCGGCACTTTCCCTTTACTTGAATTTTCACCTCCTAGAAGTAATTTAACAAACCAAAACAATAACAAAACATCATCAATAACTTGATCAATTAAAATGAAGGAAAATTCTCAAAATGACAAAATGAATATTTCTAGGGTTTTCTAAACTCTCTAACTAGAAGACCTAGCAAGTATAGATCTCTCACAACCCTTTAAACCAACAAAAAAAGCAAGGAAAGCCTAACTTGGTTCGCTGCTACAGTAAATCTGAAATCAAGGTAGAAGAGGGTTCAAGGATTCCTCTATATTAAAGTCATACAAATCAACACAAATACTGCTCCCAAGATTTACTATCAAAAAAGAAGAAGAGGAAACGAGAATCAAGCCTCACTTGATTCCACAACCAAACCCTAACTATAAAAATACAAAGAACAAAAAAGAAATAAGAAATGATGGAAGCTTGCGTTGAGTCAAGAGATGATCAAACTTTTTGATCAAATAACAAGCCCATGAATCCCTCAAAAATCAGCCTTAAACCTCAATTAATGGCAGGGGAAGAGAGGAGGAAAGGATAGGAGGGTTTTGATAGAAGAAAGTTGTGAAAAATGAGCTCAAACAGGTATAAAGACCCTAAAACTGTGCGTTTGCAGCCTCATGTGCGGCCCGTGCAGTACCCGAACACCCTAGGCATAAAGGTGTGTGCGCTGGTGTGTAGCCCGCATGCCAGGCCGCACATTCCTTTGACTGGGGTGTGCGGCCTCCTATGCAGCCGCACAAAAGCCCGCACAGCTCCCAAGAGGGGCTGTGTGTCCTGCCCATAGACCACATAAGTTTTGTGTAGTCTATGCATAGCCCACGCAATCCAAACGACTCTCTAAACGTCACCAAATGCTCACCAAGAAGCCCCAAACCAAAGAAAATGAGAAAACAACTAAAACAACTAAGATAACAAAGTAACAAATAAAGAAAGAAGACCGAAGTACCAAATAGTGAGAGAGAGGACTCCATTAGGGTTATAACTTTGAGACTGAAGAGAGTTAAGAGGGTGAAGCATGAGATAGTGGAGTGTCCCTTTTCCCTTTCAATTAGTACATTTTATCTCCGTATTCCCTAGGCTCTATTCACTATATTTTGTGTGAGGTATGAGAATGAGAGATTTCTTCATCGGGACCTTGTAGAGGATTAGGGATCTTTCACCTAGAGGTAGTGTTAGGTCTATCCTTAGGAATCGGATGTACTCCTAGGAATCCCTAGAGCCTATTGCGGTCATATTCTGGTGTGAGGTGTTGAGATTGAGCGATTTCTCCACCGGGACCTCGTAGGGGACTAGTATCAGTGTCTTAGATATAAGGACTGATTATTCTTAGATTTTCTTGACTCGATTAATTTTGTTTAGAAACACTTAGTAAATCTTGTGCTTAATGATAAATCCTAGGGAGAGCATTGCCCGGGTACCTCATTTGTTGAGATCCTCAAGTGCACGGGTCGTCAAGTAGTACCTCTCGCACAAGCATGAGAGGGTCGTATTCCCTGGGGTCCCAAGAGCTGCTATTACTTCCTTCTAGATGAGACTATCTAGTCTACTCAATGTAGGTTTAAAAGACACTAAGAAAACTAAAAAAATGCAAAACTATAAACAACAGGAGTAAGCCACACCACATAAACACATTAAGGAAGCAATTAACAATGAAAGACCCCTTCAATGATGCCCTAACTTTCCTTTTAAAATGTTCTCAGGTTGGCTTCAAGGCCTTCTTCACCTAGAAGTAGGGTTAGATCTATCTTTAGGAATCAGTTGTACTCTTAGGTATCCCTAGAGTTTATTGCGATCATATGTGGTGTAAGGTGTTGAGATTGAGTGATTTCTCCACCAGGACCTCGTAGGGGACTAGTATCGGTGGCCTGGAGGCAGGGATCGATTGTTCTTGGATTACCTTAACTCATTTAACTAAGTTTAGAAACATTTAATAAATCTTGAGCTTCATGTTATATCGGTGGCCTGGAGTATTGCCTGGGTACCTCATCTTTATTGATTGAAACTTCCCTTATTTAACTTTCCCTTTGATTGCTTGTGATATTCATATTCTTGCGATTGAGATCATTTCATCACAATCTTGATTCCGACTAGATAACTGAGAAATGATTACTACTAATACTTCCGCTCTCTGTGGATTCAACTACCTACCTTACTAGGTATTTTATTATGACACCCGTGCACTTGCATAAGATGCACTTAAATTGGTGTGTCAATCATGCTTTTGTACGAGGTATTACTTGATGACCCCTACACTAATGGTAGGTAACCATGATCAAGAAAGTATGTAGGAAAGTACATGGGTATGTACTTTTCCTGTGTAACTCTTTGTAATTTTCAAAACACCAATTCTAGTGTTACATTGTTGTGTACACAATTATGTACATGGTTGTGTAGTTTCAGGGCTGCCCTTGTACTTCTCTGGAAAATCCTACTAGCAATCTTGAGATTTACATGGGTATGTACCTTGGCATTAAGTTCACTCGTGCATTTCCCTAACTCTTCTTGTGCTTGAGGTGGAGAGTACACAGATTTGTACATGGGCATGTACATGGCCTGTGCATTCTTCTTTAACTTCTACACAATCGATACTTGGGAGGTACACGAGCAAGTACTTTGCTTGTGTATGTCTATGAATGTTGTTTCTATCCTCGTTTAACTCCTAAGTTCATACTTTGGTTCAGTTGAATCTATGTTGGCCTAAAAGTATAAATAGAAGAAAATAAGTACCAAATCACTTTTAAAAACATTTTTGAGGATAACTTTAACTGTACAAGATAATATTGGAATATATAAAACTCAGAACTTATAAATCACTAACCCTCAAAATTTATCTTTCAAGTTTTCATTCAAGCTATTTTTTAATTTGAATTGTTAAAGCAAATCTATATATTCAAAGATTTATAAATAGCTACCTTTGCAAAACATGGGATATATATTTTCATCAGTGATATGTATTTTTCACCTCTTCATTTTAAAAGGTGTTTAGCCTGATTATTAAATACATTGATGAGATCCGCAAGTATATGGGTCATCAAGTAATAAACCCCTGGTGCAAGCATGAGAAGGCTGTATTCCCTGGGGCCCCAAGAGCTGCTATTACTTCCCCATAGATGGCACTATCTAGTCTACCCAATATAAGTTTAAAAGAAACTAAGAAAACTAAGAAAAGATAAAACTATAAACAATTGGACTACGACACACCACATAGAAGCCCCAACGGAAGTTCATCCCTTAGACCATTCACTCTATTATAGCCACAAAGAACTCGGGGAACGGAGGTAGAATCTATCACGCCGGAGGGGAATGGGGACGCTCCTGTACCTCTCGACTCACCCTCTCAACCCTCTCCAACCTAGTTTTGTCTAACGCTCGTTGTGTGTCACTCACTCACAAGGTTACCAACAAGAACTCACAACCCTAGTGTCACTCTAGGGGAAATGTTCATACAATAAAGCATTTAAGGTTGGAACTCACAATAAACATCAATTTATTGAAAGCATAATAAATAGGTTCAAAGAAACAAATACATCCTAGGGTTCACAATACCCGAGTACCCACTGGGGGTTTAGCTCTCCATGGAGCTAAGTACAATCAAAGAAATAGAATGTAAAAGCAATGAATCCATAAAGAAACCCCCTCGATAGTCGTGTTGATGGTCTTGTGGAAAGTCCTCTACTCGTCGTCCAAGGATTCCCTCGTCTGGTATAGGATACACCTCGACGGAAGCTCCCCTACCAACATTCTTCCTAAGGAATGACAATCTCAGAGCCATAGAACCTCTCCAAAACCTTGGCCAATACCCCTCGAAACCCTAGCCGAAACCCTCTCTCAAGTTGGGGAAATGATGGAGAAAAAAATACAAAAATTGGGGCTGATTCGGCTTTAAATATGGCTAGAATCGGGCGACTACACGGGCATGGATGCTTCATGTGCCCGTGCGGAATTTCCACACGGGCGTGGGTAATTTCCACACGCCCGTGTGGATTCTGCCGCATCATTTTTCGGGCGGTGTGAGCGATGCTGCTTTGCATTGTTCAAACTCAAATACGGGGAGGTTGGCACACACTCTAGCATCTGCATGATCGACTTATATCTTCGCGTTTGAACCTTAGCAAGATTTCCTCCAAAAATCGGTGCATTGTGATCCACATTGGCTTCTTTTCCTTCATAATTTGTTTCACAACCCTACTTGCATAAAAATAAAATAAAAACACACATATTAATGTAAAAACCCGAGAAAAGTAATGCTCAACATAAGGAAAGAATGCTTCGCATTCATATCACACAAGCACTTATCAACAGTCAAGCATTCAAGGTTGGAACTCACAATAAACATCAATTGATTGAAAACATAATAAAGAGATTTAATGAAACGAATACATCCTATGGTTCACAAATACACAAGTGCCCACTAGGGGTTTAGCTCCCATAAGTGCTTGTGCGATATGAATGTGAAGCATTCATTCCTTATGTTGAGCATTACTTTTCTTGGGTTTTTACACTAATATGTGTGTTTTTATGTTATTTTTATACAGGTAGGGTTGTGAAACCAATTATGAAGGAAAGAAGCCAATGTGGATCACAATGCACCGATTTTGGAGGAAATCTTGCTAAGGTTCAAACGTGAAGATATAAGTCGGCTGCGAGATGCTAGAGTGTGTGCCAACCTCCCCGTATTCTAGTTGGCACATCCATTTGGAGAGGCACAAGGGCAGTCACACTCGAGCATTCCGACTTATGCACATAGAACAAGAGCTCCACCAACTTGTCTATCATTGAAGAAGCAAGTGATCCACGACGTGAACGTGTGCCCGTTTGCGTTACCCCAATGAAAGTATGGATTCGGGAAGCTATTCAGGCCGGATACTATAGCGAGCAACTAGAGCGGCCAGTGAGAAAAAGCAGGAATTCGAGAGAATCCACACGGGCGTGTGGAAATTATCCACGCTCATGTGGAAATTCCACATGGCCGTGTGAAAAATCCACAGACCCGTGTAGTCGTCCGACTCCAGCTCTATTTAAAGCCGATTCAGCCCCGATTTCAGTATTCCCTTCTCCATCTTTTCCCCAACTTGAGAGAGGGCTTCAGCTAGGGTTTTGAGGGGTATTGGCTAGGGTTTTGGGGAGGTTCTACGGCTCCGACATCATCAATCCTTAGGAAGAAGGTTGGTAGGGGAGCTTCCGTCGAGGCGTATCCTATACCGGATGAGGGAATCCTTGGACGACGAGTAAAGGACTCTCCATAAGACCATCGACACGACCATCGAGGGCGTTTTTCTATGGATTCATTGCTTTTACAATCTATTTCTTTGATTATACTTAGCTCCATAGAGAGCTAAACCCCTAGTGGGTATTTGGGTATTTGTGAACCCTATGATGTATTCGTTTCATTGAATCTCTATATTATACTTTCAATTAATTGATGTTTATTGTGAGTTTCAACCTTGAATGCTTGATTGTATGAACCTTTCCCCTAGAGTGACACTAGGGTTGAGAGTTCTTGTTGGTAACCTTGTGAGTGAGTGACGCACCACGAGTGTTAGACAAAGATAGGTTGGAGAGGGTTGAGAGGATGAGTCGAGAGGTACAGGAGCATCCCCTTTCCCCTCCGACATGATAGATTCTACCTCCGTACCTCAAGTTCTTTATGGCCATAATAAAGTGAATGGTCCAAGGGATGACCCTCCGCTGGGGCTTAGTTGCGAGTGCAACGGAGTGAAGTGTTGAGGTGATCTTAATATCTAGGGATTAATCGTGGTTAGGGATCTTCCACTTGGACCAAAGAGTTAGGTCTATAATTAGGAAGAGATTTATCACATGGAATCCCTAGAGGTCATTGCAACTCTATGCGAGTGCGAGGTATTGATATTGTTCAATTTCTCCTCCGGGACATGTATGGAGTTAAGCATAGTTGACCTTAGATTTGGGACTATGCAATGAAGGATTTCCACGACTCACTATTGCATTGATTAGGAAGCATAATAGAGGGTTCTTGCACTAGAAGTGATCGTCCTAGGCCGAGCATTATCCAAGTACCCCATCTTTATCGATTGCCTTACCTTCTCCTTTACTCGTGCTCTCTTACTTGTTGATTTTACTTTTGAGAATTGAATCATTGTAACACTTATCACTATTGATCTTTCACATAGATAAGAAGCGGATTAAGTATTTTTATTCCCTACTCCCTGTGGATTCGATACCCGCTCATCCGAGATTATTACTTCGACAAACCTGTGCACTTGCGGGATATACGCAAGGGGACGTTGTCATTCATATTCTTGTATTTGAGCTCTTCCTCTCTAATAAAGCGCTTACGTATTAGTAATATAAAGTATTCTTTTCTTACGATAAGCATTACTTTTTCTCATATTTTTGTCACTAATAGATATGTATTTGTGTTCTTTTTGTGCATGTATAGTTGTGGAGACTAATATAGAAGAAAGAAGCCAAAGTAGATTGCGAATGCACTTAGTTGATGAAATATTGGATTGAATAATTGTGAGGACACAAGTTATGCTCAAAGACATGCGTGTGTGTGCCAACCTCCATTATGTTCAAGAAAATATGCAAATTGGAGGGGCACAAAGGGAGTCACACTCATGTGTTCCGACTTGTGCAAAGCTAGCAAGATTACCGTCCAATGTGCTTTTATTTGAAGACGCGATGCGATCTATGGCGTAGATGTGTGCCCGTTTATGTTGCCTAGAAGAAAAGTGTAGATTTGGGAGTATTTTGGCAGAATACTATAGCAGATTATTGTAGCAATTTACTATAGCAGTTATTGTTCACAGGCCGCCGAATATCTTATGAAGTGGGCTACCAAAACCTCTTATGGAATTTTAATGGACAACATTGGGAAGCACCTCAAGAGGAATTTCAAAAGGGTGAGATATTTGAAGATGATGCACTTCAGTTGCTAAAAGCATTAGCTAACTTTATTGAAGCATCCGATGTCCTTTTCCAAAATATTGAGACCACACTAAGATTTCATGAAGTCTCCTTTAAAATCATTGAGCATCAATTAGGAGGGATACTTGACCTACTCTCCAAGGAACAAGAAGAATTTGAGCAAGCAATTCAAGTTCCTTATAGAGATGATGTGGTAGTAAACGACGGTGAAGAAGTGGGGCAGAACGAGTATAATGTCGGAGAGATTAAGAGGATGCAAGAAGAACCTTTCTTTCAAAGAGAGGATTGCTTCAATGGACAATGTGTTTGTGATCAAGAAATGATGTAAGTAGGGCTGGTGAAGACATATTGCTTTCAAGTTGAAATGGAAGAAGAAATAAACCCTAAGATAATGGAACAAGCATCTCTCTTTTGGACTGATCAACTCATAAATTGCAAGAAAGAGATTTTGGGAATGGGAGAAGATATGGGTAGGAGATTTAAACCCTCCCAAGACCCATCTTCGCTAAGCTTAGATAACTCCCAACCCAAATTGTTCCCTTGGAAGCCAAAGCTAAGATAGTTAAACTCTCCAGCAAATGCTCCACTCAAGCAAATAGATGTTTTGTTTAAAGGAAGTGGCTATGCAATCTCTAGCATGGAGGAGCACACTCCTTTGAAGCCTCCATGGGGTAAGTGCAAGTACGTCAAGCTTATGACGTAAGACAAGCGCTTCTTGGGAGGCAACCCAAGTCTTTACTGTTTTTCTAGTTTTTAGTTAGTGTTTACATGAATAACATCTTGAGTGTTGGTGTTTTGATCTTTTACATTCTATTGTTGTGATTTTCTCGTGGATTTTTGGTGTTTTTATATGCTTAATTGCATGGGGTGAAGTATCTTGGTCGTTTGAGCATGTTTTTCATGATTCTCTAGTTACATTTGCAAGATATAGGTAGGCTTTGAATAGATGTAAATTGTGAAGAAATTTTCTGCAGAGCTGTAATTTTTTCTAAGTCATCTAGAGAAGACAAACGACAGTGTGAAATTTCCACACTAGCATGTGTTCCTATTCAAAGCTCAACTTCTACATCCCAAGAAGACACAGGGATGTGTGAATGCTCCTATGAACAACCATGTGATGGTCACACGCCCGCGGGTAATTTCCACATGGGCGTGTCTTTCTCTACATTTTTGAGAGTTCTATCCCTAGAAGACACAGGGGCGTGTGCCTACCACTGTGGATGACATTGTGAACTACACACGGATGTGGGTAATTTCCTTATGCCCTTGTGAAACACTACAGAGAAGATCTCCTCTATCCCAAGAACACATAGGGACATGTGAGTGCCCCAGACAATGCCCTTTGCGTATATCCCGCAAGTGGATGGGTTTGTCGAAGTAATAAATCACAGATGAGTGGGTATCGTATCCATAGAGAGTAAAGAATAAAACATTTAAATTGTTTCTTAACTAAACAAAAAGTGAATAGTAATTTGTGTGACAAAATATGATGTAACAAAAGTAAAAGAAACAAGAGTAAGAGTGCAAGTAAAAGGGAGGTCAGGCAATTGATATAAGTGGGGTACCCGGATATTGTTCCGCCTAGGACAATCATTTCAAGTGCAAAAACCCTCTATTATGCTTTCTAACTAATGCATTAATGAGTCATGGAGATCCTTGAATACATGGTCCCAAATCTAAGGTCAACCATGCCTAACTTTATACATGTCCCGGAGGAGAGATTGGAGGAGAGATTGAATAACATCTCAACCTCGCACTCATATAGAATCGCAATGAGTTCTAGGGATTCCAAGTGATAAATCCTCTTCCTAGATGTAGACCTAACCGTTTTGTCCAGATGGAAGGTCGCTAGCTACAGCTAAGCCCTAGGTGCTAAGATCACTTCAACGCTTCACTCCATTGCCTTTACAACTAAGCCCCTGCGGAAGGTCATCCCTTAGCCCATTCACTCTACTATGACCGCTAAGAGCTCGAGGAAATGGAGGTAGAATAAATCACACCGGAGAGAAAAGGGGATGCTCCGCTACCTCTCAACTCACCCTCTCAACCCTCTCCAATCTAGCTTTGTCTAACTCTTGTGGTATGTCACTCACTCACAAGAGTTACCAACAAGAACTCTCAACCCTTGTGTCACTCACTCACAAGAGTTACCAACAAGAACTCTCAACCCTTGTGTCACTCACTCACAAGAGTTACCAACAAGAACTCTCAACCCTAGTGTCACTATAATTGAGTATTCACACAATCAAGCATACAAGATTGTAACTAAAATAAAACATCAATTAATTGAAAGCATAATAAAAAGGTTCAATTAAACGAATACATCTTAGGATCATAAATATCAAAGTACCCACTAGGGGGTTTAGCTCACTATGGAGCTAATTACAATCAATGATATCAAATGTAAAAGCTAAAAATCCATAGAAAACCTCCTTGATAGTCGTGGCGATGATCTTGTGGAGAGTCCTCTACTCGTCCAAGGGTCCCTTTGTCCGGCCTAGGATACACCTCGCCGGATCTATGCCGATGAAAGCTCTCCCACTAACCTTCTTTCAAACAGAGCATGATGTCAGAGCCGTAGAACCTCTCCAAATCCCTAGCAAATACCTCTCAAAACCCTAACCGCATCCCTCTCTCAAGTTCGGGAAAAGTTGGTGAAAAGAATTCTTTAATAGGGGCTGAAATCGGCCTTAAATAGGGCTGGAATCGGGGATCCAAACGCCCATGTGGGCGCCCAGTGGATTTTTCGCGCGGGCGTGTGGAATTTCCACACGCTCGTGTAGATTATCTGTTTTACTCCTTCGTCGGCCGTGAACAATACCTATATAAGATGTTTGCTAAGATGTTCGCTATAGTACTCTCACCGCAGCATCGCCCGAAAACACTCCCGAATCCATATTTTCATTAAGGTAACATAAACGGCCACATGTTTATACTGTATATCACTTTTCTTCTTTAATAAATGGACACGCTGGTGGAGATCTTGCTATACATGCGCAAGCCATAATGCTTGAATGTGACTGCCCTTGTGCCCCTCCAAATCATTGTGCTAACTTCAATACAAGGAGGTTGGCACACATTCTCGCATCTTAAACCCGACTTATGTCTTCGCATTTGAACCTTCTCAAGACTTCCTCCAAATTGTGCATTCACGATGTACATTGGCTTCTTTCTCTAACATTAGGCTTCACAACCCCATATGCATGAAACTAACACAAATGCGCACATATTACCGTTAAAACCAGAGAAAATTAATACTCATCATAAGGAAAGAACACTTCATATTCTCATCACACAAGCACTTATCAGCCACTGTTAATGGCCCTGTGAAGGTCCAAGCCCATGTGGAATTTCCACATGGGCATGTGAAACACTTAGAGAAATTTCTCGCATGGATAGAGAAGCCGTAGGGGTGTATGGGTGGCCCTATGGGTTGGGCACACGGGTGTGGGGAATTTCCACACGGCCATGTGGATGCGTTCAGAGGCAAACTGTGCTATTCCAAGAGCACACAGGGGAGTGTGACTTCCCTATGGAGCTCCCCTATGGAGTTACACGGGCGTGGGTAATTTTCACACGCCCGTGTGGATGTACAAAATGTCAAGAGGTGTGATTTTTTGATAACGACCCTTGCGTGTGACTCGCAAGTGCACGGGTTTATCGACGTAATAAATCCCAGGTGAGTGGGTATCGTATCCACAGAGAGTAGGGAGTAAAAACTACCTAAATTGCTACTTAACTAAGTGAAGATAAATAATGATTGTGTTGATAAGATATGATGTAAATAGAAATAAAAGAAACAAGAATGAGAGGCACAAGTGAGACGTAAGACAATTGATAGAAGTGGGGTACTCGGACAATGCTCCCTGTAGGACTTATGCTTCAAGTACAAGACCTACCATTATATTTTCTAATTAACGCTCAATGAGTCGAGGAAATCCTAAAGCACACGGTTCCAAACCTAAGGTCAACTGTGACTAACCCTACACTATGTCCAGGTGGAGAAATCGCTCAGTCTCAACACCACACATTAAACAAAGTTGCATAGAGTTCTAGGGATTCCAACTGATAAACCCTATTCCTATGTGTAGATCTAGCCCTTTGGTCGAGGCGAAAGACCCCTGGTTACAATTAAACCCCAGATACTAAAGTTACTTCAACGCTTCACTCTGTTGCTCGCACAACTAAGCCCCAGCGGAGTTCATCCCTTAGCACTTCACTATATTTTAACCGCAAAGAACTCTAGGAAATAGAGGTAGGATAAACCACATTGGAGGGAAAAGGGGACGTTCCGCTTCGTCTCGACTCACCTTATCAACCCTCTCCAATCTAGCTTTGCCTAACACTCATGGCATGTCACCCATCCACAAAGAATACCAATAATGACTCTCAATCCTAGTGTCACTCTAAGGGAGAAATCATTCAACAAGCATTCAAGATTGGAACTCAATTTAAAGCATCAATTAAGGAAAACAAAATGGAAGGTTAATGAAACAATAACATCCTAGGGTTTACGAAATCCAAGTACCAACTAGATGGTTTAGCTCTCCATGGAGCACAATACAATCAACAATGAAATCGAAATTAAAGGTAAGAAATCCATAAGAAAACACCTTAGTATTCATGTCGATGGTCGTGTGGAGTAGCCTTGTCTTCTCCAAAGGTCCCCTTGTCCGGCCTAGGACACACCTCGCCGGATCGGTGTCGACGAAAGCTCTCCTAGTTACCTTCTTCCAAGTGAAGCACAGTGTCAAATCCAGAGAACCCCTCTAAAGACATTCCAAAAGCCTTTCAAAACCCTAACCGACGACCTCTCAAAAGATGTAGAAATGTTAAAGAGAAGGGGGAAAGAAGATCCCCAAAATCGGGCTGAATCGTGGCTTAAATAAAGCAGGAATCGGGCATCCACACACCCCTGTGGATTTTCCACAAAGGCCTGTGGAATTCCCACAGGGGTGTGGATAATTTCCACAAGTCCGTGTGGATTCTCTACTAATCTCTTTTTCGGCCGACTGTGAACGATAACTGCTAGAGTATCTTGCTACAGTGATTTACTATAGTAGTCTATCGAAACACTCCCAATTGCACACTTTTCGTTGAGGCAACATAAACAGGCACACGTGTATGTCATAGATCGCAACTCTTCTTCAATCAAAAGCCTCCTTAGTGAAGATCTTGCTATCAATGCACAACTCTGGATACGCAAATGTGACTGCCTTTGTGCCCCTTCAACTCATTGTAATGGCTTTAATACATGGAGGTTGGCACACATTCACGTATCTTAGAGCGCCACTTGTGTCTTCTCGTTTGTTCCTTCAAAGATTCCACCAAATAGTGTATTCAAGATCTACTTTTGGCTTCTTTTCTCAAAACATAGCTTTATAACCCTACATGCGCAAAAGAACACAAATACACATGTATTAGTGCTTAAATTTGATAAAAGTAATGCTCATTTTAAGGAAAGAACACTTCGCATTCTTAATACACAAGCATTTATCAAACTGCCCCACACTTAGGCTTTTGCTTGTCCTCAAGCAAAGAAATAAAACATTGAAGCATAGAAGAAGGAAAGTTTGAAAGTGCTCGGCCTTAGGTTCACCAAAGTATGCAGGGAGAGCATTCTACAAGAAAGGGAAATTTTAATACTAACTACGAAAAATCAATGCTCTAGCTAAAAACTTGAATAAAAAGACAACAACCCAAAATCGTGTAAGTGTGTGTGAACTCGCTCAATTCAACCCAAAGTATACTCCTCAAAGTTCTAAGTATAAGGAACTTATTTAACTACAACATATAACAAACCAAAAAGATGGTAGTAGCTCCATACTTCCTCTAAGGTAGCCCTTTCCGAAGCGGGCGCTAAGGTGGTTTTCACAATTTCGAGGTGGTAGCTCTTTCTAGCGCGGTGGTAGTTTTCACTCATACCATGAGATATCTCTTTCTCTCATTAGGGCATAACTAGTATCCAACTTATGAGGGTAGCGTCATACTTCATAAGTGCTAGCTCTTTCCACCCGAAATGCACAATTTAACAATCTATTTTATTTTATTTTATATTATTCATTTTATTTTATTTTATTTTTTTGCAAAATAGAACAAGAAACAAAACTATTTAGTCCCTTAAAAATTGAAGTTAAGTTTCCAAAAGAGTTTCATGAGCGAGTTGTGCAACAAGTGTTAATCGGGCAAAAATTCCTAATAATTCAAGAACAAAATAGAGCTTGAAAACATTCAACTTTAAAACTTCTCCTAAACTCAAGAATACACTCATTGCAACTAAGGTGAACCACCATTGGCTACGTGAGCATGTATGTCAATCAAAATTTATGTAAAGGACATGTGCAATGTGAACTTGACACGTCCGAATATGCATGTAAACCGCAAGTGCACGGGTGTCGAAGTAATAATCACGTATGAGTGGGTATCATATCCACGTAAAAGTAGGGAATAAAGACACTTAAGTTGTTTCTTAACTAATGTGGAAAATGAATAGTGATAAGTGTGACAAAAATATGAAATGACAAAAAAATAATAGCAACAAGATAGAGAGCACAAGTAAAGGAGAAGGTAAGGCAATCAACAAAGATGCAAGATCCCGGATATTGATCCGCCTAGGACAATCATTTCAAGTGCAAGACCCCTCTATTATACTTCCTAATTGATGCAACCATGAGTCATGGAAATCCTTAACTACATGATCCCAAATCTAGGGTAAACCATGCCTAACTCTATACATGTACCGGAGGAGAGATTAAATAACCTCTCAATCTCACACTCATATAGAATTGCAATGAGCTCTAGGGATTCCAAGTGATAAACCCTATCCCTATGTATAGACCTAACCCTTGTTCCAGGTGGAAGATCCCTAGCCACAATTAAGCCCTAGGTGCTAAAATCACCTTAACGCTTCACTCCATTACACTCACAACTAAGCCCTATCAGAAGGTCATCCCTTAGCCCATTCACTCTATAATGGCCGCAAAGAACTCTTGGGACGTGGAGGTAGGATAGATCACACAGGAGGGGAAAGAGGACACTCCGCTACCTCTTGACTCACCCTCCCAACCCTCTCTAATCTAGCTTTGTCTAACTCTCATGGTGTGTCACTCACTAACAAGAGCTACGAACAAGAACTCTCAATGCTAGTGTCACTCTTGGGGAGTATTTGACAAGGTCCCCTTGCGTATATTCCGCAAGTGCACGGGTTTGTCGAAGTAATAATCCCGGATGAGCGGGTATCAAATCCATAGGGAGTAGGGAATAAAAAAACTTAATCCGCTTCTTAGCTATGTGAAAGATCAGTAGTGATAAGTGTGACAATGATTCAATTTTCAAAAGTAAAAACAACAAGAGAGGACCAGTAAAGGAGGAGGTAAGGCAATCGATAAAGATGGGGTACTCGGATAATGCTCCGCCTAGGACAATTGTTTCAAGTGCAAGAACCCTCTATTATGCTTCCTAATCAATGCAATGGTGAGTCATGGAAATCTTTAAATACATAGTCCCAAATCTAAGGTCAACTATGCCTAACACTATACATGTCCCGGAGGAGAGATTAGATAACCTCTCAACCTCGCACTCGAATAGAGTTGAAATGAGCTCTAGGGATTCCAAGTGATAAATGTCTTTCTAATTATAGACCTAACCCTTTGGTCCAGGTGGAAGGTCCCTAACCATGATTAAGCCCTAGATACTAAGATCACTTCAACGCTTCACTCCGTTGCACGCGCAACTAAGCCCCAGCGGAGGATCATCCCTTAGACCATTCACTCTATTATGGCCGCAAAGAACTAGAGGAACGGAGGTAGAATCTATCACGCCGGAGGGGAAAGGGGACGCTCCTGTACCCCTCGACTCACCCTCTCAACCCTCTCCAACCTAGCTTTGTCTAACGCTCGTGGTGTATCACTCACTCACAAGGTTACCAATAAGAACTCTCAACCCTAGTGTCACTCTAGAGGAAATGTTCATACAATCAAGCATTCAAGGTTGAAACTCACAACAAACATCAATTAATGGAAAGCATAATAAAGAGATTCAATGAAACAAATACATCCTAGGGTTCACAAACACCCAAGTACCCCCTAGGGGTTTAGCTCTCCATGAAGCTAAGTACAATCAAAGAAATAGAATGTAAAAGCAATGAATCCATAGAGAAACCCTCTCAATAGTCAAGTCGATGGTCTTGTGGAAAGTCCTCTACTCGTCGTCCAAGGATTCCCTTGTCCGGTATAGGATACGCCTCGACGGAAGCTCCCCTACCAACCTTCTTCCAAAGGAATGATGATGTCGGAGCTGTAGAACCTCTCCAAAACCCTAGCCAATACCTCTCAAAACCCTAGCAGAAACCCTCTCTAAAAGTGGGGTAAAGAAGGAGAAAAGAATGCTGAAATCGGGGTAGAAATCACCTTTAAATAGGGTTGGAATCGGGCATCCACACGGTCCTGTGGATTTTTCACAAGCCCATGTGGAATTTCCACACGGGCGTGGGTAATTTCCACACGCCCATGTGGATTCTTTGGAATTGTGATTTTCGGCCGACTTTGAACAGTGCTGCAGTACTTTTACTCCAGTGCTCTGCTACGGTACCTGGCCTAAAATACTTCCCTAGTCCATACTTTCATAGTTGGTGGAGATCTTGTTCTATGTGCATAAGTCGGAATGCTTGAGTGTGACTGCCTTTGTGCCCCTCCAAATGGTTGTGCTAACTCAAATACGAGGAGGTTAGCACACACTCTAGCATCTCACACCCGACCCTATGTCTTCGCGTTTGAACCTTAGCAAGATTTCCTCCAAAAATCGGTGCATTATGATACACATTGGTTTCTTTCCTTCATACTCGGCCTCACAACCCTACCGCACAAAAAGTAACATAAAAAAACACATATTAGTGTAAAAAAACAAGAGAAAAGTAATGCTCAACATAAGGAAAGGATGCTTCGCATTCATATCACACAAACACATATCAATATTCATACAATCAAACATACAAAATTGGAACTCACAATAAACATCAATTAATTTAAAGCATAATAAAGAGATTCAATGAAATGAATACATCCTAGGGTTCACAAATACCCAAGTTCCCACTAGGGGTTTATCTCTCTATGGAGCTAGATACAATCAACGAAATCGAATGTAAAAACAAAGCATCCATAGAAAACCCCCTCATTAGTCATGGTGATGGTCTTGTGGAGAGTCCAATAATCATAACAAGGGTCCCTTTGTTCGGCCTAGGATACATCTCGCAGGATTGGTGCCGACAAAAGCTCTCCCACTAAACTTCTTCCAAACAGCACGTGATGTCGGAGCCATAGAACCTCTCCAAAGCCCTAGCCAATACCTCTCAAAATCCTAGCCGCCGCCCTCTCTCAAGTTGGGGAAAAAATGGAGAAAAGAATGGTGAAATTGGCGCTGAAATCGGCTTTTAAAAGGCTGGAATCGGGAATCCACACGCCCGTGTGAGCGCCCCTGCGGATTTTACACACTGACGTGTGGAATCTCTGTTTTCCTATTTTCTTGGCCGGCTGTGAACAGTGTTGCTACAATATTTTTCCTATATTTTGCTACAGTACCTACTACAGTGCTAGCCTGAAGTACTCCCGAATCGATGCTTTCATCGAGGTAACGGAAATGGGCACACATTTACGTCGTGGATCGCTTTGCTTCTTCAATAACGGACATGTTGGTGGAGATCTTATTCTATATGCACAAGTCGGAATGCTTGAATGTGACTGCCCTTGTGCCCCTACAAATAGTTGTGCTAACTCGAATACGAGGAGGTCAGCACATATTCCTGCATCTCAAACCCAACCTATGTCTTCGCATTTGAACCTTAGCAAGATTTCCTCCAAATTGGTGCATTATGACCCACATTGGCTTCTTTCTCTCATAATCGGTCTCACAACCCTACCTGCATAAAAGTAACATAAATACACACATATTAGCATTAAAACCAGAGAAAAGTAACGCTCAACACAAAGAAAGAACACTTTGTATTTTTATCACACAAGCACTTATAATAACTCCCCCCCTCACACTTAAGATGTACATTGCCGTCAATGTACACACTGCAAGCATAATGAAAGTATAGCAATCAAGTAAATATATGGGAATGGACAATTGAAACAATACTCCCTTGACTCCTAATGTTGCGTGTGATGGAGCTACATCCTCGGGAGTAAAGTTCCAATAGGTTGTGAAGCACACATGGCCGAATATTGGTCGTGTCCATAACTAGTTCTCAATTCCCAAACTGACAAGACCATCTGTGACAAGATCCCCTTCCGTATATCCCGCAAGTGCACGAGTTTGTCGAAGTAATAATCCCGGGTGAGCGTGTATCGAATCCACATGGAGTAGGGAGTAAAGACACTTAATTCGATTCTTAGCTATGTGGAATATCAACAATGATAAGTGTGACAATGATTCAATTCTCAACAATTAAAAGCAACAAGTAAGAGAGCAAAAGTATGGAGGAGGTAAGGCAATCGATAAAGATGGGTTACTCGAATGATGCTTCACCTAGGATAATCGCTTCAAATGCAAGAACTCTCTATTATGCTTCCTAATCAATGCAATGGTGAGTCGTGGAAATCCTTACATACATAGTCCCAAATCTAAGGTCAACTATGCCTAACTCTATTTATGTCCCGGAGGATAGATTAAATAATCTCTCAACCTCGCACTCGAAAAAGTTGCAATGAGCTCTAGGGATTCCAGGTGATAAATCTCTTCCTAATTATAGACCTAAACCATTGGTCTAGGCGGAAGGTCCTAACCACAATTAAGCCCTAGATACTAAGATCCCCTCAACGCTTCACTCCATTGCATGCGCAACTAAGCCCCAGAGGAGATTCATCCCTTAGACCATTCACTCTATTATGGCTGCAAAGAACTAGAGGAACGGAGGTAGAATCTATCACGTCGGAGAGGAAAGGGGACGCTCCTGTACCACTCGACTCACCCTGTCAACCCTCTCCAACCTAGCTTTGTCTAACGCTCGTGGTGAGTCACTCACTCACAAGGTTACCAACAAGAACTTTCAACCCTAGTGTCACTCTAGGGGAAATGTTCATACAATCAAGCATTCATGGTTGGAACTCACAATAAACATAAATTTATTGAAAGCATAACAAAGAAGTTCAATGAAACGAATACATCCTAGGGTTCATAATCACCCAAGTACCCACTAAGGGTTTAGCTCTCCATGGATCTAAGTAGAATCAAAGAAATCGAATATAAAAGCAATGAATCCATAAAGAAACCCCCTCGATGGTCATGTTGATGGTCTTGTCGATGGCCTAAGATACACCTCACCGGATCGATGCCGACGAAAGCTCTCCCAATAACCTTCTTCCAAATGATGCGGGATGTTAGAGCTGTAGAACCTCTCCAAAAACCTAGCCAATACCCCTCAAAACCCTAGCCGAAGCCCTCTCACAAGTTGGGGAAAAGATGGAGAATAGAATACCAAAATCGTGGCTGAATCGGTTTTAAATAGGGCTGGAATCGTGCGACTTCACGGGCGTGGACGGTACACTCGCCCATGCGGAATTTCCACTCGGACGTGGATAATTTCCACACGCCCGTGTGGATTCTCTGTTTCTCAGATTTCTCGACCGGCTGTGAACAGTGCTGCTACATTGTTGCTACAGTGCTCTGCTGCAGTCTTTGACCTGAATAACTTCCTAATTCCATATTTTTCATCGGGGTAACGCAAACGGGCACACGTTTACGTCGTGAATCACTTGCTTCTTCAATGATATACATGTTGGTGGAGCTCTCTTTCTTATGTGCATAAGTCAGAATGCTTGAGTGTGACTGCCTTTGTGCCCCTCCAAATGGTTGTGCTAACTCAAATACGAGGAGGTTGGCACACACTCTAGCATCTCACACCCGACCTATGTCTTCGCGTTTGAACCTTAGCAAGATTTCCTCCAAAATCGGTGCATTATGATACACATTGGTTTTTTTCCTTCATACTCGGCCTCACAACCCTACCTACATAAAAGTAACATAAAAACAAACATATTAGTGTAAAAACCTGGGAAACGTAATGCTCAACATAAGGAATAAACACTTCGCATTCATATCGCACAAGCACTTATCAATCTGCACTCATACATAAGGGGGTTCAGTAAAGCTCAATAAAAAAAATAAGCTCGAGTATATAAAAGATAAGGCAATGAATACAACTTGAGACAGCAAAACAAAAATAAAAGACATACTCAAAAGGTAAATACTTCCTGAGTAGTGCAAGTATAATAGAAAATATAAACATAAAATAACAAGAAAGAAGAAAGAAAGACACGTCAAGCATCGGTGTCATCTGCTGTCGGCTATGTTGCTGCTACTGATGGTACATAATCGAATGGTGTCGGTGGATCTGGTGATGGTGAGGCTTGTGGGACTGGAGGAGTCCGTGATCTCGTGATGAAAGGCGCCATCATCCTTGCTCTAATAACTGCAGTATGGTGTCAAGACGCGCATCATCCTTGCATACTATAAACCTGTATAGCCCAAACCTCAGCGATCTCGGTCCGAAGTACACTCACATCACTCTTTGAGTCTTTCAAAATGATCATGGGCTCAAGAAAGAATGAAAATGGGTACCGGGCGCCAAGGTGTCTCCTGTGCTCTAAGGGATTCCCCGGTCTCCATCGGTGCAAACTAAGGCTCGGGAACTTGCGGTATACCCTCCGCTACATCCTCTCCATCCCTCAGCAGTCCCTGGTGTAGGTGATAAGTGATTGTGTGATAAGAATGTGAAGTGTTCATTCCTTATGATGAGCATTACTTTTATCAGGTTTTAGCGCTAATATGTGTGCATTTATGTTACTTTCATGCATATAGGGTCGTGAAGATAAATTGACAAGGTCGCTTTGCTTATATCCCACAAGTGCACGGGTTTGTCGTAGTAATAATCCCAGATGAGCGGATATCGAATCCACAGGGAATAGGGAATAAAAACACTTAATCCTCTTCTTAGCTATGTGAAGATCAGTAGTGATAAGTGTGACAGTGATTCAATTCTCAAAAGTAAAAACAAGTAAGAGAGTACAAGTAAAGAGGGAGGTAAGGCAATCGATAAAGATGGGGTACTCAGATAATGCTCCACCTAGGACAATCGTTTCAACTGCAAGAACCCTCTATTATGCTTCCTAATCAATGCAATGGTGAGTCATGAAAATCCTTAAATACATAGTCCCAAATCTAAGGTCAACTATGCCTAACTCTATACATGTCCCTGAGGAGAGATTAAATAACGTCTCAACCTCGCACTCGAATAGAGTGGCAATGAGCTCTAGAGATTCCAAGTGATAAATCTCTTCCTAATTATAGACCTAACCCTTTGGTCCAGGTGGAAGGTCCCTAACCACAATTAAGCCTTAGATAGTAAGATCACCTCAACATTTCACTCCGTTGCACGTGCAACTAAGCCCTAGCCGAGGGTCATCCCTTAGACCATTCACTCTATTATGGCCGCAAAGAACTCGAGGAATGGAGGTAGAATCTATCACGCCAGAGGGGAAATGGGACTTTCCTGTACTTCTCGACTTACCCTCTTAAACATCTCCAACCCAGCTTTGTCTAACGCTCGTGGTGTGCCACTCACTCACAAGGTTACCATCAAGAACTCTCAACCCTAGTGTCACTCTAAGGGAAATGTTCATACAATCAAGCATTCAAGGTTGGAACTCACAATAAACATCAATTAATTGAAAGCATAATAAAGAGATTCAATGAAACAAATACATCCTAAGGTTCACAAATACCCAAGTACCCACTAGGGGTTTTGCTTTCCATGGAGTTAAGTACAATCAAAGAAATAGAATGTAAGAGCAATGAATCCATAGAGAAACCCCCTCGATAGTCGTGTCGATGGTCTTATGGAAAGTCCTCTACTCGTCGTCCAAAGATTCCCTTATCCGGTATAGGATACGCCTCGACGGAAGCTCCCCTTCCAACCTTCTTGCAAATGAATGACGATGTCGGAGCCGTAGAACCTCTCCAAAACCCTAGCCAATACCTCTCAAAGGCCTAGGCGAAACCCTCTCTCAAGTTGGGGAAAAGGTGGAGAAAAGAATACTGAAATCGGAGCTGAATCGGCTTTAAATAGGGCTGGAATCGGGCGACCACACGGGCCTGTGGATTTTTCACACACCCATGAGGAATTTCCACACGACCGTGTATAATTTCCACACGTCCGTGTAGATTCTGTGAATTGCTGTTCTCTCAGCCGGCTGTGAACATTGCTGCTACAGTACTTTGCTACGTTGTTTCTCTACAGTACCTGGCCTAAGAATACTTCTCGAGTCCATACTTTCATCGAGGTGGCGCAAACGGACACACATTCACGTCGTTGATCGCTTTGCTTCTTTAATGGCGGACAAGTAGGTGGAGATCTTGTTCTATGTGCATAAGTCAGAATGCTTGAGTGTGACTGCCCTTGTGCCCCTTCAAATGGTTGTGCTAACTCAAATACGGGGAGGTTGGCACACACTCTAGCATCTCGCATCCGACCTATGTCTTCGCGTTTGAACCTTAGCAAGATTTCCTCCAAAATCGGTGCATTATGATCCACATTGGCTTCTTTCCTTCATAATCGGCCTCACAACCCTACCTGCACTAAATTGAGATAAAAACACACACGTTAGTGTAAAACCCGAGAAAAGTAATGCTCAACATAAGGAAAGAATGCTTCGCATTCATATCACACAAGCACTTATCAAACTCTCCCACACTTAAGCTTTTGCTTGTCCTCAAGCAAAAATTAAACATTCTGTGCATAGATGATGGAAATATTGGAAATGCTTGGCCTTAGGGTCACCAAAGTGTACAAAGAGAGCATTCTACAAGTAAGGGAAATTTCAACATTAAATACAAAAAATCAAAGCTCTAGCTAAAAACTTGAATCAAAAAGGACAACAAACCCAAAATCGTGTATGTGTGTGAACTCACTTAAAACAACCCAAGGAATACTCCTCAAAGTTCTAAGTACAAAGGACTTATTTATCTACAAAGTGACAACAATTTCAAAGATGGTAGTAGCTTCAGACATCCTCTAAGGTAGCCCTTTCCAAAGCGGCCGCTAAGGTGGCTTTCACACTTTCGAGGTGGTAGCTCTTTCTATCGGAGTAGTAGCTTTCATTCATCCTATGAGATAGCTCTTTCTCTCATTAGGGCATAGCTAGTATCAGACTTATGAGAGTAGCTTCATACTTCATAGGTGGTAACTCTTTCCACCCAACAAGCACAAGTAAACAGTAAAACTATTTTGTTCTTTCTTTTCATTTTTTTTTCAGAATTTAACAGAAGAAACAACTATAACGAGTCCCTTTAACATCGAACATGAGTTTTCAATAGAGTTTAAAGAGTGAGTAGTGCACTGAGTGTAAATCGGGTAAACATTCATAGAAATTCAAGCAAGAACTAGAGCATGAAAACATTCAATGTTAAAATTTCTCCTAATTCAAGAATACAATCATTGTAACTAAGGTGAACCTCCATTGGCTATGTGAGCATGTATATCAATCAATAACAATAAAAAGGATATGTTCACTATGAAACTCTCCCCCACACTTAAGTTGTACATTGTCCTCAATGTACATATTCAAGCTCACTCAAAATATATATTAATGAAGAATATATGTGGAAGAAGCAATCAAAACAATACTCCCTTGACTCCTAGTGTCACGTTTCATGGAGCTAAGTCCTTGGGAGTAATGTTCCGACTGGTTGTGAAGCTCACACGGCCAAGTGCCAAAGCACCTTGGCCGTGCCCATGACAAAGTCTTAATTCCCTAGTTGACAAGACCATCTACACGCATACACGAGGGGGTTCAGTGAAGCTCAATAAAAACAAAATCAACCCGAGTATATAAAAGATAAAGCAATGAATACAACTCGAGATGCAAAATGAAAATAAACTCAGAAGAAGAATCCTTTCTGAGTGAACAAGTCTAAAATGAAATGCATAAAAGTAAAAGAAAATGGAGAAAAATAAAGTCAAATGTCGGTGTCACGCTCTGTCGGCTCCTCTGCTGCTGCTGGTGGTGGAGAAGTACATTGTGGATCCTGTGGTGCTAGAATAGGTGATGAGGATGCTGGAGGTGCCGAGGAAGCCTGAGGAGTCCTCAGACACAAGACAAATGAGGAGGCGACGTTTCGCTCTAAGATCTACTGTAATACATCAGAACGTGCCATGAACTCTGTGTACTGAGTGGCCTGAGTGGCCTGCATGGCCCAGATCTCGGAGACCTCTGTCCACACCACTCCTAAGGCATTCTCGAGCATTTCAAAGTGATCATGGGCTCGAGGTGGTGTAAACAAACGTACGGGGGGTACATTCTCCGCCGTTGGAGGTGCCTCAGTCTCCGTTGGTACTGACTGAAGCTTGTCACCTGTATCCTCGAATGGTATATTCAGTACATAAACACCATTTGGATATTTATTGACCAATCCCATAAGCCTCATTGTCTCTAACCCAAGTGGTGCTGGTATTATCTTCTTCTCATCTTCGCTGATTATGTCTCGTAGACCCATCCCCAAACTAAGTCTAGTAATGTATGGACCCGAGAAAATGACACCTAGTCTTGCATACTGTCCTTCATGCTTCAAATCATCTGCTAAAATGTACCCCATATGGACTGGCTCATTCCGAACCACGGAGTATAAGTACAGAAGTTCTTGCTTGTTTATGACTCCCGTGCTATCACCGCGACCATTCACTGACCTGCTTATGATGGCGTGAAGATATCTGTCACCAGGTCGAGATAAACATGAGGCCTTAGACACTCCTGGTTCATATCGCCCCTTACCACATAGTATTTTATACGCCTCCTTGGGAGATAAACCCGACATGTCAATTGGAAGACTCTCATACTCCTCAGTTTCAGTATACTCCTCATCATATAGACCAAGTCTAGTGGAGAACTATATAATGCTCATACTATGATGTTGCCCAAGAGCTCTGAACTGAATAGCGCCGACACTATTAAAATGAGCATAAGAGCGGTCGAACTCAAATGAAGCAAGCACCTCTAAAGTGAGTGAGCGGATAGCGGGGTCATGAATATTCAATAACTTGTGCCAACTACCGACCAATAATAGTTTCTCGACCTCATCAGCCATGTCATTTGCTAGTTGCACCTTCCTGAGTGACCCAACATACGGGATTCGCGTTTGACCAAACTTAAGCTTCACTAACCGCTCAAACCGAGCTCGATGTGCAGGAAGTGTGAATTCCATGACTTCCGGCTCAGGGGCATGCCCTCTAGGACGTTTAGCAACTGCCTTCTTCGATTTTGGTGGCCATACCTGCATGTATTATAAAAAGAAAATCAATAAGTTTTATTCGGACTGCAGGAAAATAACAACACACGGCAGTTCGGATATTCCACACGCCCGTGTACTTTCACGGGGCATGGAAAACACATAGCCCTTGTAGCCATTCTTCCAGCTACACTCCTATCTCACTTCCAGATCTTCTCAAGAACAAATCATAACCATTTTAGTAAGAAATCAAGGTGGATTATCCATTTTAATCGCAAGTAATCAGCTAGACTCAAAGGAAGTCTGTGACGAGAGGAAACAAAGGCTTACCGACGAGTTGAAGCTAAACACCCCTACAATCCGCACAATGCACAATCAATCGATTCAAAGACAACAATAGGAGGGACGGGAGAATGTCAGAAAATGTTCTTTGGGCAGCTTAGGGTTAGCTTAAGAACAAGGTGTGACCAATGTATTGGGAGAGCAGACAGTCTTTTAATTCCTGGAGATCCACACGGGTGTGCGGGAATCACCCACGCCCTTGCGCCCTCAAAATGAAGGCTTCACAGGGGCAAACGCACGACCCTGTCACTTCGCTGGATATCTAAGAAAAAAATCGCTAAGTGGTCTACACGGCCGTTCAGAATTTCCACACGGCTGTGGGTATTCACAGGCCCAGCTCACAGGGGCACCCACACACCCCTGTGTCTTCTCGGGATAAAGAGGGCTCCTCTGCAGAGTTTCACACGGGCGTGTGGAAATTACCCACACCAGTGTACATTTCACAAGGTCGCCCACAGGGGCGAGTTCACGCCCCTGTGTTCTCTCGGGATAATTGGCCAAACTCTGCAGGAATTCATACGGCCTTGCGGAAATTACCTACGGGCATGCGATATTCGCAAGGTCGTTCACAGGGATAGCCGCATGCCCCTGTGCCTTCTTTGGATGAGCTCACAATACAAATCTACGGGCGTGTGGATATTCCACATGCCCGTCCGTATTCACTGGATGCCTTAGAAAAACCTGCAGGTGATAAGTGCTTGTATGATATGAATGCGAAGCATTCTTTCCTTATGTTGATCATTAGTTTTCTCAGGTTTTTACACTAATATGTGTGTTTTTATGTTACTTTTATGCAGGTAGGGTTGTGAGGCAGAGTATGAAGGAAATAGGCCATTGTGGATCATAATACACCTATTTTGGAGGAAATCTTGCTAAGGTTCAAACGCGAAGACATAGGTCAGGTGTGAGATGCTAGAGTGTGTGCCATCCTCCTCGCATTCGAGTGAGCACATCCATTTGGAGGGGCACAAAGGCAGTCACACTCGAGCATTCCGATTTATGCACATAAGAATGAGAGCTCCACCAACATGTATATCATTGAAGAAGCAAGTGATTCACGACGAAAACATGTGCCCGTTTGCGTTACCCCGATGAAAATATGGAATTGGGAAGTTATTCTTGTCGAAGTCTGTAGCAGCAATGTAGCATTTACTGTAGCAGTACTGTTCACAGCCGGCCGAGAAATCGGATAAACAGAGAATCCACACGGGTGTGTGGAAATTATCCACGGCTGTGTGGAAATTCCGCACGGGCACGTGTACCGTCCACGCCCGTGGAGTCGCCCGATTCCAACCGTATTTAAAGCCGATTCCGCCCCGATTTTGGTATTCTTTTCTCCATCTTTTCCCCAACTTGAAAGAGGGCTTCGGCTAGGGTTTTGAGTGGTATTGGCTAGGGTTTTGGAGAGGTTCTACGGCTCCGACATGTGCGTCGTTTGGAAGAAGGTTATTAGGAGAGCTTTTGTCGGCATCGATCCGGCGAGGTGTATCCTAGGCCGGACAAAGGATCCCTTGCGACGAGTAGAGGACTCTCCACAAGACCATCGACACGACCATCGAGGGGGTTTCTTTATGCATTCATTGCTTTTAGATTCGATTTCTTTGATTTTACTTAGCTCCATGGAGAGCTAAACGCCTAGTGGGTACTTGGGTGATTGTGAACCCTAGGATGTATTCGTTTCATTGAACTTCTTTATTATGCTTTCAATAAATTGATGTTTATTGTGAGTTCCAACCTTGAATGCTTGATTGTATGAACATTTCCCCTAGAGTGAGACTAGGGTTGAGACTTCTTGTTGGTAACCTTGTGAGTGAGTGACACACCACGAGCGTTAGACAAAGCTAGGCTGGAGAGGGTTGAGAGGGTGAGTCGAGAGGTACAAGAGCGTCCCCTTTCCCCTCCGACATGATAGATTCTACCTCCGTTCCTCGAGTTCTTTATGGCCATAATAGAGTGAATGGTCTAAGGGATGAATCTCCACTGGGGCTTAGTTGCGCGTGCAACGGAGTGAAGCGTTGAGGGGATCTTAGTATCCAGGGCTTAATTGTGGTTAGGGACCTTCCGCCTTGACCAAAGGGTTAGGTTTATAATTAGGAAGAGATTTATCACCTAGAATCCCTAGAGCTCATTGCAACTTTATTCGAGTGCGAGGTTCAGAGGTTATTTAATCTCTCTTCTGGGACATGAATAGAATTAGGCATAGTTGACATTAGATTTGGGACTATGTATGTAAGGATTTCCATGACTCACCATTGCATTGATTAGGAAGCATAATAGAGAGTTCTTGCATTTGAAGCGATTATCCTAGGTGAAGCATCATCTGAGTATCCCATCTTTATCGATTGCCTTACCTCCTCCTTACTTTTGCTCTCTTTCTTGTTGCTTTTATTGTTGAGAATTGAATCATTATCACACTCCTTATCATTGATCTTTCACATAGCTAAGAATTGAATTAAGTATTTTTATTCCCTACTCCCTGTGGATTCGATACCCGCTCACCCGGGATTATTACTTCGATAAACCTGTGCACTTACGGGATATACGCAAGGGGACCTTGTTAGCAGGCTCTGTATAAAGTTTCTGAACATGTTTACACACTCAAAACCTGCCCTAGTATGCAAGTTTTACCAGTGAAAAACATGGAATAAAGCTCAAACGACACAACTTTGCCAGTTCCCCATGAAAACACATGATGAATACACAAAGCTCGCAAGAAGATCTCAGCAAAAGCATCTAAAAATCAAAACACCAACACTTAACAAGTTATTCATGAAAACAAACTAAACTAGAAGATGAGAAATAGTAAACACTTGGGTTGCCTCCCAAGAAGCGCTTGTTTAACATCACTAAGTTTGACGTACCTTGCCTTACCTCACGGGGGTTCATGGAGGAAAAATACTTCTCTATTGTCACTACAAATCTCTCCGCCATAGTATGGTTTCAACCTATGTCCATTCACCTTGAATGTGCCCTTCTCCGGATGGTTAATTTCAATGGCTCCATGAGGTGAAACTGTGGTTATGGTACACGGACCCGACCACCTTGATTTGAGTTTCCCCGGGAATAAACGTAGGTGAGAGTTGAATAATAACACCTAATCGCCTGCTTTGAAGTCCTTCGGAGTCTTAATATGCTTTTCATGCCACTTCCAAATTCTTTCCTTATATATCCTTGCGTTCTCATATGCCTTCATCCTCCATTCGTCTAACTCGTTGAGATGTAATATTCGTTGCTCTCCAGATTTGCGCAAGTCGAAATTCATAACTTTAATTGGCCAATATGCTTTGTGCTCTAATTCCACCGGTAAATGGCAAGATTTTCCATACACTAAATTATAGGGAGTGGTCCTTATTGGGGTTTTGTATGCTGTTCTATGATCCCAAAGTGTGTCATCTAACCTTTCGGACCAATCTCGTTTCCCTTGTTCCACTGATTTGGTTAAGATTCTCTTGAGCTCTCTGTTTGTAACCTCCACTTGCCCACTCGTTTGCGGATGGTACGGAGTAGCAAGATGATGATGAACTCCATAACGCTTTAACACTTTAGCCAATTGTGTGTTACAAAAATGAGTTCCCCGATCACTAATGATAATTCTTGGAGTTTCAAATCGAGTAAATAACTTGTTCAAAAACTTCACCACAATTCTTACATCATTAGTTGGAAGAGCCTGGGCTTCCACCCACTTAGAAACATAATCAACCGCTACAAGAATGTATTGATTGCCATTGGATTTTGGAAATGGTCCCATGAAATCAATTCCCCATACATCAAACGCTTCGCAAAATTGCATAGGAAACCTTCTCTTCAGTTCAACTTGACGCATAATGCCCCCCCCACTGGGCCTGAATGACAATGCACAATGATATTCCAACCTTCCTCCCTAGAAACACACCTTCACACCACTTGATCTGCACAAATACAGAACAGGTAAGGATCTCCGCATAAAAAATTCTTAAGGTCACTGAAAAAATTTTTCTTCTGTTGAAAGCTTAAACCCTGCTTCAATACCCTTCCTGACAGATATTTCACAAAATCTGTGAACCTTGGAGTATCTCTTAATTCTGAATTTTGTACCGCATACAGATGCTCTTCAGGGAAGAAATCATTGATGAAAATCCCGAGCTCGAACATACACTTAAAAGAAAAGGGAAAGAACTTGTGCAAGAACAGTCTAATCTAGCTAATTTGGAAGTAGAAGAATCTGAAAACATGGCAGAACAGAATGAGCAATAGCAGACATTATCCTATTATGCCATACCTTCAGTAATTGGGACACAATTGAGCATTGTGCATCCTCCGATTACAGCTCAGAACTTCGAGCTGAAGCCGGCATTCATCCATATGTTGCACCAATATGCACAGTTCAATGGTTTGGCCGATGAGGATCCAAAAAGTCATGTAGAGAACTTTCTCGAGGTGTGTGATATGCTGAAGATAAATGGGGTAACGGATGATGCCATCAAGTTGAGAGCCTTCCCATTTTCCTAGAAATGGAGAGCGAAGCAGTGGCTACACTCATTACCTAGAGCATCAATTACCACATGGAAGAAGATGGTAGAAGCTATTATCGGCCGTTATTTCCCTCCCAGAAATCTGCAAAGATTAGAAATGAGATCTCATCCTTTGTACAATTGGAATTGGAGTCTCCATTTGAGACGTGGGAAAGGTTCAAGGAGCTCCTGAGAAAGTGCCCACAACACGGATTCCCGGAGTGGATGATTGTTCAGACCTTTTACAACGGTCTAAATCCGAGTACAAGGTAACTCTTCGATGCGGCAGTAGGTGGTACTTTAGGTAGCAACACCCCCGATAAGGTGCACCAATTAATTGAAGAAATGGGGTTAAACAGCTAATAATGGAATGCCAGGGAGAAGGAAAAGATGGCCGGTCTCCATGAGATACATGCAGTGACTTCTTTGGCGGCTCAAGTAGAATCATTGAGTAAGAAGTTAGATCTTCTAACTTCGAATAGAGTGGCGATTGTGATTACTTGCACTTGGTGATGCATCTTTGGTTGAGAACATCGATTTTGTGGGTAATGGCACGAGGAATCAAGGAAACCCATACAACAATACCTACAAGCCATAGGGCCACCAGGTTTCCAACAAAAAGCCCCAAACATGGAGAACCAAGTTTCAGGTTTGGAGACCTAGATGAATGATTTGGAGAAGGCCTTAACTAGGTTTGTGCAATCATCTGAAACAAGGTTCCAATCAGTTGAGGCTACACTTCACAACCACACTGCCTCTTTGCATAATCATGAAAATCAAGTAGGGTAGATTGCGAAGTCCTTATTGGAAAGGACACATGGAAGCTTGCCGAGTAACACCGAGACCAACCCTAGAGAGCAAGTGAAGGTGATCACATTGACAAATGGTCGTGAGGTTGAGGGTAAGCTTCTAAGTGAGAAGCCGAATGAACACGCACCCGAGGTTATAGAGGTTGAGAAGGGAGTAAGCAAAGAGAAGGAGGTGGCACCCCCACCATTGAAGCCAAGAATACCTTATTCCTCTAGATTGAAGAATGACCAAGTGGATAAATAGTACAAGAAGTTCCTAAGTTTGTTCAAACAACTCCACATTAATATTCCTTTTGTTGAGGCATTTGCCCAAATGCCTAAGTATGCAAAATTCTTGAAAGACTTGTTGACCAACAAAAGGAAGTTAGAGGAGAGTGCTTCAGTGATTTTAGGTGCATCTTGCTTGGTGGTTTTGCAAAAGAACATGCCGAACAAGAAGAAAGACCCAGGAAGCTTCATCATTCCGTGTAATATTGGCAATCTATGTGAAGAAATGGCATTGGAGGAATCAGGGGGCCAATATCAACCTCATGCCACACACCTTTTTTCAAAATCTAGGCTTGGGCGAGCCTAGGCCTACTCGGATTACTTTGTAATTGGCGGATTGAACGGTGAGACATCTGAAGGGTATTATCGATGATGTGCTTGTCAAGGTGGACAAGTATATATTTCCTGTAGACTTCATAGTGCTAGACGTCGATGAGGATGCGGATATACCCTTGATACTTGGGAGGCCGTTTTTACGGACTTTAAAAGCATTGATTGACATGGACGGTGGAGAGCTAACTTTGAGAGTTGGAGATGACAAGCTCACATACTGCCTAGCTGAAACCATACGACATTCTCTTGATTTTGATGATACTTTGTATTTTCTAGACACTAGTGATGACTTTATTGATGAATACATGCAGGAAATGTTCAATCCAGACCCGTATGAGGGTTTGTTCGACCAAGAGGAGGATAATGAAGAAGTAATGATGCTTGGTTCGACGGAAGAAGTACCATCTGCCCCAAGGATCTTGAAGAAGATGCTCTAGAGAATGAAGAGGGCTAGGAGACGCCACCGGAAACACTCCAAGGTTGTTTGAGACATGCGTGAACTGAAGAAGTTGGATGAGCCATTGTTAGGCGGTCCCAAGCCCGATAATTCACCTTCTACCTTTAAGAGATTTTGCTCATCATGTTTCCAAGCCATGGGCAAGAGGAAAATCTTCATCTATGAGCCCCCGTGAGGTAAGACATGGTACGCCAAGCTAATTGATATTGAACAAGCGCTTCTTGCTGGCAACCCATATGTTTACTGTTTTCGTAGTTTAGTAGTTTAGTGTGGTCATGAATAAAGTGTTGAGTGTTAGTGTCTTGATTTTTATATATATTTCTGCTGTGATTTTATTGTGGGTTTTAAAGTTTATCGTGTGTTTTCATGTGAATTTGCCGAAGTTTTGGTCATTTGAGCTATTTCTCATGTTTTTCACTGGTATAAATTGCATATTAGGGAAGGCTCTGAGTGTGTAAACATGTTCAAAAATTTTCTGCAGAGCCTGCAAAGTTTTCTAAGGCATCCAGAGAAAACGCACGGGCATGTGGAATTTCCGCATGCCCATGAATTTGCATTGCGAGCTCACCCAGAGAAGGCACAGGGGCGTGAACTCGCCTCTGTGAACGACTATGCGATTCTCGCACGCCCGTGGGTAATTTCTGCACAAGGTCACCTATGTGAATTCCTGCAGAGATTGGCAGATTATCCCGATAGCACATAGGGGCGTGGACTCAACCCTGTGTGCGACCTTGTGAAAATTGCACGGGCGTTGGTAATTTTTCGCACACCCATGCGAATCTCTGCAGAGGAGCTCTGTCCATTCCGATAAAAACACAGGGTCGTGCGCTTGCCCTATGAGTTGGCCTATGAACGTCCACGCCGTGCAGAATTTCCACACGGCCGTGCGGAACACTTAGCAATTTTTCTCGGATGTCCAGAGCAGCCACAAGGGAGTGTTTTCCGTACGCCCGTGGGAGAGCATTCAGAGGCAGTGAGTATTTTCCCGAGATCACACAGGGGTGTGCATCTGCCCCTATGATGCTTTCTTGTGGAGATGCACTAGCGTGGGTAATTTCCTCACGCCCGTGCAGATGTACAGAATGCCAAGAGGCACGAGTCCTTTTAAAGGGTCATCATTTTTTTCTCATTCCCACACTCCCTCTTCGCCTGAGAGCACCCTCACAATTCATCCCGACTTCGCATTGCCGTATTTGGAGGGATTATTACGTGGTTTTCCGGCCGCTTCAAGGTTTTCCACTTCAACTTGTCTGTAAGCCCTATCTTTTGTTCTCTTCGTAATTATTGATTTTAAACGATAAAACTGGTGAATAATGCTTCGTGTCTATAATTAGAATGAGTATGCATGTTTAGAATGAAGTTAAAAGTGATTTAACGGTGTATTATTTTTTTATTTTTGAGGCGTGGCTGTGCCTTCTTCATGCCCCGTGGATCCACACGGGCGTACGGAAATTCCACACGAACCTTTGGATTTCTGCAGCATTGCTTAATTGACTTGTTTGATCGGTTTTCTTTCACATTTTGTAGATTATGGTACCCAGGTCAAAGAAGCAAGCTGATAAGCGGCCGCGTGAGTCATCTCCTGAGTCCGAGGATATGAGATTCACTATACCTAAGCATCAGGCCTGTTTCAAGCATTTATCGACACTTCGGTTCGGACAGACTCGATTCTTGGACACGAGCATACTCAGAGATTTACAACAAGGAGATGAGTTCACATATGAAGTTAAGGATCTCGTGTCGGTGGGTGGTTGGAGGCAGTTGTTGCCGATTAGAGAGCCAGCCATCCGTGAGCTTACACTAGAGATCTTATCGTTATTCGAGTTCGAAAGATCCTATTCGAGATTTGACAGCCTCGACACCGTTCAGTTCAGAGCACTTAGACATCACCAGAGCATGAGTATCACACAGTTTTCAGTCCGGCTTGGTTTATACGAAGAGCCATTCAAATATACTTAGGAGTATTCTCAGTACTGACTGATTATCCAGGAGCTTTGAAACCGCAAAGAGCTTACAGAGCATTGTGTGGTTAGCGCCAGTACGAGCCACGGGTGTCCAAGGCCATATGCCTTTCCTGACCTGCGTACAGATATTTACATGCCATCATGAGCAGGTTGGTTAATGGCCGTGGTGATAGCACTAGCGTTCTGAGTCGGCGGAGCTTCTGTACTTATATTCGATGTTGCAGGGCATACCGATCCATCTGGGCACATCTTCGCTGAGTACATTCGACATCATGACCAGTATGCCAGATTGGGAGCGATCTTCTCGGGTCCATACATTATGAGATTAGCTCTGGGTATGGGTCTCTTGGGCTCGATTCGCGGGGCCGAGAAGACGAGTATATCTGCGCCCCTGAGCTTAGAGATGATGAGATTGATGGGCAAGGTTCGTAGAGTTCGGACGGGGGTTTATGCTCTGGTTTTACCGGGCCCAGAGATAGCCGAGGAGGAGGGTGATGATGCTGAGGCTTTCAGCCTGCCCCCGAGCCTCATTCAGCACCTATGGAGACTGAGGCACCTCCGGTGACAGAGGACCTAACCCTAGTATGCATGTTTTCACCATCTTGAGCCCATGATTGTTTTGAGAGGCTCGAGAGTGCAATGGGGGTGATACGAACAGACGTAGCAGAGGCCCGAGCAGAGATTGCTGATATTAGGGCTGCGCAGGCCGCACAGTATACGCAGTTCATGGCATGTTTCGACACATTATAGCAGATCTTAGAGCGAGACGTCGGCTCGTCATTTGTCCTACGGCCAAGAACTCCCCCGGTATCTCCGGCACTTCCATTACCTGTTCCAGCACCAGTTAACCCACCATGTACTTAATCACCACCAGCAGCAGCAGTAGAGCTAAAGGACGACATCGACACTTGATTGTATTTTCCTCGTCTTTTACGTCCGTATTTTATTTTGGACTTGTATAGTTAGAAAGGACATTCCTTTTGAGTTTATTTTCATTTTGTTTTTCGAGTTGTATTCATTGTCTTATGTTTTATATACTCGAGTTATGTTTGTTTTTATTGAGCTTTACTGATCCCCTTAGTGCATCCATGCAGATGGCCTTGTCATCATGGTAATTGAGACTTTGTTGTGGGCATGGCCAAGGTGTTTCAGCACTTGGCCATATGAGCTTCATAACCCATTGGAACAACACTCCCAAGGACTTAGCTCCATCAAATGCAACACTAGGAGTCAGGGGAGTATTGTTTTGATTGCTCCTCCCACATCTGAATTTAATTGATTTACATTATGAATGAGCTTGCATGTGTACATTGGGGACAATGTACAACTTAACTGTGTGTGTGGGGGGGGGGAGTTTTATAGTGCATGCATCTCTTTAAAATAGTAGTTTTGATTGATATACATGCTCACATAGCCAATGGTGGTTCACCTTAGTTGCATTGATTGTATTGTTGAGTTTATGAGATTTTTTAACATTGAATGTTTTTATGCTTTAGTTTTTTCTTGAATTTCTATGAATTTATGCCCGATTGACACTTGTTGCGCTACTCACTCTTTGAACTCTTTTGGAAACTCATGTTTGATGTATAAGGTACTAGTTATAGTTGTTTATTGTATTAATTCTGAAAAAAATGGAAAAAATGAAAAGAAGGAACAAAATATTTTTATTGTTTATTTGTGCATGTTGGGTGGAAAGGGCTACCACCTATGAAGTATGAAGCTATTCTCATAAGTCAGATACTAGTTATGCCCTAATGAGAGAAAACGTTATCTTATAGGATGAGTGAAAGCTACCACTCCGGTAGAAACAGCTACCACTTCGAAAGTGTGAAAGCCACCTTAGCGGCGCTTTGGAAAAGGCTACCTTAGAGGATGTGTGAAGCTACTACCATTTTTTAAATTTTTGTTACTTTTTGTAGATAAATAAGTCCCTTGTACTTAGAACAGTGAGGAGTATACTTTGGGTTGCTTTGAGTGAGTTCACACACTTACACCATTTCAGGTTTGCTGCCTTTTTTCATTCAAGTTTTTAGCTAGAGCATTGATTTTTCATATTTAGTGTGAAAATTTCCCTTACTTGTAGAATGCCCTCTTTGTATGCTTTGGTGAACCTAAGGCCAAGCACTTCCAATATTTCCTTCATCCATGCACATAATGTTTCAATTTTTTCTTGAGGACAAACAAAAGTTTAAGTGTGGGGGAGTTCGATAAGTTCTTGTGCGATAGGAATGCGAAGCATTCTTTCCTTATGTTGAGCATTACTTTTCTTGGGTTTTAACGCTAATATGGCTGTATTTATGTTACTTTTATGGAGGTAGGGTTATGAGCCGATTATGAGAGAAAGAAGCCAATGTGGGTCATAATGCACTAATTTGGAGGAAATCTTACTAAGGGTTCAAACGTGAAGACACAGATCGGGTTCCAAATGTAGAAATGTGTGCCAACCTCCTCGTACTCGAGTTAGAACAACTATTTAGAGGGACACAAGGGCAGTCACATTCAAGCATTCCGACTTGTGCATATAGAACAAGATCTTGACCAACATGTCTGTTATTAAAGAAGTAAGGCGATCTACGACGTAAATGTGTGCACGTTTACATTACCTCGATGAAAGTTTGGATTTTGGGAGTATTTCAGTCGGTAATCATGAAAGGTGGTATTATAGAAAAACACCGTAGTAAAAATATTGCAGACGAACCTTTGATTCACGCCCGGCCGAGAAAAATAGGAAAAACAAACTGGGGTTTGAGAGGTATTGGCTAGGACTTGGAGAAGTTCTATAGCTCGGACATCGTGTGCAGTTTGGAAGAAGGTTAGTGGGAGAGCTTTCGTCGGCATCGATTCGGTGAGGTGTATCCTAGGCCGGACAAAGGAACCCTTGCGATGAGTAGAGGACTCTCCACAAGACCATCGCCACTACTAACAATGGGGTCTCCTATGGACGTTTTGTTTTTACATTCGATTTCATTGATTGTATCTAGCTCCATTGAGAGCTAAACCCCTAGTGGGTACTTGGGTATTTGTGAACCCTAGGATGTATTCGTTTCATTGAATCTCTATATTATGCTTTCAATTAATTGATGTTTTTTTTGTGAGTTCCAATCTTGGGGACTTGATTGTATGAATACTCCCCTAGAGTGACACTAGGGTTGAGAGTTCATCTTGGTAACTCTTGTGAGTGAGTGACACACAACGAGAGTTAGACAAAGCTAGATTGGAAAGGGTTGTGAGGGTGATTCAAGAGGTAGCGGAGCGTCCCCTTTCCCCTTCGGTGTGATCTATCCTATCTCCACGTTCTAATAGTTCTTTGCGGCCATAATAGAGTGAATGGGCTAAGGAATGACCTTCCGCTGGGGCTTAGTTCCGAGTGCAATGGAGTGAAGCGCTGAAATGATTTTAGTACCTAGGGCTTAATTGTGGCTAGGGATCTTCCACCTGGACCAAAGGTTTAGGTCTATACATAGGAATAGGGTTTATCACTTGGAATCCCAAGAGCTGATTACAATTCTATGCGAGTGTGAGATTGAGAGGTTATTTAATCTCTCCTCCAGGTATAGAGTTAGGCATGGTTTACCTTAGATTTGGGATCATGTAATTATGGATTTCTATGACTCATTTTTGCATCAATTAGGAAGTATAATAGAGGGTTCTTGCACTTGAAACGATTGTCTTAGGCGGATTAATATCCGGGTACCCCATCATTATCAATTACCTTACCTTCTCATTTATTTGTGCTCTCTATCTTGTTGCTTTTATTATTGTTATTTCATATTTTGTTACACTTATCACTATTCATCTTCCACATTAGCTAAGAAACAACTTAAGTGATTCCTCAAACCCAAATTATAGGTATTGCTGTAAGGATTGCCTTGGTATCTCATTGCATTATCCACATAGTCAACTTGCTCAACGGAGGATGTACCACCAATGGCTATCGAGCAATCGGATGGGGCATGTCCCCCTCCACATCCATCATAACTCTTTACGGCCTCTAATCTCAAAGAAGCTATAGTGTCTAACTTCTTCCTCAATGCCTTCACTTGGGCCGCCAATGATGTAACCGCATCTACCTCATGGATGCCGGCCACTTTCTTCTTCTCCCTAACATTCTCAACCCCATTTCTTCAATTAATTGCCGAGGGCTTCTCCGGGGATCTTGCTTCCTAAAAGTACATCCCTCACTGTGCATCAAGTAGCTGTCTTGTACTTAGATTCAAACCATTGTAAAAAGTTTGAATGATCATTAACACTAGAAACCCATGTTGAGAACACTTTCATAAGAGTTCCTTGAACCTTTCCCATGTCTCAAATAGAGACTCTAATCCTATTTGCACAAAGGACGAGATCTCATTCCTAAGCTTTACAGATTTTCTGAGAGGGAAATAACAAGCAAGAAAAGCTTCTACCATCTTCTCCCATGTAGTAATAGATGCTCTAGGTAATGAGCGTAGCCACTGCTTCGCTCTACCATTCAAGGAAAATGGGAAGGCTCTCAACTTAATGGCACCATCCGTAACACCATTGATCTTGAGCATATCACACACTTCCAAAAAATTCTCTATCTGACTATTTGGATCTTTACTGGTGAAACCATTGAACTGTGCGGACTGTTATAACATGTGGATGAATGCTAGCTTTAGCTCAAAATTCTGAGCTATGATTGGGGCCCGGACAATGCTAGATTGTGTCCCTAACACTAATGGTCTAGTGTAATCAGAGAGTGTTCTCTGCATTTTATTCTATTCCTCCATGTTGTCAGACCCTTTAACTTCCACTTAAGCTCGATTCGACGGTGCTTACACAGGTTCTTTACCCTTTCTTTTGAGTGTATGTTTAAGTTTGGGATCACCTTCAATTAATATTGAAGGGTTCCCTCGGGTCATAACCCAGAGCTCCACCAAAAAGAAAACAAAATTACAACGATGGAAGAATAAAAAGATATGAAATAGAATGAATGAATGAATAGCCAAGATAGCAAAGTATCTCTAAATGCCTACACCCCAGCAACGGCGCCAAAAACTTGACAAGACCCTTTACTCGATCCGCAAGTACGCATTTGTCGAAGTAATAAAAAATCCCAACTGAGTGGGGTACTGATAAGTGCTTGAGTAGGCATATTTTTATATATGTTTTACATGCATTGAGCATCATTTTTACCACATGGTTTATGTCTCATATTGTGTATTTGGTGTTCTTTTATGCATATAGGTTGTGAATGCCTTGAAGAGTAAAAAAGGAAGCAAAGATAGGCTATAAAGACATAATGTTGGGACTTCTTGTTTAATTCAAGGACCAAGACACGAGAAGAGTTCATTAACATGGAGATGTGTGCCAACTTCCAAGAGGATTCAAGTCAATTCACTAGTTGGAACGGCACAAAGGCAGCCATATCTTCATGTTCATTCTCTTTGTGAGGATTGCAAGACATTTCAAAGATGCGTCGATAAAGAAAAGTCTTATAGCCAACCACATGGATGTGTGCCTGGACATGTGGCCTGAAGAGAAGAGTGTTTGGACAACGGTTTGTGTGATGACAACGTAGCAATTTCACTTTAGCAAAAATTACTGTTCACGCACCCGTGTGGAAATTCCACACGGCGGCGTGGAAAATTCTACGACCCATGCGCGCATGGAAAAATCCACATGGGTGGTGAGGGGTCACGTGATAAACACAGTCTAAGGCCTATAAATAGCTGTTTTGGCCTATTCTTTTTCATCTTTTGTGCGGCTCTTGAGGGGTGAGATGGCAAGGGTTTGGAGAGAAGGTCTTTGCTGCTTGGGAGGCACTTTGTCACCAACTTTAATCGATTCCTCATCCGTCATAGCATCAAGGAAGCACTGGTGAACCTATCTTTGGAGAGGGTCCTTCAAGACGTCGAAGCTCTCCATTAAGGCCATCAGTTCATATATAAGGGGGTTTATTTTTATGGTTTTAATGTACTTTCATTCATTGATGGTGTGTTTTGTATGTTGTTCCATGGAGAACTAAAATCCTAGACGGTATTTTAGCTTGTGAACCCTAGGATTCTCATCTTGTGTGGATTTGCTTTGTGTTTGTATTTAATCCGAGTTTGAATAAGTTTCATTCTTGATTGTTTAATGCTTGCTTGCCTTATTGATCTTATTTTTATTTGGTTTGCATGATTTGTTGCCTTGGTGGAAGAGAGATCTCCATTAGTGTTAGAACCTCAAGATTGAAGCGGGTTGAGAGGGTGAGTCATGAGATAGTGAAAGTATCCCCTTTCCCTCCAGTGGGTGTATTCTATAACCATTCCCCAGACACTATGCAACCATATTTGGTGAGAGGCGTGACATTGCTCGATTTCTCGATTGGGGCCTTGTAGGGGGTTAGCATCTTTCGCCGGGAATTAGGGTTGGATCAATCTTTAGGAATCAGTTACACCTTTCAGAATCCCAAGAGTGCTTTGCGGTCATATGTGGTATGAGGTGTTAAGATTGAGCGGTTTCTCCACCGGGACCTTGTAGGCGCCTAGTATCAGTGATCTAGAGACAGATATGATTATATTTGGATTTTCACGACTTAACTTACTCATCATAGAAACACTTTGCATATCTGGTACCTAATATCTGAATCCTAGGGGGAGCATTGCCTGAATACACCACTTTTACTGATTGAGATCTTCCTTTATTTTACCCTTTCATATTCATCTCTCGTATTCATTTCTTCGCACATTAGATCATCATACCTTTCCATTTATCATTAGGCTAGAAAGCAAAGAAGAAGTTAGTACTAGTAGCCCTGTTCCCTGTGGATTCGACTACCCGACTCACCAGGTATTTTATTACTACGACACCCATGCACTTGCGGTTTACACGCATATTCGGACGTGTCCGAGTATCGTATCCATAGAGTGTAGGGAATAAAAAATACCTAAATTTCTACTTAACTAAGTGAAGATGAATAATGATTGTATTGATAATATGTGATGTAAACAGAAAAGGAACTTTGGGGCTAGACTTTTTGCTGGGCATATTTTGGGAGACACTTGAGATGCTTGTGGCAACCTTGGGGAGGACAAGAAGGGCAAGGAAGCTAGAAGATCATCCAAGCCCAAGGTCCAAGACTCTCAAGGAAAGAAGGCAACTTCATTCAAGGGGAGATCTACCACGATTTGGAGGAAGGAGACCCACGGCTAGAGGAAGCGTTATTCGCACTTCTTTGGTGGGGAAAGCATCATTCGGCATATTCTTCACCTCCTCCTCCACCATATTTTCATCTAGGGAGTGCTCATTTATGCTTTTTGTTTCATGTTTTTGCTTGTTTGTATTGCTTGTTGTGGGATGATGACACACTAGACCCCCAAGGCCACCTGGTGTTGGTGAACCTTGGGGGCTTTTATCATGTATGTTGGATGATAACTTCTTAATTCTATGTTTGGGTAATTTTGAGATTTAATCCATTGTTTTCATGCTAAGTGCTACACTATGGAGAAATCCATAACTCTTTTATGAGTGATGCTTGTAGATGTGACTTGCTCGCATGTATTAGATCATGAATTGATTAGAAGGGGATACTTGTATCATCACACCAAGAAATCGGGTATTTGGTAGCCCTCCATGTAGGTTTAATCCGAAGAAGAGTAGGTTTACTCCTAAGTGAGATTTCCTCATACTTAATGCAATTGTAGGGATATGTATTTGGGAGAAATTCCTATCTATGTTCGTATGGGATTAGGGTTCAATCACGAAATTGGGGTTGTTCTAATCTTGGAATCTCATGGTCCATTTTTACCCTTGCATCTTTAGATCATCATCCATGTTGCATGATAACCCCTCAAGGGATCCACATCCATAGGCCTTTGTATTTCATTGATTCTCTTGCTTGCTCATTGCTTGTTCTCTCTAATTTGTTGGCAAATACTGCTTTTAGCTTTTAATTACATTTAGTAAAGTAAAATCCATCACTTGAGATCTTAGGCTATATAATAGCTCAAGAAGGAGTAATAGGAGATCCTTAGCCCCGTGGAATACGATCCTCGTGTCCTCACACGAGGTATTACTTAGTGATCCCAGTACACTTGCGGGAAGCAATCGCTTTTTAGCACCATTGCCGGGATGTTTAAAGAAATCTAGGAAACTTTTTAGATTATTACTCCAGCCATTTCATTCTTTACTGAATATTGTTATTTTTCTTTTCCTTTAATCTTAACTTTCTATCATCTTTCTCAATTTTTGCAAGGTAATCGTGTATGGCACGCCTCAAATCCATCGATATTGATTACACCGGATAATGAAATTGAAAAGAACTTTTGCATCGGAGATTGAGAGAGGTTGGTGAAGGATCGGGTACTGCAGTAACATTGAAATTGAGGATAGAGAGTCTTCAATCTTGGCCGAAGAGCGACGCACTCTATCCGAATATGAAAGACCACAATTCACAAGAGATGAGTTTAGTGTTAAAGCACCGACAGTGGTATCCAACAACTTTGAAATTAAAGCGAGTACAATCGGCATGGTCCTGAACTCGGGTTCAATTCAATGGTCTAGCAAATGAAGATGCACATGACCACCTTTCCCTGTTCGTCCAAATTTGCTCTACATTCAAGATTAATGGGGTGTCCGACGATGCGATCCGTTTGAGACTATTTCTATTTAGTTTGAGAGACGGAGCTTATCATTGGCTTACATCAATGTCTCTGGGGTCTATTAAAACATGGAAGGATATGGTTGAGAAGTTCCTTGGGAGATACTTTCCGCCAAGCAAAGCCCGGCGGTTGAGGCAAGAAATTTCAGCCTTTAAACAAGGGGAGTCCAAAACATTGTTTGAAGCCTATGAGAATTCAAGGATCTCCTTAGAAGGTGCCCCCACCATGGTTTTTGCCTCATGGATGTGAGTACAAATCATTTACAATGGACTCGAATTATGCTACTTGCCAACTCATTGATGCCGTAATGGGTGGTTCCCTTTAGCAACAAGTATCCTGGATGAGGCCGAGTAATTACTTAAGTCTATGGAAAGCAATGAATCATATTGGGCCTCAAGAGGATCTACACAAAAGACTGTTTGGCTTTATGAAGTTAGTAGTAATGATGCCTTGGCTGCGAAGGTTGATGTGTTGACTCGAAAAGCTTGATCTTCTCATGGATGAGTTCGAGGTCGTAATCGTTGATGAATTGTAGCACTTGTGGTGGTGAGCATGATGCAGCCCAATGTCTAATTGCTAGCTCCTCGCTATGCATCCATTGGAGAATGTTGACTACATTGGAGGGCAACGAAATCAAGGGAACCCGTATAGCTCAACTTACAGTCCAGGGTGGAAGAATCACCCAAATTTTTAATGGAACCAAGGCCAACAACAACAAAGAGGTACACCATCTCAAGGATCTCAATTCCAACAACCAGCCTTTGAGAGGAAGTTTTTCATCTGAAGAGGTCCTTGCCAAGTTCATGCTCAGTACCAATGACAGGTTCAATAGTCTAACTAGTAGCATGGATGCACAATTTGGCAAGGTGAATGCTCAGCTCACTCAGCAAGTCGAACAGTTCAATGAGATAGGTTCTGTTTTGAGAAACCTCCAAGCTTCTGTGAAATCTCTTGAGCATCGAGTGGGGGAACTCATGAAGGCACACTCTGAACGTCCTCTAGGTTGTCTTCCAAGCAACACGGAAGACAATCCAAGGGAGCACTTAAAGGCCATTGCTCTTAGAAGAGAGAGGCAGGTGGAGACAAGGGTCGAGGTTGACCCAAGTGTCAAGAAAAGTGGGGTAGCCTCCGGGGAAGACCCCAAGCTAGTTGAAGAAAACAATGAAGACAAAAAAATCGTGGAAGAAATGACAAGTTCCAACAACAAGGACCAACAAAATCATCCGCGTGATAAACCTCCAATCCCTTATCCAACCGTATGAAGCATGACAAGGAGGATGTTCACTTCAAAAAATTCATGAACATCTTCGAACAACTCCATTTGAACATCCCGATAGTTGAAGCGTTGACTTAAATGCCGAAATATGCCAAGTTTTTAAAAGAACCCCTTACGAACAAGAGAAAGTTGGAGGAAGAGGGCACGGTTGCGCTTACGGGGAATTGCTCGGCCATCGTAGAAAAGAAGCTCCCATAAAAGTTGAAAGATCCGGGAAGCTTCATTATCCTGTGTATGCTTGAAGGTGGAATCCAAGAAAATGCTCTAGCAGATTCGGGGGCTAGCATAAACTTCATGCCCTACACCATGTATTTGAAACTTGGCTTGGATGAGTTGAGGCCCACGAGGATGACCTTTCAATTGGCAGATCGATCAACAAGAAAACCTCGTTGGATTGTTGAAGATGTAATTGTCCGAGTGGACAAATTTGTTTTTCCCGTGGATTTTGTCATCATGGACATAGATGAAGATGTGGAGATACCACTGTTCTTGGCCGACCATTCCTCAGCACCTCGGGTGCCTTGATTGACTTGAAAGGCGGAAAGTTAACGTTAAGAGTCAGAGAAGAGGAAGTGTGTACACTTTGCCGGCTGCCATGAAACATTCTTTAGATCATGATGACACACTTTACTTCATTGATGAAACTGATAGATTGATTTCTGATTGTGTGCAGGAGGTGCACTCTATAAATCCTTTGGATGAATACTTGGGAGAGTTGGAGAATGAAGAACAAGGAGAACCTCACCAACATCCTCAAACTCATAACTTGAAGCAACCAAAAGAGAGAGTGTCCTGCACTAATGCTAAGGAAAAAAAGAAAAAAGAGTCATTTGTCAAGAAGATGTGGAGGGAGATTCATGGGAGGAAAAAGAAAAGTACCAAACTTCATCACCCCACATCTCAAGGAGGAAAGGTAAATTTTTCACCCCTCTCTACTCATGAGCAATTCGAGGTCTTTTCAATGTTGTCACTGAATTTACCGGGGAGAAGCAACACTACAAAGGAAATCGGGGGTGGTTTCAAACTCTTTGAGCCACCATGAGGTAAGAAATGAGGAACGTCTGGCTCGTGATGTTAAACAAGCGCTTCTTGGGAGGCAACCCAAGTGTTCTTTGGTGTTTTCTTGCATTTTTCGTATTCTAGGTCTTAGTTCATTTAAACTCTTGTATTTCTTAGACTTGTTTTACTTTTGAATAAGTTCATGCTCACACACTTGGCATGCTCTCATCATTTTAATTGTGGTATATTTGTTCAACTTCTTGAGAAACTCATGTTTAGGTGTTAATTCATGCACTAGATCATCGTTTTATTCATTTCATTCGTGTTTGGAGAAGCCTTCGACCTTGCAACACCATGTTTACATCATTTAGGGCAAGTTTTTGGAGTTTTAAATAGTTTTAAAGGGCATACGACCTTACTGGGCCTTATGATGGCCGTCTGAGACGAACATAGAGCCAACCCGTGGCTCTGTGCCATCTCAGACCGCCCCTCAAACGGCCCCCATACGGGGCCGTCTGAGTTGGGGCTCCTTTCGGACGAGAGGGGCCTCTCGGCCCATACGGCCCCCATACGGGGCCGTATTTGGGCCGTATGGGGCATGCCCCCTTTTTTAACCGTCATCCTTACTCTCTCTCTCTTCCATTCTCTCATTTTTGTCATCCTCCACTGAATTTCTCTCTTCATTCTAACTGAATTCTTGACCAAATCTCCTCATTTTTCCTCCTAAATCTTTTTCTCACACATTGGAGACGTCGCCTAGTGGTTTTCACCGAGTTTAAAGCTTGTTTTCTCAAGATTTCGTCGGTATGCTTTTTCTATGCCCTAGTTTTATCTTTCTCATTTCTTGGGCATTCTTGGAGATTTTGTGTGGGATTTCTTTAGCATTTTGCTTGGGTTTAATGATGTTAATGTCATGGATGAATTTTCCTTCAAATTTATGTAAAAAAAATTTTCAATGCTTTGAATATAGGGGAGACTCTTGCCGCATGAATAGTGACCATACGGCCGCCATACGGCCGTATGACCCCAAAAATTCGATTTTTCATTTGCTTCCTCTATCTATAGCATTTTATTTTGATTTATCTTGTATCCCTATGAGCTTGAACAAAGTTTATCTTCATTTTAGGGATGCCTAACACAAAACTGCTCGCCTCCAAGTGCCCAAGAACCACCTGGCCCTCCTCTACACCCGATGAGCCCGTCTTCAAGTTATCCCATCATCGAGAGAGATATGATCGATTGAAAACAAAACCATTTGGAACATTGTGCTACCTTGATTGGTGACATGGTCCCCTTACGTATATCCCACAAATGCACGGGTTTGTCGAACTAATAATCCCGGGTGAGCGGGTATCGAATCCATAGGGAGTAGGGAATAAAAATACTTAATTCGATTCTTAGCTATGTAAAAGATCAATGATAATGAGTGTGACAATGATTAATTTCTCAACAGTAAAAGCAACAAGTAAGAGAGCAAAAGTTAAGAAGGGGGTAAGGCAATCGATAAAGATGGGGTACCTGGATAATGCTCCACCTAGGATAATTATTTCAAGTGCAAGAACCCTCTATTATGCTTCCTAATCAATGCAATTATGAGTCGTGGAAATCCTTAATAACATAGTCCCAAATCTAAGGTTAACAATAATGAACTCTATACATGTCCCGGAGGAGAAATCAAACAATCTCAACACCTCGCACTCGCATAGAGTTGCAATGAGCTCTAGGGATTCCAAGTGATAAATCTCTTCCTTATTATAGACCTAACCCTTTGGTCCAGGTGGAAGGTCCCTAACCACAATTAAGCCCTAGATACTAAGATCTTCTCAATGCTTCACTCCGTTGCACGCGCAACTAAGCCCCAGCGGAAGTTCATCCCTTAGACCATTCACTCTATTATGGTCGCAAAGAACTCGAGGAACGGAGGTAGAATCTATCACGTCGGAGGGGAAAGGGGACGCTCCTATACCTCTCGACTCACCCTCTCAACCCTCTCCAACCTAGCTTTGTCTAACGCTCGTGGTGTGTCACTCACTCACAAGGTTACCAATAAGAACTCTCAACCCTAGTGTAACTCGAGGGGAAATGTTCATACAATCAAGCATTCAAGGTTGGAACTCACAATAAACATCAATTTATTGAAAGCATAATAAAGAGGTTCAAAGAAATAAATACATACTAGTGCTCACAATACCCGAGTACCCACTAGGGTTTTAGCTCTCCATGTAGCTAAGTACAATCAAAGAAACAGAATGTAAAAAGAAATGAATCCATAAAGGAAGCCCCTCGATAATCGTGTCGATGGTCTTGCGGAAAGTCCTCTACTCGTCATCCAATGATTCCCTCGTCCGGTATAGGATACGCCTCGACGGAAGCTCCCCTACCAACCTTCTTCCTAAGGAATAACGATGTCAGAGTTGTAGAACCTCTCCAAAACCTTGGCCAATACCCTCGAAACCCTAGCCGAAGCCCTCTCTCAAGTTGGGGAAAAGATGGAGAAAAGAATACCAAAATCGGGGATGAATCGGCTTTAAATAGGGCTGGAATCGAGTGACTACACGGGCGTGTATGCTCCACGCGCCCGTGCTGAATTTCCACACGGACGTGGATAATTTCCACAAGACTGTGTGGATTCTCTGTTTCTCTTGTTTCTCGGCCGGCTATGAACAGTGCTGCTACAATATATGTTACAGTGTCACTACAGTGCTCTACTACAGTATTCGTCCTGAATAGCTTCCTAAATCCATACTTTCAGCGGAGTAACACAAACGGGCACACGTTCACATCATGGATCACTTGCTTCTACAATGACAGGTATGTTGGTGGAGCTCTTGTTCTATGTGCATAAGTCGGAATGCTCGAGTGTGACTGCCTTTGTGTCCCTCCAAATGGATGTGCCAAACTCAAATACGAGGAGGTTGGCACACACTCTAGCATCTCACATCGACCTATGTCTTCGCGTTTGAACCTTAGCAAGATTTCCTCCAAAATTGGTGCATTGTAGTCCACATTGGCTTATTTCCTTCATACTCGGCCTCTCATCCCTACCTGCACGAAAGTAACATAAAAACACACATATTAGTGTAAAAACCCGAGAAAAGTAATGATCAACATAAGGAATAAACGCTTCACATTCGTATCGCACAAGCACTTATCAATTGGGGACTTGTGGAGAACCTTGGGATTGCAAGTCAAGTAAGGGAATGGCTATCAAAAAATGGTTGGGACAAGCTTTTTGCTATAAACGAGCCAACCTTTCGTCAATTAACCTTGGAGGTTTTGAGTACATTTGAGGCACAACAAGATGGAGAATCTGTGTGGAATAGGAAAATTATCACCATCTATTTTCAAGCTTTTGGAAGGAAGCGTACTATGCACTACTTGGATTTTGCCAAGTACTTGGGGATCTATGATGATGAGTTTATCAACTCCATGCCCGGTAAACGTCTTAAGCTTGATTTCCCAAGTGAAGTGGGTAGAAGCAAATATTAGGCGACTTTAGCGGGTGATGATCAAACTCGAAAGGCTCAGCAGCATGATTGACCCGGCACACAGATTCATTCATTCTTTGATTGCTTGATCTATTTGGGGTCGAGCCAAATAGCAAGGGGGTTGTCACTCAAGCCAATATTTACACGATGTATGGCATCTTCGAGCGACACCCTACTCACCTTGGCCACCTTGTCGCCAATGCATTTCTTCACCAGGGCTCGTATACAAGATTGGGAGCTATATTTATTGGGCCCTATGTGACTAGATTGATCCATGGCATGGGTTTATTTGAGCAGAAACGAGGCATGACCAGTGTAGGAGGTACAGCACCCCTTGGACCGGGCCACATATGGGTGATAGGCTTGGTGGTCGCACGTGGCAGACCCACACGTAACTAGGCCACTGGTGAGTCTAGTCAGCGACAGACAGAGCACACATAGTTAGACCTTGAGGGCGCACCTACTCCTACCCCCGGCGCTACATCTTTACCTGACTTCGACATGAGACTGAGGGGGATTGAGGGAGAGGTTCAGGTTGTGCGTCAGGAGCAGCTTAAGATTCGTGGCCAGCTTCACCATATCATTGAGGGACAGCGCCGGCTCGAGGCAGATCTTCACCGTTTCCTCACCTCCTACTATGGTTCATCCTTGTACACTGTGGCCACTTCTTCTACCGCCATGCCACGACCACCAGTACCAGATTGTGATGAGTAGCTGCTTGTTGGAGCTTGGATACCTATTGTTTACTTTTGCTTGCTTTGTTTTGTATTTTTGTATTTTGTTGAGTTGGTATGGTTCTATCCTACCGAGTTGTGTTGTCGAACTTTAGTTTATTTTCACCTTTGTTTTTTGTTGACTACTCTTTAGTTTCTCCCTTGTGCTTGTATTTTTAAATCTTTGTAGAATGATGATGTCCCCTATTTGCCTCGCAAGGCATTGAGGGAATTTGGTGAGCTTTCCTGGTTTTAATGGAGGTCGGACAAGACATGTATTGCTCGCCACAGATTTTCTCACGTCCTACCACACGACGAGCACAAGTTGAACCGGGGATTTTGTTTTCACCCTTCTCTATTATTTTCATTACTTTATCTAGCATGCTTTTCATGATTAGTGTACATTGAGGGCAATGTACAACATTAAGTATGGAGATGGGTGTATTTCATGTATTAGGATTATTTGCTACATGCTAGTGTTACCTATGATGGCTTTGATCATTCTTGTAAGATTCTTTTAGCTTGGACTAATGATTGATGTGAGTTACTTGTTTCTATGCTTTATTGAATCCTGTTTTACCACTAGTATTGTCATGTGCACTGAAATTTTTGTCGATGCCCTGGGAATAGCCAGTGTGACTACTCTCTAACTCTCTTGTATGCGTAACACACTACTTTGAGTACTTGGCCTTAGAACACTAAGTTCTTTACCTCAATGGACTCTTAAGAACTTCTAAGTCTTGTTGAGCTAATCCTAGTTTTGTGGCATGTACTCGTACTCGAAGATGTGATCTAGGGTGAATGTATGAGTCTATGTCGAGATTCCTCCGCTATTGAAGCATGAATGCGTCTATGTGGATCTAGATCGAGTAGTTGGGTGGCTCTTGTGCCCTAACCAGCATGTGCACCCTCCATAAAAGATTTTTAAAATGATTTTTCTTGCAGTCTACGTTAGTCGGACTCCAAAAAGAAAAAGAAATGAATGATGAAATGAAAATAAAACCTAGTGATCTTTTTGAGTACCTACCAAAGGTTTTGAGTAGAAAGTGGACTTAGTTTCAAGGTATTGAATTAGAAGGATCTTATTTGGCCATTGAAGTAGCACTTAGTAGTTTAAGACATAGTATTCTTTATATGTGGAGTGATTGGCATCTAGATCTGTACTGATTGAAGTCTTAGGCTAAACCAGATCAGGGTAAATGAGATATAAGATTCACTTACACGACACAGAAATATAAGGGGTGAGGCAGGATATTTTTATTATGCTTATTGACTATAACTCAACATCTATGTATCATTGTCCATTGCTTTTGGAGTTTTATATTTACTTGATGCTAGAGGTAATGCATTTAGCCACATCTCAGTCTTTTTGTCTTTCATGAGTTGATTGCTTGGGGACAAGCAACGCTTAAGTGTGGGGATATTTGATAAGGGTCTAAATGTAGATGTTTTCATGTATATATCGTATTCACTTTGCATGTATTTTGTGAGGTTTGATGCCCATTTTGCGCTTAATCATCTACTATTTGCTTTGTAGGGCATAAGGAAGCCATGGAGAATAAGAAGATATCATTTGGGCGAAAAGAGAAGAAAACAGGAATTTCATACTACCCCCATACTACCCAGTATGGGGGCCATATGTACTGTAGCAGCAGAATGATTCGGAGTGTCTTCCCAGATTTCCATACTACCCAGTATATGGGGTCATATGAAGGCCGTATGCACCCCGTATGGAACGCGAATCTAGGGTTTTTGAGTGCTATACGACCCCTATACAACCCCCATACGACCCGTATGACCCAGAGGGTATATATACTGACTTTTAGTGTAGAAAAGGAACTTTGGGAGACACTTGAGAGGCTTGTGGCGACTTTGGGGAGGAGAAGAAGGGCAAGGAAGCTAGAAGATCATCCAAGCCCAAGGTCCAAGACTCTCAAGGCAAGAAGGCAACTTCATTCAAGAGGAGATCTACCACGATTTGAAGGAACGAGACCCGCGGCTAGAGGAAGTGTCATTCGGCAATCTTTTCGCAGGGGAAAGTGTCATTCGGCATATTCTTCGCCTCCTCCTCAACCATTTCATCTGGGGAGTTTCATTTATGCTTTTGTTTCATGTTTTGCTTGTTTGTATTGCTTGTTGTGGGATGATGACACACTAGATCCGCAAGGCCACCGGGTGTTAGTGAACCTTGGGGGGTTTTATCATGTATGTTCGATGATAACTTGTTAATTCCATGTTTAGGTAATTTTGAGATTTAATCCATTGTTTTCATGCTAAGTGCTACACTAAGGAGAAACCCATAGCTCTTTTATGAGTGATGCATGTAGATGTGACTTACTCGCATGTATTAGATCATTAATGGATTAGAAGGGGATACTTGTATCATCACGCTGAGAAATCGGGTGTTTGCTAGCCCTCCATGTAGGTTTAATTTGAAGAAGAGTAGCTTTACTCCTAAGTGAGATTTCCTCGTACATAATGCAATCGTAGGGATATGGATTTGGAAGAAATTCCTATCTATGTTCGTATGGGATTAGTGTTCAATCGCCGAGAAATTGGGGTTGTTCTAATCTTGGAATTTCATTGTCCATTTTACCCTTGCATCTTTAGATCATCATCCATGTTGCATGATAACCCCTCAAGGGGATGCACATGCATAGGCCTTTACATTTCATTGATTCTCTTGCTTGCTCATTGCTTGTTCTCTCTGATTTGTTGGCAAATTCTGTTTAAGCTTTAATTATATTTAGTAGAGTAAAATCCATCGCTTGAGATCTTAGGCTAGATAATAGCTCAAGAAGTAGTAATAGGAGATCCTTAGCCCCATGGAATACGATCCTCGTGTCTTCACAGGAGGTATTACTTGGCGATCCCGTACACTTGCGGGGAAGCAATCAAGGGTGGAAAGAGCTACCACCTATGAAGTATGAAGCTACTCTCATAAGTCGGATACTAGTTATGCCCTAATGAGAGATAGAGCTATCTCATGAAATGAGTGAAAGCTAATACCCCATGAGAAAGAGCTACCACCTCAAAAGTGTTAAAGCCACCTTAACGACCGCTTCAGAAAGGACTACCTTAGAGGATGTGTGAATCTACTACCGTCTCTTTGCTTTGTCTTATACATAAATAAGTCCCTTATGCTTAGAACTTTGAGTATACATTCGGTCGACTTGAGTGAGTCAACACACACTGACACGATTTCAGGTTCGTTGTCCTTTTTGATTTGAGTTGTTAGCTAGAGCATTGATTTTTCATACTTAGCGTTCAAAGTCCCCTTACTTATAGAATGCTTCCCTTGCATTCTTTGGTGAACCTAAGGCCAAGCACTTTCAATATTTCCTTCTTCTATGTTTCAATGTTTTCTTTTTTTTTGCTTTAGGACATGCAAAAGCTTAAGTGTAGGAGTGTTTGATAAGTGCTTGTGTATTAGTAATACAAAGAATTCTTTTCTTACGATGAGCATTACTTTTTTAGATTCTAACGCAAATCCATGTGTATTTGTGTTTTTTTGTGCATGTAGGGTTGTGTAGACAAATATAAAAGAAAGAAGCCAAAGTAAATTGTGAGTGCACTTAGTTGATGAAATCTTGGTGAGAACAAACGTGAAGACACAAGTTGTGCTCAAAGACATGTGAGTGTGTGCCAATCTCCATTATGTTTAAGGAAATATGCAAATTAGAAGGGCACAAACGCAGTCACACTCATGTGTTCTGACTTGTGCAAAGCTAGCAAGACTGTCATCAAATGTGCTTTTATTTGAAGATGCGATGTGATCTATAGCATAGACGTGTGCCCGTTTATGTTGCCTCGATGAACACTAGGGTTGAGAATCTATTTTCGCAATCCTTGTGGATGAGTCACACACCATGAGGGTTAGACAATGCTAGATTGCAGAGGGTTGAGAGGGTGAGTCGAGAGGTAGCCGAACGTCTCCTTTTTTCCCTCCGGTGTGATTTATCCTACCTCCACGTTCCAAGAGTTCTTTGCAGTCTCAATAGAGTGAAGTGCTAAGAGATAAACTCCGTTGGGGCTTAGTTGCGCAAGTGACAGAGTGAAGCGTTGAAGTAATCCTTAGTATTTGCGGCTTAATTGTGACTAGGGATCTTTCACATGTACCAAGGGGTTAGATCTATTTTAGGGAATAGGGTTTATCACTTGGAATCCCTATAGCCTAAAGCAACCTAACCCAGTGTGAGGTATTGAGACTGAGAGATTTCTCCATTGGGGCATAGTGTAGTGTTAGTCCTAGTTGACCTTAAGTTTTGGGACTGTGTGTTTAAGGATATTCATGACTCATTATACATTAGTGACAAGGTCCCCTTGCTTATATCCCGCAAGTGCACGGGTTTGTCAAAGTAATAATCCTGGGTGAGCGGATATCGAATCCATAGGGAGTAGGGAATAAAAATACTTAATTCAATTCTTAGCTATCTGAAGGATCAATGATGATGAGTGTGACAATGATTCAATTCTCAACAATAAAATCAACAAGTAAGAGAGCAAAACTAAAGAAAGGGGGTAAGGCAATCGATAAAGATGGGGCACTCGGATAATGCTCTGCCTAGGATAATTGTTTCAAGTACAAGAATCCTCTATTATGCTTCCTAATCAATGCAATGGTGAGTCGTGGAAATCCTTAATTACATAGTCCCAAATCTAAGGTCAACAATGCCTAACTTTATACATGTCCTGGAGGAGAAATCGAACAATCTCAACAACTCGCACTTGCATAGAGTTGCAATGAGCTCTAGGGATTCCAAGTAATAAATCTCTTCCTAATTATGGACCTAACCCTTTGGTCCAGGTGGAAGGTCCCTAACCACAATTGAGCCCTAGATACAAAGATCACCTCAACGCTTCACTCCGTTGCACGTGCAACTAAGCCCTAGCGGAAGTTCATCCCTTAGACCATTCACTCTATTATGGCCGCAAAGAACCCGAGGAACGGAGGTAGAATCTATCACGTCGGAGGGGAAAGGGGATGCTCCTGTACCTCTCGACTCACCCTCTCAACCCTCTCCAACCTAGCTGTGTCTAAAGCTCATGGTGTGTCACTCACTCACAAGGTTACCAATGAGATTTCTCAACCCTAGTGTCACTCTAGGGGAAATGTTCATACAATCAAGTATTCAAGGTTGGAACTCACAACAAAGATCAATTAATCAAAAGCATAATAAAGAGATTCAATGAAATAAATACATCCTAGGGTTCACAATACCCTAGTACCCACTAGGGGTTTAGCTCTCCATGGAGCTAAGTACAATCAAAGAAATAGAATGTAAAAAGCAACGAATCCATAAAGAAACCCCCTCGATAGTTGTGTCGATCGTCCCGTAGGAAGTCCTCTCACTGTCGTCCAAGGATTCCCTCGTCCGGTATAGGATACGCCTCGATGGAAGCTCCCCTACCAACCTTCTTCCTAAGGAATGACGATGTCGGAGCCGTAGAACCTCTCCAAAACCTTGGCCAATACACGTCAAAAACCCCTAGCCAAGCCCTCTCTCAAGTTGGGGAAAAGATGGAGAAAAGAATACTAAAAATCGAGGTCGGTTCGGCTTTTAAATAGAGGTCGAATCGGGCGACTACACGGGCGTGGATGCTTCACACGCCCGTACAAAATTTCCACACAGGCGTGGATAATTTCCATACGCCTGTGCGGATCTTCTGAACTCCTCGTTTTTCTCGGCCGATCGTGAGCAGGTCTACATTACGATGACTTGCTACCGTATTGCTGCAGTATCCGGCCTGAATAGCTTCCCAAATCCGTACTTTCAGCGGAGTAACGCAAACGGGCACACGTTCACATCGTGGATCACTTGCTTCTTCAATGATAGGTACGTTGGTGAAGCTCTTGTTCTATGTGCATAAGTCAGAATGCTCGAGTGTGACTGCCTTCGTGCCCCTCCAAATGGATGTGCCAAACTCGAATACGAGGATGTTGGCACACACTCTAGCATCCCACATCGACCTATGTCTTCGCGTTTGAACCTTAGCAAGATTTTCTCCAAAATTGGTGCATTGTAATCCACATTGGCTTCTACCCTTCATACTTGGGCTCACAACCCTACTATACGAAAGTAACATAAAAACACACATATTAGTGTAAAAACCTGAGAAACGTAATGCTCAACGTAAGAAATGAACGCTTCGCATTCATATCGCACAAGCACTTATCAATTAGTTAGGAAGCATAATGATTTTTCTTGCACTTAAAACAACAGTCCTAGGGTGAGTAATTTCTGGGTGCCCCATTCCTAGTCGATTGCCTCTGCTATCTTTTATTTGTGCCTCCTTCTTTTCTTATTTCTATTTGCATTGATTCTTATTCACATCACTATTAATTCATCCTCGTTCTAGTTAAATTGCAATCTTTGTGTTTCTAATCACTATTTCCTGTGGATTCGACTACCCACTCATCGGCGTATTATTACTTTGACAAACCCGTGCATTTGCAGTACACACGCAAAAGGCCATTGTTACTCTCCCTTGCCTTTAGTACCTTACTTAAGGTCATTGATAAGTACTTGTGTAATAGTAATACAAAGTATTCTTTTCATACATTGAGCATTGCTTTTCTCAGGGTTTATCAGTTATGCATGTGTATTTTTGTTCTTTTGCGCATGTAGGGTTATGGAGATAATTATGAAAGAAAGAAACCAAAAGAAGATCATAGATGCAATTTGTTGATGAAATCTTGGAGTGAACAAACGTGAAGTCACAAGTTGTGCTCAAAGACATGTGAGTGTGTGGAAACCTCCGATGTGGTGGAGTTAACATGCAAACTGGAGGGGAACAAAAACAGTCACACTCATGTGTTCCTATTTGTGCATTAGTAGCAAGATCTTCGTCAAATGTGATTTTTTTGAAGACACAACGTATCACTGTAGCAGTTACTGTTCAGAACGCCCTGAAAATTGAATTCCTAGAGATTCACATGGGCATGTACAAATTCTACACACCCGTGTGGTTGCCCGATTCTAGCCATATTTAAGTTAGGATTTGAGGCGTTTTGAAGAATCTTTTTCCCACCTTTTCCCCAACTTTGGAGGCACACTCAGCTAGGGTTTGGAGCAGGTTTGGCAAGGTTTTTGTTGTGGTTCTACGGTTTTCAACACCGTGTTCCTTCAGAAGATAGTTATTGGGGGAGCTTTCATCGGCATCGATTTGGTGAGGTGTGCCCTAGGTTGATGAGGGAACCTTTGGAGAAGACGAGGCTACTCCACAAGACCATCGATACGGTCAACAAGGGGATTTTACTTATGGATTGCATGCTCTTACTTTCGATTTCATTATTGATTGTATCTTGCTCCATGGAGAGCTAAACCCCTATTGGGTGCTTGGACTTTTAAATCCTAGGATGATTTTGTTTTATTGACCTTTCATTATATTTTCTTTAATGGATGTGCTAATTATGTTCCAATCTTGAATGCTTATTGAAGTGATTTTCCCTTAGAGTGACACTAGGGTTAGAAATCCATCTTGGTAATCCATGTGGATGAGTGAGAGAGGGTTGAGAGGGTGAGTCAAGAGGTAGCAGAATGTCTTCTTTCCCTTCAGGTGTGATTTATACTAGCTCTGTGTTTGAAGAGTTCTTTGCGATCACAATTGATTGAAGTGCTAATAGACGAACTCCGCTGGGACTTAGTTACGCAAGAAAGATAGTGAAGGGTTTAAGTAATCTTTAGTGTTGGGGCTTAATTGTGCCTAGGGGTCTTTCGCCTGGACCAAAGGGTTAAATCTACATTAGGGAATAGGGTTTATCACTTAGAGTCCCTAGAGCTTCTTGCAACCCCACACAGTGTGAGCCGTCGAGAGAATTCTTTTTCGTCGGGGCATCGAGTACGGTTATTCACAGTCGACCTTAAGTTTTAGGACTGTGTGTTTAAGGATTTCCTTGAGTCATTAAACATTAGTTAGGAGATACAATGATCGTTCTTGCACTTGAAGTAATAGCCCTAGGGTAAGCAATGTCCGGGTGCCCCACTTTCTATCGATTGCCTCTCCTATCATTTTATTGCGTCTCTTTCTTTTTCTTTTTATTTCTATTTACATTGATATTGGTCACACCACTTTGACTTATCTTTACAATAGTTAAACAGCAATTCTTGTGTTTCTAATCACTATTCACTATGGGTATGACTACCCACTCACCAGGGAACTTTATTGCTTAGATAACCCGTGCATTTACGATACGCACTTGCAAGAGGTGTGTCAGTTGTGCACCACATTCTCCTTTTTCGATAGCTCATTCTCCTTCTTTATCCCAACAATTTCATGCTCAAATGCTACCTAAGGGGAAGGTAACTCTTTTCCCTTCCTTAAAGTGATGGCCTTTAATGACTCTTGAAATATTTAACTTACTTGTTACTCAGGAGGCTATGTTGTGAGGCTCTGCCAATGATTTCGCAATTTAGCTATCTTAATGCTACAAATTCTGAAGAGATATTTGTTAATTTCTTATGCTTTTTGCATGCTTGGAAAGGCGTGTATCATTTAACCAGATCTCTTTAGCAATCAAGCCATCAGGAGTTGCACCACTCTTTTCTTGGTTGGATGGTAAAACCACAAGAGTTCATTTGGTCGAACTTGTATTTGTCCATTGTCCTTGTCCTTGACCTTGAGTGCTCCATGAGAAGTTTGTATAATTTCTCTACCATGAATTGTAGGTGGAGTTGTAGGTTGTTTGGGAACCGATTAGTGTTATTGACATAGTCTACTTGCTTGATGTGTCCCATCTTCAACTTGGCTACTTGGCACATAGTACACACTTGAATGCCATAACTTCCACAATTCATAACTGCATTTAATTGTTGTGGGAGTTGCATCACATCAAACCACTAGGTGATTGCTTCAACTTGGGTTGTTGGACTAGTGAGAGTATTAACCTCAAAAGTCCCAGATGTCTTAATTGGCTTATTCCTCTCAGAGCTCTATCGATACACATTAGTAGCAATTTTTTAATTAAAATTTGAGTGGCATTAGGTTGCCTACTGCACAAAGTGTGAGAACCAGTTTATTTCCATGTTCATGTTTTTATGATCTACAGCAAGGCAGGCAAGCGCAAGGCTTTAGAAAGGCAACTTTAAGTTATATATATATATATATATTGTTATTTATATTTATATGCCTAAACATATTCTTGGAGTTATATAGATATTTTAATATATATATATATATATATATATATATATATATATATATAAGTATATATGAGTGGATATATATACATAAGTATATCTAATTGAAGATATACATACCCATTAGTGCTAAACATTTGGAAGCTTTCGAAATGCCACGTGTGAGTATATCTATATCTATATTTAATATATATAAATATATATAAATCATTTTTCATTTTTCCCTTTTCTTTTCCCTTTTCATTTCATTGTCATTCTTCTTTGATTGTTAACTAATTCACCTAAAATTTGTTTGCAATTTTCATTGTGGATGCTAGGAGAAGGGTTTTAGACATTGCTCAATCATTTTTCCAATACCAAATTGACTATTGAAGGTTGCTTCTTTGAGTTTGAAGGTAAGCTAATAAGTGTTGATATATAAGTAACATTAAGTATTCTTTTTCTTACATTGAGCATCACTTTTATAATATTTTATCACTGATGCATGTGTATTGGTGTTCTTTTGGGCATTTAGCGTTGTGGAGATAATTTTGGAAGAAAGGAAGCAAAAGTAGATCGTGGATGTGATTGTTGATGAAGTTCTTGGATTGAACAAAGGTGAGGACACAAGTCGTGCTTAAATACATGTGAGTGTGTGCAACCCTCCATTATGCTCAAACAAATACACAAAGTGGAGGGGCACAAAGGTAGTCACACTCATGTGTTCCAACTTGTGCAATAATAGCAAGAGCTTCGCCAATATGGTTTATGACAATGCCCCTTGTGTGTGACCCGCAAGTGCACGGGTTTATCGAGTAATAAATCCCAGGTGAGTGGGGTATCATATCCACAGGAAGTAGGCAGTAAAAATACTTAAATTGCTATTTAACCATGTGAAAGTGAACAATGATAGTGTTAATAAAATGTAATGAAAATAAAGATAAAAAGAAACAAGAATGAGAGGCAAAAGTAAGCGAGAGGTAAGGTAATCGATAGAAGTGGGGTACTCGGGTAACGCTCCCCTAGGATTAATGTTTCAAGTGCAAGGCCAACTATTATACTTCCTAATCAATGCTCAATGAGTAGTGGAAATCCTCAAGCACACTGTCCCAAATCTAAGGTCAATCGTGATTAACTCTACACTATGTCCCAACGGAGAAATCAGTCAGTCTCAACACCTCACACTGCATAAAATTGCATGGAGTTATAGGGAATCAAAGTGCTAAACCCTCTTCCTATGTATAAACCTAACCCTTTGGTCCAGGCGAAATGCACCTAGTCATATCTAAGCCGCAGATACTAGAGTCCCTTCAACGCTTCACTCTGTTGCTTGCATAACTAAGCCCAAGCGGAGTTCATCCTCTAAGACTTCACTCTATTGTGACTGCAAAGAACTCAAAGAAATGGAGGTATGATAAATCACACCGGAGGGGAAAGGGGATGCTCCGCTACCTCTCGACTCACCCTCTCAACCTCTCCAATCAAGCAATGTCTAACCCTCGTAGTGAGTCACTCATCTACAATGGTTACCAAGATGGACTCTTAGCCCTAGTGTCATTCTAGGGGAGAAATCATTCCACAAGCACTCAAGATTGGAACTCAATTGAAACATCAATTAAGGAAAGCATAATAAGAGATCAATAAAACAATAACATTCTAGGGTTTACGAAAACCCAAGTACCCACTAAGGGTTTAGCTCTCCATGGAGCACAATACAATCAACAATGAAATCGAAAGTAAAAACAAGTGTTCCATAAGAAAACCCCCTCGGTAGTTGTGTCAATGGTCCTATGGAGTACCCAAGTCTTCTCCAAGGGTCTCCTTGTCTGACCTAGGGCACACCTCAATGGATCTATGCTGACAAAAACTCCCCCAACAACCTTCTTCCAAGCAAATCGCGGTGTCAAGTCCCTCAAACCACTCCAAAGACTTTCCAAAAGCCTTTCGAAACGCTAGCCGATGGCTTCCCAAATGATGGAGAAAAGTGGAAGAGAAGAGGGGAAAAAGATCTCCAAAATCGGGCAGAATCGTGGCTGAAATAGTGCTGGAATCGGGCATCCACACGCCCCTGTAGATCTACCACACAGGCCTATGAAATTTCCACATGGGCGTCAGAAATTTCAACAAGCCCATATGGATTCCCTAGAAATCCTGTTTTCGGCCGGCGATGAACAATAATTGCTACAGTACTTGCGATAGTGTTTCGCTACAGCGCCTTCTACAATACTTAGCAAAAACACTCCCAATTCCACACTTTTCAACGAGGCAATGTAAACGGGCACACGTTTATGCCATAGATCGCAACTCTTCTTCAATCAAAGGTTTTGTTGGTAAAGATTTTATTATCAATGCACAAGTCATAATACGTAAATGTGACTGCCATTATGTCCCTCCAACTTATTGTAATGACTTGAATTCATGGAGGTTGGCACACATTAACGTATCCTGGAGTCCCACTTGTGTCTTCGTGTTTGTTCCTTCCAAGATTCCACCAAATAATGCATTTATGATCTACTTTTGGCTTCTTTTCTCAATACTTAGCTTCACAACCCTACATGCGTAAACGAACACAAATACACATGTATTAGCACTTAAAACTGCTAAAAATAATGCTCATCATAAGGAAAGAACACTCGCATTCTTATCACACAAGCACTTATCAGTTTCAATGAAGACGTGACAAGATTTACCACATGAATATGTGCCCATTCATGCGGCCTCGATGAATAGTGGAATTCAGAGCATTTTGGCGAAGTACTGTAGCAGTTTATTGTAGCAAAATTGCTGTAGCAGTTACTATTCATAGCTTGCAAGAAAGAATTCCTAAAAATCCAGATGCCTGTGTGGAATTTCCACATGCCCGTGTGGATGCCCGATTTGAGCCCCTATAAATACCGCGACATTAGTATTATAGAGGGAGCCTTTTCTTATTTTTTCCCCATCTTTGGAAGCACTAGCGGCTAGGGTTTGGAGAGGCTTTTCTAGGTCTTTGGAGTGGTTTTATGGCCTTCGACATCGCGTTCCTTCGGAAGAGAGTTATTGGGGGAGCTTTCACTGACATCGATTCAGCAATGTGTGCCCTAGGCTTGACGAGGTACCCTTTGAGAAGAAGAGGCAGCTCCACAAGACAATCGATACAGACTATAAAGGGGTTTTATTTATGGATAGCATGCTTTTACTTTCGATTTCATTATTGATTGTATCTTGCTTTATGGAGAGCTAAATCTCTAGTGGGTGATTGAACTTGTAAACCCTAAGAGGATTTTGTTTCTTTGACTCTTGTTTTGCTTCTTTAATTGATGTTTTAATTGAGTTCCAACCTTGAATATTTATTGCATTGATTTTCCCTTAAGAGTGACACTAGGGTTTAGAATTTATCTTGATAATCCATGTGGATAAGTGACACATCATGAGTGTTAGACAAAGCAAGGTTGGAGAGGGTCCAGTAGGTGAGTCGAAAGGTAGCGGAATGTCCCCTTTCCATTCCGATATGATTTATCCTATCTCCACATTCAAGGAGTTATTTGCGGTCATAATAGAGTAAAGTGCTAAGAGGCAAACTCCTCTGGGGCTTAGTTGCATAAGCAACAGAATGAAATGTTGAAGTAATCCTTAGTGCTGGGGCTTAATTTTAACTATAGTCTTTTGCCTGGACAAAGGGTTAGATTTATATTAGGAAATAGGGTTTATCACTTGGAGTCCCCAGATCTTCAGGCAACCCCACACAGTGTGAAGTGTCGAGAGTCTTGCTTTCTGCTAGGGCATAGTGTGAAGGTTACTCACAGTTGACCTTAGGTTTGGGACCGTGTTTCCCAATTTCTTTGACAACTTGTGCACTTACGGTACACATATGCAAGGGGTGTGTCATAAGCCTTATCCAACATTTGGGTTTGGATTTCTCAAATTAAATTGAGAAATTCCTTGAGGATCTTAGCCTTAGATTAGCCTATGAGTAACAAGGTAATTGAGTCTTTTGTTATTTCTTTATTTTGGCAAAAATTTAGATAGCCTAGGGTTCTTGGAAGAGTGATAAGTGTTTGTTTATACATTTTGTTCTATAACATTTTTTATAGATCGAGCAAGATTCCTATCATTTTGTTCTATCAGTAATTTTAGGGTTTTGTCATAGAAGGTCATCTTAATTTCAGAAGACAGAGCACCAAACAACCAACCACATGGCCATGTGTGTTCACACGAGCATAATACATGGTCATGTGACTATAGCGTAAAAGATGGTAGCGTAAAATAATGTATCATAGTACTATATCTAAGAGGGTAAAAAAAGATAGAATGAGACAAGCTAGTGTGGAAACCCATCAACAACAAAATAAATGCCGTTCTTTCTGATTTGTTTATGGGCGACTTAGCATGTGAGGGCTTTTGCTTTGGGGCTTTTTGTAACCCATTTGTCGTTATGAGAGTTTGGGTTTGATCTATTATTATATGACTTAGTTGATGAGAGAGATCACCATTAGTCACCAGTAGAATTGTAAAAGAGAGAGAGACCGGTGTGCCTTAGGATACATGCGATCCAACTTGTCTCAATTTGGAAGCATTACTTAGCTGTCCTACCTTAGAGAAGTTCTAGGGGTATTCTTTGTCCGAATACACCCTTATCTAATGTGATACTCCCTTGTATGATAATTACGTGTAATAGTAGTCAAGCCCTCATTTGTGTTAATTTATCTTCATTTGTTTTTTTCACTAACCACTTTTATTTGGTTACATAGTAGAAGAATAGCTAGTACTAGTACTCCATAGTACTTGTGCATTTGATCACTTGACCTTCGGGTAACTTTATTAGTTGTATGACCGTGCACTTGCGGGAATGCAAAGGGCGTGTTAAGAACCCTTAGTTCTATCTACCCCTATGGGGATTAGATTAGTGAGCTAAACTCATTGATTTGTTTGGGTTTGTTTAGAGGTTGATTTGTTAACGCTAGAGTTTCCATTGCATATGAGAGTTGTATGTTCTATTTTTTTTAATTTCTATAGAAAGCCTTTGAATTCTAATTTCTCATTGGTTGAACTTGTCCTCAAAGAGGTGACTACAAGAAGGGGCAAGGAACTAGCGGAGGGTTAGCTTCAGACATGTGGTCATCCATGTCTGTAAATGGGAATAGTTGATAAGTGCTTGCGTATAAGTAATACGAAGAATTATTTTTTTAAATTGAGCATCACTTCTATTGGATTTTATCGCTTATTCATGTGTATTTGTGTTCTTTTGTGCATGTAGGGTTGTGGAGACAAAGTTGGATGATAGAAAGCAAAAGTAGACCATTGACGTGATTGTGATAAAGTTCTTGGATCAAACAAAGGTGAAGACACAAGTTGTGCTCAAAGACATGTGGGTGTGTGCCAACCTCCATTGTGTTCAAGTGAATACACAAAGAGGAGGGCATAAAGATAGTCACACTCATATGTTCTGATTTGTGCAACATTAGCAATAGCATCATCAATGTGGTTTCATTGAAGAAGAAACGCATATAGCAATTTACTATAGTAAAAAAATAGCAAAATAACTGTAGCAGTTACTATTCACAGCACACAGGAAATGATGACCTGGAAATTCACACGGGCATATGGAATTTCCACACGCCAATGTGGATGCCTAATTCAAGCACCTATAAATATAGTTTTTGAGAGTTATTGACAACGCCCTTTGTGTGTGACACGCAAGTGCACGGGTTTGCTGAAGTAATAAATCCAAAGTGAGTGGGGTATCGTATCCACAGGGAGTAGGAAATAAAAATACTAAAATTTCTATTTAACCAAGCAAAGATGAATAATGATTGTGATGATAAAGTGCAATGTAAGCAGAAACAAAAGAAATAAGAGCGAGTGGTGATAAGTGCTTGTGCGATATGAATGCGAAGCATTCATTCCTTATGTTGTGCATTCTTTTCTCAGGATTTTACACTAATATGTGTGTTTTTATGTTACTTTCGTGCAGGTAGGGTTGTGAGGCCAAGAATGAAGGAAAGAAGCCAATGTGGATTACAATGCACCGATTTTGGAGGAAATCTTGCTAAGGTTCAAACGCGAAGACATAGGTCGATGTGAGATGCTAGAGTGTGTGCTAACGTCCTCGTATTCGAGTTGGCACATCAATTTGGAGAGGCTCAAAGGCACATCCATAGGGAATTGTGCTTAGAAACACGAGAATTTCTATTTAACTATAGTGAAGATGATTCAAGATTGATGTGAATAATATCAATGCAAATAAAAGTAAAGAGAAGAAAGGAAAGAGCAACAGGGATATTAGGAGAGGCAATCGATAGAAAATGGGCCACCCGGATATTGCTCAACCTAGGATTTTTGTTTTAAGTGCAAGACTAATCACTATGTCACCTAACTGATATTTAATGAGTTGTGGAAATCCAAAAACACACGGTCCTAAACCTAAGGTCAACCATGACTAACCCTTACACTATATCCCTGCAGTAGGAAAATCACTGTAGCAATTTACTGTAGTAGTTACTGTTCACAGCCCGCAGAAAATCAGAATTCGAGAAAATCCACATGCCCGTGTGGAATTTCTACAAGGGCGTGATAAAATTCCACAGGGGCGTATGGAAAATTCATAGGGCTGTGTGGATGCCAGATTCAAGCCTATTTAAAGCCATGATTCAGTCCGATTTGAGCCCCTTCTTTTCCACCCTTTCTCCATCTTTCACCCATCATTGGAGGCGCCTGCAGCTACGGTTTGGAGAGGCTTTGGAAAGGCTTTGGAGAGGTTTGACGGTCTTCAACAATGCATTTCCTTTTGAAGATAGCCATTTGGGGACCTTTTGTCGGCACCAATCTGGCGAGGTGTGCCCTAGGTTTGACGAGGGGAACTTGAAGAAGATGCAGCCGATCCATAAGACCTTCGACACGAACACAAGGGGGTTTTCATTCATGGATTGCATGTCTTTACTTTTGATTTCATTGTTGATTGTATTTTGCTCCATGGAGAGCTAAACCCTTAGTTGGTGACAATGCTCTTGCGTGTGACCCGCAAGTATACGGGTTTATCGAAGTAATAAATCCCAAGTGATGGGGGTGTCAAGAGAATAAAAATTCTAAAATTGCTATTTAACCAAGCGAAGATGAATAATAATTGTGATGATAATGTGTAATGTAAGCAGAAACAAAAGAAACAATAATGAGACATCCATGTAAGTGAGAGGAAAGGTAATCAATAGAAGTGGGGTGATGACACGTCCGAATATGCGCGTATGTACCGCAAGTGCACGGGTGTCGAAGTAATAATTACCCCGGTGAGTGGGTAGTCGAATCCACAGGGAACGGAAGTATTAGTATTTACCAATTCTTAGTTATCTAGTCGAAATCAATGGATATGATGAAATGAACTAACTGCAAGAGAATTAATAAGCAAGCAAGCGAGCAAGAAAACGAGTAAAGGAGATCTCAATCAATAAAGATGAGGTATCCGGGCAATGCTCCCCCTAGGATCTAACATGAAGCTCACGATTCACTAAATGCTTCTAAACCGAGTCTAATGAGTCGAGGTAATCCAAGAACAACAGGTTCTTGCCTCCAAGCCACCGGTACTAGTCCCCTACAAGGTCCCGGCGGAGAAATCACTCAATCTCAACACCTCACATCTCATATGACCGCAATACGCTCTAGGGACACCTAAGAGTGAAACTGATTCCTAAGGATAGATCCAACCCTAATTCCCGGCGAAGGATCTCTAACCCCCTACAAGGTCCCGGCGGAGAAATCTCTCAATCTCACGCCTCACACCAAATATGGTTGCATAGAGTTTAGGGAATACGGAGATAGGAAACACTCAATCGGAAGGGAGAGGGGACACTCCACTATCTCATGACTCACCCTCTCAACCCTCTTTAACCTTGACGTTCTAACTCTAATGGAGACCTCTCTCACATCAAAGTAACAAATCATGAAAATCCAATCAACCTCAAGGATTAATTAAACAAGCAAGCAATGGGAATACAAGGTTAAAACTCAAATCAACTCGAATTAATAGAAACATAAAGCAAATCATTACAAAAACATAAATCCTAGGGTTTACATGCCCAAATACCTACTAAGGTTTAGCCCTCCATGAAGCAAGTTACAAAACAATGATTATTACAATGAAAAGCAATGAAAGCCATGAAGTAAAACCCCCTTAAATTGGTGATGATGGCCTTGATGGGTCGCCCAACGTCTTGAAGAATCCTTCTCCGAAGCTAGGTCACCGAAGGCTCCCTCTTTGCTATGACGGAGAGAAGATCGATCAAAGTTGGTGATGGACGCCCACCAATATCTCCAAAGACCTCCTCCAAAACCCTAGCCGCCTTGCCTTCAAAGTGCTCGCGAAAACCCTCGCAAAAAGTCTCCCCAAAATAGGGCAAACGGCCTATTTAAAGCCCAAAATCGCGCCTGTCATGTGCCCTCACGCGCCTGTGTGGATTTTCCACGCGGCCGCGTGGGCTGCAGAAATTTCCACGCGGGCGCATGAACAGTAACTTTGCTACAGTACTGTTGCGGTATTTTTCACAAAACGCGATCCAAATACTCTTCTCTTGATGCCACATGTCCGGGCACACGTCCATGTGGTAGGCTATAATACTTTTCTTCATCGACGTATCTTTGAGAGGTTTTGCAATCTTCACAAAGAGAAGGAACATGAAGATGTGACTGCCTTTGTGCCCTTCCAACTAGTGATTTGACTTCAATCTTCTTGGAAGTTGGCACACATCTCTACATTTATGAACTCCTCTCGTATTTTGGTCCTTGAATTGAACAAGAACTCCAAACATTGTGTCTTTATAGCCTATCTTTGTTTCCTTTTTACTCTTCAAGGCATTCACAACCTATATGCATAAAAGAATACCAAATACACAATATGAGACATAAACCACAGTAAAAATGATGCTCAATGCATGTAAAACATATATAAAAATATGTTTACTCAAGCACTTATTAGGTGACAATGCCCCTTGCATGTTACCCACAAGTGCATGGGTTTGTCGAGTAATAAATCCCAGGTGAGTGGGGTATCGTATCCACAGGGAGTAGGGAGTAAAAATACTTAAATTGCTACTGAACCATATGAAAATGAACAATGATAGTGTTGATAAAATGTAATGAAAACAAAGATAAAAAGAAACAAGAATGAGAGGTAAAAGTAAGTGAGAGGTAAGGCAATCTATAAAAGTGGGGTACTCGGGCAATGCTCCCCTAGGATTACTATTTCAAGTGCAAGACCAACTATTATACTTCCTAATTAATGATCAATGAGTCTTGGAAATCCTTAAGCACACCGTCCCAAATCTAAGGTCAACCGTGACTAACTCTACACTATGTCCCACCAGAAAATTCGCTCAGTCTCAACACCTCACACTGTGTAAAGCTGCACGGAACTCAAGGGAATCCAATTGATAAACCATCTTCCTATGTATAGAACTAAACCTTTGGTCCAGGTGAAAGGCCCCTAGTCACATTTAAGCCCCAGACACTAGAGTCACTTCAATTATACTTCCTAATTGATGCAACAATGAGTCATAGAAATCCTTAATTACATGATCCCAAATCTAAGTTCAACCATGCCTAACTCTATACATGTCCCGGAGGAGAGATTAAATAACCTCTCAACCTCGCACTCGCATAGAATTGCAATGAGCTCTGGGGATTCCAAGTGTAAACCCTATTCCTATGTATAGACCTAACCCTTTGGTCCAGGTGGAAGATCCCTAGCCACAATTAAGCCCTAGGTGCTAAAATCACTTCAGCGCTTCACTCCATTGCACTCGCAACTAAGCCCAAGCAGAAGGTCATCCCTTAGCCCATTCACACTACTATGGCCACAAAGAACTCTTGGAAAATGGAGATAGGATAGATTACACCGAAGGGGAAAGGGGACGCTCCACTACCTCTCGACTCACCCCCACGACCCTATCCAATCTAGGTTTGTCTAACTCTCATGGTGTGTCGCTCACTCACAAGAGTTACCAAGAAGAACTCTCAACCCTAGTGTCACTCTAGGGGAGTATTCCTACAATTAAGTCTCCAAGATTGGAACTCGCAAAAAAAACATCAATTAATTGAAAGCATAATAAAGAGATTCAACGAAACGAATACATCCTAGGGTTCACAAATACCCAAGTACCCACTAGGGTTGAGCTCTCAATGGAGCTAGATACAATCAATGAAATCGAATGTGAAAACAAAGCGTCCATAGGAAACCCCCTCGTTAGTAGTGGCGATGGTCTTTTGGAGAGTCCTCTACTCATCGCAAGGGTCCCTTTGTCCGGCCTAGGATACACCTCGCCAGATCGATGCTGATGAAAGCTCTCCCACTAACCTTCTTCCAAACGGCACACGATGTTGGAGCCATAGAACCTCTCCAAAGTCCTAGCCAATACCTTTCAAAAAGCTAGCCGCCGTCCTCTATCAAGTTGGGGAAAAGATGGAGAAAAGAATGTTGAAATCTGGGCTGAAATGGCTTTTAAAGGGCCGGAATCGCGAATTCACACGCCCATGTGGGCGCCCCTGTGGATTTTTCATAGGGGCATGTGGAATTTTCACACGCTGACAAGATTCCCTTGTGTATATCACGCAAGTGCACGGGTTTGTCGAAGTAATAATCCCCGGTGAGCGGGTATCGAATCCACAGGAGGTAGGGAATAAAAATACTTAATTTGATTTTTAGCTATATAAAAGATCAATGATAATGAGTGTGACAATGATTCAATTCTCAACAGTAAAAGCAACAAGTAAGAGAGCAAACGTAAAGAATGGGGTAAGGCAATCGATAAAGATGGGGTACCCAGATAATGCTCCACCTAGGATAATTGTTTCAAGTGCAAAAACCCTCTATTATGCTTCCTAATCAATGCAATGGTGAGTCATGGAAATCCTTAATTACATAGTCCCAAATCTAAGGTCAACTATGCCTAACTCTATACATGTCCCGGAGGAGAAATCGAACAATCTCAACACCTCGCACTCGCATAGAGTTGCAATGAGCTCTTGGGATTCCAAGTGATAAATCTCTTCCTAATTATAGACCTAACAATTTGGTCCAGGTGAAAGGTCCCTAACCACAATTGAGTCCTAGATACTAAGATCACCTCAACGATTCACTCCGTTGCACGTGCAACTAAGCCCCAGCGGAAGTTCATCCCTTAGACCATTCACTCTATTATGGCCGCAAAGAACTCAAGGAACGGAGGTAGAATCTATCACGCCAGAAGAGAAAGGAGACGCTCCTGTACCTCTCGACTCACCCTCTCAACCCTCTTCAACTTAGCTTTGTGTAACGCTCGTGGTGTGTCACTCACTCACAAGGTTACCAACAAGAACTCTCAACCCTGGTGTCACTCTAGTGGAAGTGTTCATACAATCAAGCATTCAACGTTGGAACTCACAATAAACATCAATTTATTGAAAGCATAATAAAGAGGTTCAAAGAAACAAATACATCCTAGGGTTCACAATACCCGAGTACCCACTACGGGTTTAGCTCTCCATGGAGCTAAGTACAATAAAAAAATAGAATGTAAAAGCAATGAATCCATAAAGAAACCCCCTCGATAGCCGTGTCGATGGTCTTGTGGAAAGTCCTCTACTCGTTGTCCAAGGATTCCCTCATCCGGTATAGGATACGCCTCGACGGAAGCTCCACTACCAACCTTCTTCCTAAGGAATGACGATGTTAGAGCCAAAGAACCTCTCCAAAACCTTGGCCAATACCCCTCGAAACCCTAGCCGAAGCCCTCTCTCAAGTTGGGGAAAAGATGGAGAAAAGAATACCAAAATCGGGGCTAAATCGGCTTTAAATAGGGCTGGAATCGGGCGACTACACGTGCGTGGATGCTCACGCGCCCGTGCGGAATTTCCACATGGCCGTGGATAATTTCCACACGCCCGTGTGGATTCTCTGTTTCTCTGGTTTCTCGGCCGGCCGTGAGCAGTGCTGCTACAATATATGCTATAGTGTTGCTACAGTACTCTGCTACACCATTCGACCTGAATAGCTTCCTAATTCCATACTTTCATCGGGGTAACGCAACAGGCACACGTTCACGTCGTGTATTACTTGCTTCTTCAATGGTGTACACGTTGGTGGAGCTCTTGTTCTATGTGCATAAGTCGGAATACTTGAATGTGACTGCCTTTATGCCCCTCCAAATGGATGTGCCCACTCGAATACGAGGAGGTTGGCACACACTCTAGCATCTCACAACTGACATATGTCTTCGCTTTTTAACCTTAGCAAGATTTCCTCCAAAATTGGTGCATTATGATCCATATTGTCCTATTTTCTTCATACTCAGCCTCACAACCCTACCTGCATAAAAGTAACATAAAAACACACATATTAGTGTAAAAACCCGAGAAAAGTAATGCTCAACATAAGGAATGAACGCTTCGCATTCGTATCGCACAAGCACTGATCAAACTCCCCCACACTTAAGCTTTTGCTTGCCCTCAAGCAAACATTAAAACATTCTGTGCATTAATGAAGAAAATATTGAAAGTGCTTGGGATTAGGTTCACCAAGGTATACAACGAAAGTATTCTACAATTAAGGAAAATTTCAACACTAAATACGAAAAAATCAATGCCCTAGCTAAAAACTTGAATAAAAAAGAACAACAAACAAATTTCGTTTATGTGTGAAAACTCACTCAAAACAACCCAAGATATACTCCTCAAAGTTCTAAGTGCAAGGGACTTATTTATCTACAAAAGTGACAACAATTTCAAAGATGGTAGTAGCTTCACACATCCTCTAAGGTAGCGTTTTCCAAAGCGGCCGCTAAGGTGGCTTTCACACTTTCGAGGTGGTAGCTCTTTCTACCCGAGTGGTAGCTTTCACTCATCCTATGAGATAGCTCTTTCTCTCATTAGGGCATAACTAGTATCCGACTTATGAGAGTAGCTTCATATTTCATAGGTGGTAGCTCTTTCCACCCAACAAACACAAATAAACAATAAAACTATTTTTTTCCTTCTTTTCATTTTCATCATTTTTGTTTTTTTATAGAATTTAGCATAAGAAAAATAAACCTAACTAGTCCCTTTAACATCGAACATGAGTTTCCAATAGAGTTCAAAGAGTGAGTAGTGCACTAAGTGTAACTCGGGCAAAAATTCCTAAAAATTCAAGCAAGAACTAGAGCATGAAAACATTCAATGTTAACAATTCTCCTAGACTTAAGAATATAATCATTGCAACTAAGGTGAACCTCCATTGGCTATGTGAGCATATATCAATCAAGAATAATAGAAAAGATGTGCGTATTATGAAACTCCTCCCCACACTTAAGTTGTACATTGTCCTCAATGTACATATGCGAGTTCACTCAAAATATATATATCATTCAAAAGCAAATGTGGGAGAAGCAATCAAAACAATACTCCCCTGACTCCTAGTGTTGCGTTTGATGAAGCTAATTCCATGGGAGTAGTGTTCCGACGGGTTGAGAGGCTCACATGGCCAAGTGCCTCAGCACCTTGGCCGTGCCCATGACTAAGTCTCAATAACCAAGAAGACAAGACCATCTGCACGGATACACGAGGGGGTTCAGTGAAGCTCAATAAAGACAAAATAACTCGAGTGTATATAAAAGATGAAGCATTGAATACAACTCGATGATGCGAAAAATGAAAATAAACTCAGAAGGGAAATCCTTTCTGAGTGAACAAGTCTAAAAAAAAGAAAAATAAAATAAAATGCAAGAAAGTAAAGGAGAAGTCAAGTGTCGGTGCTGCTCTCAGGTGCTCAAGATGGTGAAAACATACGCAATGGTGTGGCTCCACTGCCACTGGAGGTGGCTCTGTCTCCATCGTTGCTGGCTGAGGCTCGGGAGCGGGCTGAGATGCTTCGGCTTCATCACCCTCATCTCCGGCTATCTCTGGAGCTGGTAGTACTAAAGCAAAAACCCCTGTCTGAACCCTGTGGACCATGCCCATCAACTGCATCGTCTCTAGACTCAGGGGAGCAGGTACACTCGTCTTCTCGGCCCCGCGAATCTAATCCAAGAAACCCATGCCCATCACTAATCTCGTAATGTAGGGGCCCGAGAAGATCGCTCCCAGTCTAGCATAGTGTCCCTGATGTCTGATGTACTCTGCTAGGATGTAGCCTAAGTGAATCAGTACGCACTGTACCATCAAGTACATGTACAGTAGCTCCTGACGGCTCAGAACACTAGTGCTATCATCACGGCCATTCACCGACCTACTCATAATGGCATGCAAGTATCTGTATGCAGGTCAGGAAAGGCACGTAACCTTGGACACCCCCGGCTCATACTGACCTTGACCACATAACACTTTGTAAGCTCTCTGTGGGTTCAAGTTTCCAGGGTAATCAGTCGGTAACTGCACATATTCCTCTGTGTCTGTGAATGCCTCCTCAAACAAGATAAGTAATACTGAAAATTGCGTAATGCTCAAGCTATGGTGGTGTCCAAATACTCTGAACTGAATGGTGTCCACACTATCGAAGCTCGCATACGATCTATCAAACTCGAATGATCAGAGCACCTCCAGTGCAAACTCTCGGATGGCTGGCTCTCTAATCCTCAACAACTGCCGCCAACCACCCTCTGAAACGAGATCCTCAATCTCATTAGCAAACTCATCTCCCTATTACAGATCTCGCAATATAGTCGTGTCTAAGAATCGACTCTGCCCAAAATGGAGCCTCGACAGGCGCTCATAGGAGACCTGATGCTCTGGAATTGCAAACCGCATGCCCTCGGGCCCAGGAGATGACTCACGTGGTCTCTTATCAGCTTGCTTTTTGACCTAGGTGCCATAATCTACAAGATTTAAATGAAATTGATCTACGCCCGTGTGTAATTTCCACACGCCCGTGTGGATCTACGGGGCATGAGAACCGCATGGCCACGCTTCAACAATCCAAAAATACAACTTAATAATACTTCTAACTTCGTTCTAAACATAAAACGTCATTCCAATTGAAGAAACGAAGCATTATTAACCAGGTTAATCGATAGAAACCATGAATTGGCAAGGAAGATGAAAAAAAACTTACCAACGAGAGGGAGTGAGAAAATGAAGAACCGGCCAGAAAACTTAACTAAAATCCCACCAAATTAGCACTCTGAACTCGCAGAATACTGTGAGAGTGTTTTCAGGAGAATAGAAATCGTGAAGAGGGAGAAAAACTATCCTCTTTTAAACAGACTTCACAACTTTTGACGTTCTGCGCATCCACACGGCCATGTGGAAATTCCGCACGCCCGTGCGCCTCACTTTCAAAGCACTACAAGGGCGTGCACACGCCCCTGTGCTCTTTCGGGAAAACGCTCCATTGCTTCTGACTGCTCTCGCACAGGCGTGCGGAAAATATCCACGCCCGTGCCCCCGACCCACATGGGCAGCCGCACGCCCGTGCGGAAATTCTCCACGGGCGTGGACATTCACATGCCAAACTCACAGGGGCAGCCACACCCTCTGTGTCTTCTCGGGATGGAGATAACTCATCTATAGAGTTTCACACGGGCATGTGGAAATTCCCCACGCCCGTGCGTGGTTCATAAGGTCGCTCACAGGGGCGAGTCAACGCCCCTGTGTGTTCTCGGGAAAAACTGGCCAACTCTGCAGGGATTCACACTCCCATGCGGAAATTGCCCACGGGCGTGTGACAGTCGTATGGTCGTCCACAGGAGTAGCCGCACGCCCCTATGCCTTCTCTGGATGAGCTCACAGTGCAACCCCCACGGGCGTGTGGAATTCCACACGCCCGTGTGTTTTCTCTGGATGACTTAGAAAAATCTGCCCTATTATGCAAATTTTACCAGTGAAAAATATGAAATAGAGCTCAAATGACCAAACCTTCGCCAATTCCTCATAAAACATACGATGAATTTTAAAAACCCACAACAAAATCTCAGCAAAAGCATCTAAAAATTAAGACACCAACACTTAATAATTTATTCATGCAAACAAACTAAACTAAAAGATAAGAAAAAAGTAAACACTTGGGTTGCCTCCCAAGAAGTGCTTGTTTAACGTCACTTAGCTCGACGTATCTTGTCTTACCTCACGGGGGTTCATAAATGAAAGTCGCCCTCTTATCCATGGCTTGGAAATATGATGTACAAAGTCTCTTGAGGGTAGAGTGTGTATTATCGGGCTTCGGATCGTCTAGCATTGGTTCATCCAACTTTCTTGGTTCATGTATGTCTCCAACAGTCTTGGAGCTTTTCCGGTGGCGTCTTCTAGCCCTCTTCATTCTCCGGAGCACCTTCTTCAATATCCCCAGGGTAGATGGTACTTCTTCAGTTGACCCAAGCATCATTACTTTTTCATTGCTCTCCTCTTGGTCGAACAAACCTTCATATGGATCCGGGTTGAACATTTCCTGCATGTATTCATCAACAAGCTCATCAGTAGTGTCTAGAAAATACAAAGTGTCATCAAAATTAAGAGAATGCCGCATGGCTTCAGCAAGGCGGTAAGTGAGTTTGTCATCTTCAAGTCTCAATGTGAGCTCTCCGCCATCCATGTCATTCAATGCTTTGGAAGTCCGCAAGAACGGTCTCCCAAGTATCAAGGGTACATCCGCATCCTCATCGACATCTAGCACTATGAAGTCAACCGGAAAAATGTACTTGTCCACCATGACAAGCATGTCTTCAATGATACCTCTCGAATGTCGCACCGTTCGGTCCGCCAATTGTAAAGTCATCCGAGTAGGCCTAGGCTCTCCCAAGCCTAGCTTTTGGAAGAAAGTGTATGGCATGACGTTGATACTTTCCCCTGAATCCGCCAGTGCCATTTCCTCACCTAAGTTGCTGATGTTACATGGAATGATGAAGCTTCCCGGGTCTTTCTTCTTGTTCGGCATGTTCTTTTGCAGCACCACCGAGCATGAAGCATCTAGCACCACTGAAGCACTCTCCTCCAACTTCCTCTTGTTAGTCAACAAGTCTTTCGGGAACTTCGCATACTTAGGCATTTGAGCTAATGCCCCTACAAAAGGAATGTTGATGTGGAGTTGCTAGAATAAACTCAGGAACTTCTTATACTGTTCATCCCCTTGGTCATTCTTCAATCTAGAGGGATAAGGGATTCTTGGCTTGAAAGGTGGGGATGCCATCTCTTTCTCTTTCTTTGCTCCCTCCTCAACCTCTACAACCTCTGGTGCGTGTTCTTTCGGCTTCTCAGCTGGAAACCTCCCTTCAACCTCACGACCACTTCTCAAAGTGATCTCCTTCACATGTTCTCTAGTGTTGGTTTCCATATTGCTTGGTAAACTTCCTTGTGGCCTTTCAGAGAGAGATTTCGCAAATTGGCCCACCTGATTTTCAAAGTTGTGCAAAGAGGCGGTGTGATTGCGAAGTGTAGCCTTGACTGATTCAAACCGTGTATTTGCAGATTTAACAAATCTAGCCAAGTGCTTCTCCAAATCCGTCATTCGGGTTTCCCCGCCTGAAATTCTGTTTTCCACTTGAGGGGCATGTTGTTGTTGGAAACCCGGTGGCCCCTTGGCCTTTTGTGGTCCTTGATTACTCCATGAAAAGTTGGGATGATTCTTCCAACCTGAATTATAAGTATTGCTATATGGGTTCCCTTGAGGTCTCATGCCATTACCTCTAATGTCAACGTTTTCCACGGAAGAAACATCACCAATAACGATCGGGCAATCGGAGGAAGCATGTCCTCCACCACAACAAGTGCAATTGGTCACAGCCGCAACTCTATTTGAAGCTATGAGATCTAGCTTCTTACTAAGACTCTCTACTTGAGCAGCCAATGAGGTTACCGCATCAATTTCATCGAGACCGGCCACCTTTTTCTTCTCCCTAGCATTCCATTGGTAGCTATTTAATCCCATTTCCTCAATTAATTGATGAGCCTCACCGGGGGTTTTGCTACCTAAGATACCTCCTGTTGCCACATCCAAGAGTTGCCTTGTACTCGGGTTCAAACTATTATAAAAGGTTTGAACAATCATCCACTCTGGGAATCCGTGTTGTGGACACTTTCTCAGGAGCTCCTTGAACCTTTCCCATATCTCGAATAGAGACTCCAATTCCAACTGAACAAAGGACGAGATCTCATTCCTAAGCTTTACTGATTTTCCGGGAGGGAAATAACGGGCTAGAAAAGCTTCTACCATCTCTTCCCATGTAGTGCTTGATGCTCTAGGTAATGAGTGTAACCACTGCTTTGTTTTCCCTTTCAAGGAAAATGGGAAGGCTCTCAATTTGATGGCATCATCCATAACCCCATTTATCTTCAGCATATCGCACACCTCGAGAAAGCTCTCTATGTGACTATTTGGATCCTCATCGGCCAAACCGTTGAATTGTGCGGACCGCTGCACCATATGGATGAATGCCGGCTTTAGCTTAAAGTTCTAAGCTGTAATCGGGGGACGCACAATACTCGATTGTGTCCCCAACACTGAAGGTCTGGCATAGTCAGATAGTGTTCGCTGTTGCTCATTCTATTCTGCCATGTTTTCAGATTCCTCTCCTTCCAAATAAGCTGAATTATGCTGTTCTTACACAGGTTCTTTCCCTTTTCTTTTAAGTGTACGTTCAAGCTCAGGGTCTCCTTCAATCAATATTGATGGATTCCCTCGGGTCATAACCTGGAGCTGCACCAAAAAGAACGAAAAAGAAAATCAGAACAATGATATAATAAGAAGACGTGAAATAGAATATGTGGTGAAATAGCTAAGAAAACAAAGTGCAAAGTATCTCTAAACGCCTAGCTCCGCGGCAACGGCGCCAAAAACTTGACAAGATCCCCTTGCGTATATCCCGCAAGTGCACAGGTTTGTCGAAGTAATAATCCCGGGTGAGCGGGTATCGAATCCATAGGGAGTAGGGAATAAAAATACTTAATTCAATACTTACCTATGTAAAAGATCAATGATAATGAGTATGACAATGATTCAATTATCAACAGTCAAAGCAACAAGTAAGAGAGCAAACGTAAAGAAGGGGGTAAGGCAATCGATAAAGAAGGGGCACCCAGATAATGCTCCACCTAGGATAATTGTTTCACGTGCAAGAACCCTCTATTATGCTTCCTAATCAATGTAATGGTGAGTCGTGGAAATCCTTAATTACATAGTCAAAAATCTAAGATCAACTATGCCTAACTCTATACATGTCCCGGAGGAGAAATCGAACAATCTCAACACCTCGCACTCGCATAGAGTTGCAATGAGCTCTAGGGATTCCAAGTGATAAATCTCTTCCTAATTATAGACCTAATCCTTTGGTCCAGGTGGAAGGTCCCTAACCACAATTAAGCCCTAGATACTAAGATCACCACAACGCTTCACTCCGTTGCACGCGCAACTAAGCCCCAGCGGAAGTTCATCCCTTAGACCATTCACTCTATTATGGCCGCAAAGAACTCAAGGAACGGAGGTAGAATCTATCACACCGGAAGAGAAAGGAGACGCTCCTGTACCTCTCGACTCACCCTCTCAACCCTCTTCAACCTAGCTTTGTGTAACGCTCGTGGTGTGTCACTCACTCACAAGGTTACCAACAAGAACTCTCAAGCCTGGTGTCACTCTAGTGGAAGTGTTCATACAATCAAGCATTCAAGGTTGGAACTAATAATAAACATCAATTTATTGAAAGCATAATAAAGAGGTTCAAAGAAACAAATACATCCTAGGGTTCACAATACCCGAGTACCCACCACGGGTTTAGCTCTCAATGGAGCTAAGTACAATCAAAGAAATAGAATGTAAAAGCAATGAATCCATAAAGAAACCCCCTCGATAGTTGTGTCAATGGTCTTGTGAAAAGTCCTCTACTCGTCGTCCTAGGATTCCCTTGTCCGGTATAGGATACACCTCGACGGAAGCTCCCCTACCAACCTTCTTCCTAAGCAATGACGATGTCGGAGCCATAGAACCTCTCTAAAACCTTGGCCAATACCCCTCGAAACCCTAGCCGAAGCCCTCTCTCAAGTTTCGGAAAAGATGGAGAAAAAAATACCAAAATAGGGGCTAAATCGGCTTTAAATAGGGCTGGAATCGGGAGACTACACGGGCGTGGATGCTCCACACGCCCGTGCGGAATACATGCCCGTGTGGATTCTCTGTTTCTCTGGTTTCTCGGCCCGCTGTGAGCAGTGTAGCTACAATATATGCTATAGTGTTGCCACAATGCTCTGCTACAGTACCCGTCCTGAATAGCTTCCCAAATCCATACTTTTATCGGAGTAACGCAAAACAGGCACATGTTCACATCCTGGATCACTTGCTTCTTCAATGATAGGCACGTTGGTGGAGCTCTTATTCTATGTGCATAAGTCGGAATGCTCGAGTGTGACTCCCTTTGTGACCCACCAAATGGATGTGCCAAACTCGAATACGAGGAGGTTGGCACACTCTCTAGCATCTCACACCTAACCTATGTCTTCGCGTTTGAACCTTAGCAAGATTTCCTCCAAAATTAGTGCATTATGATCCACATTGGCCTATTTCCTTCATTCTCGGCCTCACAACCCTACATGCATAAAAGTAACACAAAAACACACATATTAGTGTAAAACCCGAGAAAAGTAATGCTCAATATAAGGAATGAACGCTTCGCATTCATATCGCACAAGCACTTATCACACGCCCGTGTGGTTTCTCTATTTTCCTATTTTCTCGGGCGGACGTAAACAGTGTTGCCGCAGTATTTTTGCTACACTGTTTTCTACAATACCCTGCTACAGTACCTGCCTGAAATACTCCTGAATCCATGTTTTCATCGAGGTAATGCAAACAGGCACACATTTACATCGTGGATCGCCTTACTTCTTTAATAATGGACATGTTGGTGGAGATCTTGTTCTATATACACAAGTCGGAATGCTTGAATGTGACTGCCCTTGTGCCCCTCGAAATAGTTGTGCTAACTCGAGTACGAGGAGGTTGGCACAGATTTCCGCATCTGGAACCCGACCTATGTCTTCGCGCTTGAACCTTAGTAAAATTTTGACCCATGACAAGGACCCCTTGCGTATATCCCGCAAGTGCACGAGTTTGTCGAAGTAATAATCTCGGGTGAGCGGGTATCGAATCGAAAGGGAATAGGGAATAAAAATACTTAATTCGATTCTTAGCTATTTGAAAAATCAATGATGATAAGTGTGACAATGATTCAATTCTAAACAATAAAAACAACAAGTAAGAGAGCAAAAGTAGAGAATTGGGTAAGACAATCGATAAAGATGGGGTACCCGGATAATGCTCCGCCTAGGATAATTGTTTCAAGTGCAAGAACCATCTATTATCATTCCTAATCAATGCAATGGTGAGTCATGTAAATCCTTAAATACATAGTCCCAAATCTAAGGTCAACTATGCCTAACTCTATACATGTCCCGGAGGAGAAATCGAACAATCTCAACAGCTCGCACTCGCATAGAGTTGCAATGAGCTCTAGGGATTCCAAGTGATAAATCTCTTCCTAATTATAGACCTAACCCTTTGGCCCAGGTGGAAGGTCCCTAACCACAATTGACCCCCTAGATACTAAGATCACCTCAACGCTTCACTCCATTGCACGCGCAACTAAGCCCCAGCAGAAGTTCATCCCTTAGACCATTCAGTCTATTATGGCAGCAAAGAACTCGAGGAACGGAGGTAGAATCTATCACGTCGGAGGGGAAAGGGATGCTCCTGTACCTCTCGACTCACCCTCTCAACCCTCTCCAACCTAGCTTTGTCTAACTCTCGTGGTGTGTCACTCACTCAAAAGGTTACCAACAAGAACTCTTAACCCTAGTGTCACTCTAGGGGAAATGTTCATACAATCAAGCATTCAATTTTGGAACTCACAATAAACATCAATTTAATGAAAGCATAATAAAGAGACTCAATGAAACAAATACATCCTACGGTTCACAAATACCCAAGTACCCACTAGGGGTTTAGCTCTCCATGGAGCTAAGTACAATCAAAGAAATAGAATGTAAAAGCAATGAATCCATAAAGAAACCCACTCGATAGTCGTGTCGATGGTCTTGTGGAAAGTCCTCTACTCGTCGTCCAAGGATACGCCTCGACGGAAGCTCCCCTACCAACCTTCTTCCTAAGGAATGACGATGTCAGAGCCATAGAACCTCTCCAAAACCTTGGCCAATACCCCTCAAAACTCTAGCTGAAGCCCTCTCGCAAGTTGGGGAAAAGATGGAGAAAAGAATGCTAAACTCGGGGCCGATTCGGCTTTAAATAGGGCTGGAATCGGGTGACTACACGGGCGTGGATTCTTCATGCGCCCGTCCAGAATTTCCACACGGGCATGGATAATTTCCACACGCCTGTGTGGATTCTCTGAACTTCTATTGTCTCGGCCGACTATGAACAGTTCTACTACAATATATGCTACCGTGTTGCTACAGTAAGGGAAATTTCCACACTAAATACAAAAACACATATATTAGTGTAAAACCCGAGAAAGGTAATCCTCAACATAAGGAATGAACGCTTCGCATTCGTATCGCACAGGCACTTATCAACCCACATTGGCTTCTTTCTCTCATAATTAGTGCATCTGGAACCCGACCTATGTCTGCATCTGGAACCCGACCTATGTCTTCAGTTTGAACCCTTGTGCCCCTCCAAATTAGTGCATTACGACCCACATTGGCTTCTTTCTCTCATAATCGGCTCACAACCCTACATGCATAAAAGTAACATAAATACACCCATATTACCATTAAAACCCGAGAAAAGTAATTCTCAACATAAGGAAAAAACGCTTCACATTTCTATCGCACAAGCACTTATCGAACTCCCCACACTTAAGCTTTTGTTTGTCCTCAAGAAAACATTAAAACATTATGTCAATGGATGAAGGAAATATTGGAAGTGCTTGGCCTTAGGTTCACCAAAGCGTACAAAGAGGGCATTCTACAAGTAAGGGAAATTTCCACACTAAATACGAAAAATCAATGCTCTAGCTAAAAACTTGAATAAAAAAGGATAACAAACCCGAAATCGTGTAAGTGTGTGGACTCACTCAAAACAACTTAAAGTATACTCCTCACTGTTCTAAGTACAAGGGACTTATTTATCTACAAAAAGTAACAAAAATTTTAAAAATGGTAGTAGCTTCACACATCCTCTAAGGTAGCCTTTTTCAAAGCGACCACTAAGGTGGCTTTCACAATTTCGAAGTGGTAGCTCTTTCTACCGGAATGGTAGCTTTCACTTATCCTATGAGATAGCTTTTTCTCTCATTAGGGCATAACTAGTATCCGACTTATGAGAGTAGCTTCATACTTCATAGGTGGTCGCTTTTTTCACCCAACATGCACAAATAAATAATAAAACTATTTTGTTCCTTCTTTTCATTTTTTCCATTTTTTTTTTCAAAATTTACATAAGAAACAACTATAACTAGTCCTTTATACATCAAACATGAGTTTCCAAAATAGTTCAATCAAAACAACTATAACTAGTCCCTAAACTCAAGAATACAATCAATACAACTAAGGTGAACCGCCATTGGCTATGTGAGCATGTATATCAATCAAAACTACTATAAAAGAGATGCATGCACTATGAAACTCCCCCCCACACTTGAGTTGTACATTGTCCCCAATATACACATCCAAGCTCATTCATAATGTAAATCAATTAAATTCAGATGTGGAAGAAGCAATCAAAACAATACTTCCTTGACTCCTAGTGTTGCATTTGATGAAGCTAAGTCCTTGGGAGTGTTGTTCCAATGGGTTATGAAGCTTATACGGCCAAGTGCTGAAACACCTAGGCCGTACCCATAACAAAGTCTCAATTACCATGATGACAAGACCATCTGCACGGATACACGAGGGGGTTTAGTGACGCTCAATAAAAATAAACATAACTCGAGTATATAAAAGATAAGACAATGAATACAACTCAAAATACAAAATGAAAATAAACTCAAAAGGAATATCCTTTCTGAGTATACAAGTCGAAAATAAAATGCGGAAGTAAAAGACGAGGAAAATAAAATCAAGTGTCGATGTCGTCCTATGGCTCTATTACTGCTGCTGGTGGTGATGAAGTACATGGTGGGTCAACCGGTGTTGGAACAGGGAATAGAGGTGCCGGAGATACCAGGGAGATATGAATGCGAAGCGTTCATTTCTTATGTTGAGCATTACTTTTCTCGGATTTTTACACTAATATGTCTGTTTTTATGTTACTTTTGTGCAGGTAGCGTTGTAAGGGCGATTATGAAGGAAAGAAGCCAATGTGGATCACAATGCACCGATTTTGGAGGAAATCTTGCTAAGGTTCAAACGCGAAGACATAGGTCGGGTGTGAGATGCTAGAGTGTGTGCCAACCTCCTCTTATTCTAATTGGCACATCCAATTGGAGGGGCACAAGGGCAGTCATACTCGAGCATTCTGACGTATGCACATAGAACAAGAGCTCCACCAACTTGTCTATCATTGAAGAAGCAAGTGATCCAAGACATGAACGTGTGCCCGTTTGCGTTACCCCGATGAAAGTATAAATTCAGAAAGCTATTCAGGCCAGACAGTGTAGCAAAGTACTGTAGCAGCACTATTCACAACTGGCCAAGAAAACATGAATTCAAAGAATCCACACGGCCGTGTGGAAATTATACACGCCCGTGTGGAAATTCCACATGGGTGTGTATGAAATCCACAGGCTCGTGTGAAAATTCCACATGGGTGTGTGTGAAATCCACAGGCCCGTGTGGTCGCCCGATTCCAGCCCTATTTAAAGGCGATTGAGCCCTGATTTCAGTATTCTTTTCTCCATCTTTTCCACAACTTGAGAGAGGGCTTCGGCTAGGGTTTTGAGGGGTATTTTCTAGGGTTTTAGAGAGGTTCTACGGCTCCGACATCGCGCGTCGTTTGGAAGAAGGTTATTGGGAGAGCTTTCGTCGGCACCGATCCGGCGAGGTGTATCCTAGGCCGGACAAAGGATCCCTTGTGACAAGTAGAGGACTCTCCACAAGACCATCGACATGACCATCGAGGGGCTTTTCTATATATTCATTGCTTTTACATTCTATTTCTTTGATTGTACTTAGCTCCTTGGAGAGCTAAATCCCTAGTGGTTACTTGGGTATTTGTGAACCCTAGTATGTATTTGTTTCATTGAATCTCTTTATTATGCTTTCAATTAATTGATGTTTATTGTGAGTTCCAACCTTGAATGCTTGATTTTATGAACATTTCCACTAGAGTGACACTAGGGTTGAGAGTTCTCGTTGTTAACCTCTTGAGTGAGTAACACACCATGAGCGTTAGACAAAGCTAGGTTGGAGAGGGTTGGAGGCTGAGTCGAGAGGTACAGGAGCGTCCCATTTCCCCTCTGACATGATAGATTCTACCTCCGTTCCTCGAGTTCTTTGCAGCCATAATAGAGTGAATGGTCTAAGGGATAAACTTCCGCTGGGGCTTAGTTGCGCGTGCAACGGAGTGAAGCGCTGAGGTGATCTTAGTATCTAGGGCTTAATCGTGGTTAGGGATCTTCCACCTGGACCAAAGAGTTAGGTCTAAAATTAGGAAGAGATTTATCACTTGGAATCCCTAGAGCTCATTGCAACTCTATGCGAATGTGAGGTTGAGAGGTTATCTAATCTCTCCTCCAGAACATGTATAGAGTTAGGCATAGTTGACCTTAGATTTGGGACTATGTAATTAAGGATTTCCACGACTCACCATTGCATTGATTAGGAAGCATAATACAGGGTTCTTGCACTTAAAACAATTATCTAGGTGGAGCATCATCCGAGTACCCCATCTTTATCGATTGTCTTAGCTCCTCCTTTACTCGTGCTTTCTTACTTGTTGCTTTTACTGATCTTTCACATAGCGAAGAAGCGAATTAAGTGTTTTTATTCCCTACTCCCTGTGGGTTCAATACCCGCTCACCCGGGATTATTACTTCGACAAACCCGTGCACTTGCGGGATATACGCAAGGGGACCTTGTCAAGATTTTGGCACCGTTGCCCGGGAGTAGGCGTTTAGAGATACTTTGCACTTTGTTTTCTTAGCTATTTCACCATACATTCTATTTCATATCTTCTTATTCTATCATTGTTATGATTTCTTTTTCTTTCTTTTTGGGTGCAGCTCCAGGTTATGACCCGAGGGAATCCCTCAATATTGGTTGAAGGAGATCCTGAGCTTGAACGTACACTTGGAAGAAAAGGGAAAGAGCCTGTGCAAGAATAGTCTAATCTAGCTGATTTGGAAGCAGAAGAATCTAAAAACATAGCAGAACAAAAGGAGCAACAGTGACCATTATCTGATTATGCCAGACCTTCAGTGTTGGGGACACAATCGAGTATTTTGCGTCGCCTGATTACAGCTCAGAACTTTGAATTGAAGCCAGCATTCATCCACATATTGCAGCAATCCGCACAATTCAACGGTTTGGCCGATGAGGATCCAAACAGTCATATAGAGAGTTTTTCTCGAGGGTGTGTGATATCTCTGAAGATGAAACGGAGTGACGGATGATGCCATCAAGTTGAGAACCTTCGCATTTTTCCTTAAAACGGGGAGAGCGAGCGATGGCTACACTCATTACCTAGAGCATCGATCACCACATGGGAGGAGATGGTAGAAGCTTTTCTTGCCCGCTATTTCCCTCCCAGAAAATATGCAAAGCTTTGGAATGAGATCTCATCCTTTGTTCAGTTGGAATTGGAGTATCTATTCGAGACATGGGAAAGGTTCAAGGAGCTCCTGAGAAAGTGCCCGCAACACGGATTTCCGGAGTGGATGATTGTTCAGACATTTTATAATGGTTTGAAACTGAGTACAAGGCAACTCTTTGATGCGGCAGTAGGAGATACCTTAGGTATTAAGACCCCCGATGAGGCCCGTCAGTTGATTGAAGAAATGGGGTTAAACAGCTACCAATGAAATGCTAGGAAGAAGAAGAAAGTGGCCGGTCTCCATGAGATAGATGCAATAACTTCATTGGCGGCTCAAGTGGAGAGTTTGAGTAAGAAGTTAGATTTTCTAACTTCAAATAGAGTGGCAGCCGTGACTAATTGCAACGGGTGTGGTGGAGGACATGCTCCATCTAATTGCCCGATCTCTATTGGTGATGGTTCTTCGGTGGAGAATGTTGATTTTGTAGGTAATGGCATGAGACCTCAAGGAAATCCATATAGCAATACCTACAATTCGGGTTGGAAGAATCATCCCAATTTCTCATGGAGTAATCAGGGTCCATAAAAGGCCATGGGGTCACCGGGTTTCCAACAACAACAACAAGCTCCTCAGGCGGAAAACAGAGTCTCAGGTTTGGAAACCCGAATGACTGACTTAGAGAAGCACTTGGCTAGATTTGTGCAATCTGCAAATACAAGGTTTGAATCAGTCGAGGCTACACCTTGCAACCACACCGCCTCTTTCCATAACCTTAAAAATCAGGTGGGGCAAATTGCGAAGTCTCTCTCTGAAAGGCCACATGGAAGCTTCCCAAGCAATACAGAGACCAACCCTAGAGAGCATGTGAAGGCGATCACTTTGAGAAGTAGTCGTGAGGTTGAAGATAGGCTTCCGATTGAGAAGCCAAAAGAACACGCACACGAGGCTATAAAGGTAGAAGAGGGAACAAGCAAAGAGAAAGAGGTGGCACCCCCACCTCTCAAGCCAAGAATCCCTTATCCCTCTAGATTGAAAAACGACCAAGGGGATGAACAGTACAAGAAGTTCTTGAGTTTGTTCAAGCAACTCCACATCAATATTCCTTTTGTTGAGGCATTGACCCAAATGCCTAAGTATGTGAAGTTCTTGAAAGACTTGTTGACTAACAAGAGGAAGTTGGAGGAGAGTACTTCAGTGATTCTAGATGCTTCATTCTCGGCTGTGTTGCAAAAGAACATGCCGAACAAGAAGAAAGACCAGGGAAACTTCATCATTCCATGTAATATTGGCAATTCAGGTGAGGAAATGGCATTGGCGGACTCAGGGGCTAGTATCAACATCATGCCATACACTTTTTTTCAAAAGCTAGGCTTGGGCCAGCCTAGGCCTACTCGGATAACTTTGTAACTAGCAGACGAAACAATGCGACATCCGAGAGGCATCCTTGAAGACGTGCTTGTCAAGGTGGACAAGTACATTTTTCCAGTTGACTTTATAGTGCTAGATGTCGATGAGGATGCGGATGTACCCTTGATACTTGGGAAACCATTCTTGCGGACTTCCAAAGCATTGATTGACATGGACGGCGGAGAGCTCACATTGAGAGTTGGAGATGACAAGCTCACATACCGCCTTACTGAAGCCATGCGGCATTCTCTTGATTTCGATGATACTTATATTTTCTAGACACTACTGATGAAATTGTTGATGAATACATGCAGGAATGTTCAATCTGGATCCGTATAAAGGTTTGTTTGACCAAGAGGAGGGACATGAAGATGTAATGACGCTTGGATCGACGGAAGAACTACCGTCTACCCCGGGGATTTTTAAGAAGGTGCTCCGGAAAATAAAAGAGATGCATGCACTATGAAACTCCCCCCCACACTTAAGTTGTACATTGTCCCCAATATACACATGCAAGCTCATTCATAATGTAAATCAATTAAATTCAGATGTGGAAAAAGCAATTAAAACAATACTCCCTTAACTCCTAGTGTTGCATTTGATGAAGCTAAGTCCTTGGGAGTATTGTTCCAATAGGTTATGAAGCTCATACGGCCAAGTGCTGAAACACCTAGGCCGTGCCCACAACAAAGTCTCAATTACCATGATGATAAGACCATCTGCAAGGATACATGAGGGGGTTTAGTGACGCTCAATAAAAATAAACTTAACTCGAGTATATAAAAGATAAGATAATGAATACAACTCGAAATACAAAATGAAAATAAACTCAAAAGGAATGCCCTTTCTGAGTATACAAGTTGAAAATAAAATGCGGAAGTAAAAGACGAGGAAAATAAAATCAAGTATCGATGTCATCCTATGGCTCTATTGATGCTGCTGGTGGTGATGAAGTACATGGTGGGTCAACCAGTGTTGGAACAGGGAATAGAGGTACCGGAGATACCAGGGCGATATGAAGGCGAAGCGTTCATTCCTTATGTTGAGCATTACTTTTCTCGTGTTTTTACACTAATATGTGTATTTTTATGTTACTTTCGTGCAGGTAGGGTTGTGAGGCCGATTATGAAGGAAAGAAGCCAATGTGGATCACAATGCACCAATTTTGGAAGAAATCTTGCTAAGGTTCAAACGCGAAGACATAGGTCGAGTGTGAGATGCTAGAGTGTGTGCAAACCTCATATTCTAATTGGCACATCCATTTGGAGGGGCACAAGGGTAGTCACACTCGAGCATTCCGACATATGCACATAGAATAAGAGCTCCACCAACTTGTCTATCATTGAAGAAGCAAGTGATCCACAACGTGAACGTGTGCCCGTTTGCGTTACCCCGATGAAAGTATGGATTCAAGAAGCTATTCAGGCCGGACATTGTAGCAAAGTACTGTAGCAACACTGTTCGTAGCTGACCGAGAAAACAGGAATTCAGAGAATCCACACGGGCATGTGGAAATTATACATGCCCATGTGGAAATTCCACATGGGCGTGTGTAAATTCCACAGGCCAATATGGTCGCCTGATTCCAGCCATATTTAAAGCCGATTCAGCCCCGATTTCAGTATTCTTTTCCCCATCTTTTCCCAAACTTGAGAGAGGGCTACGGCTGGGGTTTTGAGGGGTATTGGCTAGGGTTTTAGAGAGGTTCTACAGCTCTGACATCGCGTGTCGTTTGGAAGAAGGTTATTGGGAGAGCTTTCATCGGCACTGATCCGACGAGGTGTATCCTAGGCCGGACAAAGGATCCCTTGCGATGAGTAGAGGACTCTCTACAAGACCATTGACATGACCATCGAGGGGGTTTTCTATGGATTCATTGCTTTTACATTCTATTTCTTTGATTGTACTTATCTCCATGGAGAGCTAAACCCCTAGTGGGTACTTGGGTATTTGTGAACCCTAGGATGTATTTGTTTAATTGAATCTCTTTATTATGCTTTCAATTAATTGATGTTTATTGTGAGTTCAAACCTTGAATGCTTGATTGTATGAACATTTCCCCTAGAGTGACGCTAGGGTTGAGAGTTCTCATTGGTAATCTTGTGAGTGAGTGACACACCACGAGCGTTAGACAAAGCTAGGTTGGAGAGGGTTGAGAGGGTGAGTCGAGAGGTACAGGAGCATCCCCTTTCCCCTCCATCGTGATAGATTCTACCTCCGTTCCTCAAGTTCTTTGCAGCCATAATAGAGTGAATGGTCTAAGGGATGAACTTCCGCTGGGGCTAAGTTGCACGTGCAACGGAGTGAATCGTTGAGGTGATCTTAGTATCTAGGGCTTAATCGTGGTTAGGAATCTTCCACCTAGACCAAAGGGTTGGGTCTATAATTAGGAAGAGATTTATCACTTGGAATCCCTAGTGCTCATTGCAACTCTATGCGAGTGTGAGGTTGAGAGGTTATCTAATCTCTCCTCTGGGACATGTATAGAGTTAGGCATAGTTGACCTTAGATTTGGGACTATGTAATTAAGGATTTCTATGACTCACCATTGCACTGATTAGGAAGCATAATAGAGGGTTCTTGCACTTGAAACAATTATCCTAGGTGAAGCATTATCCGAGTACCCCATCTTTATTGATTTCCTTACCTCCTGCTTTACTCATGCTCTCTTACTTATTGCTTTAATTTTGAGAATTGAATCATTGTCACAAGTATAACTACTGATGTTTCACATAGCTAAGAAGCGAATTAAGTGTTTTTATTCCCTACTCCCTGTGGATTCGATACCCGCTCACCCCGGGATTATTACTTTGACAAACCCGTGCATTTGCGAGATATACGCAAGGGGACCTTGTCAGCATCTAAGATCACAGATGCACTCTCCTCCAACTTCCTCTTATTGGTTAAGAGGTCCTTAAGAAATATTGCATAGCGAGGCATTTGAGACAACGCCTCTATAAATGAAATGTTGATGTGCAACTGCTTGAATAGACCTAAGAACAATTTGTATTTCTCATCATTTTGGTCGTTCTTCAATCTTTAAGCGTAATGGATTCTTGTCTTGTAAGGTGAGGGTGCCACCTCTTTCTCTTTGGCTCTCTTCACAACCTCCATAACCTCGGGTGACTCAACATTAGTCTTCTCACTAGGAAGTCTACTCTCAACTTCACAACCACTTCTCAAAGTGATCACCTTTACATGTTTCCTTGGGTTTGTCTCCATGTTTCTAGGCAAACTTCCTTGAGGTCTTTCTGAGAGTGACTTCATAATTTGGCCCACTTGATTCTCCAAGTTGTGCAATGATGCGGTGTGGTTGTGAAGTGTGTCTTCAACCGATTCAAATCTTGTATCAGATGTTGAAATAAACCTAGTTAATGCCTTATCTAAGTAGGTCATCAGGTTTTGTCAACCCTGAAACTATATTATCCATGTTTGGGCTTGTTGTTGTGGTTGGAAACCCGGTGATGCCATAGTCTTCTTGATTACTCCATGAAAGGTTTGGGTAGCTCCTCCACCTCTGATTATAGGTCTTGCTATACGGATTTCCTTGACCTGTCATTACATTACCTACAAAATTAACCTGTTCTATGGAAGTAGTACCACCAATCAAAATAGGACAATCAGATGGCCCAGGTTCTCCGCAATACCCAGTGTAACTTATTACAGCCGCCACTCTAGGAGAAGTTAGGGTGTCTAAGTTCCTACTTAATGACTCAACCTGGGTAGCCAATATTGTGACTGCATTGATCTCATGAAGTCCGGCTACCTTCTTTCTGTCCTAGTTGTTCCACTGATAACTGTTTATAGCTATTTCTTCGATGAGATGTCGGGCTTCTTCGGGGGTCTTGCTTCCTAAGGTACATCCTGTTGCAGCATCAAGTTGAGAATCTCTGAATAATCATCCACTCGAGGAACCCATGTTGAGAACATTTCCACAGGAATTCCTTGAACCCATCCCATGTCTCAAAAAGAGACTCCAATTATATTTGCACAAAAGAGGATATTTTATTCCTAAGCTTCGTAGATTTTCCTAGAGGAAAATATCGGACAAGAAAAGCTTCTACCATCTCCTCCCATGTAGTGATCGATTCTCTAGGTAATGAATGTAGCCATTGCTTTGCTCTTCCTTTAAAGGAAAATGGGAAGGCCCCCAACTTTATAGCATCAACTGTTACTCCATTAATCTTGAGCATGTCTGACAACGCCTCTTACGTGTGACCCACAAGTGCATGGGTTTATCGAAGTAATAAATTCCAAGTGAGTGGGGTATCGTATCCACAGAGAGTAGGGAATAAACATACCTAAATTGCTACTTAACCGAGTGAAGATGAATAATGATTGTGTTGGTAAGATGTGATGTAAACAGAAATAAAAGGAACAAGAATGAGAGGCACAAGTAAGTGAGAGGTAAGACAATCGATAGAAGTAGGGTACTCACACAATGCTCCCCTTAGGAATTATTCTTCAAGTACAAGACCTACCATTATACTTCATAATTAATGCTTGATGAGTCATGGAAATCCTAACGCACAAGGTCCCAAACCTAAGGTCAACCATTACTAACCCTAAACTATGTCCCGCCGGAGAAATCGCTCAGTCTCAACACATCACACTGCACAAGTTTGCATGGAGTTCTAGAGATTCCAAGTGATAAACCCTATTCCTATGTCTAGATCAAAACCATTTGGTCCAGGTGAAAGATCCTAGTTACAATTAAGTCCCGGATACAAAAGTCACTTCATCCCTTTACTACTGTTTCTTGCACAACTAAGCCTCGTGGAGTTCATCCCTTAGCACTTCACTCTATTGTAACTAGAAGAGCTCTAGTAAATGGAGGTAGGATAAAACACACTAGAGGGGAAAAGGGACGCTCCGTTACCTCTCAATTCACCCTCTCAACCCTCTCCAATATAGCTTTATCTAACCCTCATGGCGTGTCACCCATCCTCAAAGATTACCAATATTAACTCTCAATCCTAGTGTCACTCTAGGGGAGAGATCATTCAATAAGCATTTCAGATTAGAACTCAATTAAAAACATCAATTAAGGAAAGCATATTGGAACGTCAAAGAAACAATAATATCCTAGGGTTTACAAAATCCAAGTACCCACTAGGGAGTTAACTCTCCATGGAGCACAATACAATCAACAATGAAATCGAAAGTAAATGTAAGCAATCAATAGGAAGACCCCCTCGGTGTTTGTGTTGATGGTCTTATGGAGTAGCTTCATCTTCTCCAAAGGTCCCCTTGTCTGGGTTAGGGCACACCTCACCAGATCGGTGCTGATGAAAGCTCCCCCAATAACCTTCTTCAAAGCGAAATGCAGTGTCGAATCTAGAGAACCACTCCAAAGACATGCCAAAAGCCTCTCAAAACCCTAGCCGACGGACTCTGAAAAGATGGAGAAACGTTGGAGAGAAGGGGGAAAGAAGGTTCCCAAAATCAGGCTGAATCGCGGCTTAAATAAAGCTGGAATCGGGCATGCACACGCCCCTGTGTAATTTCCACACGAGCATGGGGAATTTCCACATGCCCGTGTGGATTATCTGGAAATCTGATTTTTTTGGCGGTCGTGAGCGATGACTCGCTACTTTGTCTTGCTACATTGATTTGCTCACGATTACCCTCTCTGCGATACTCACCGAAAACAATCCCAATTCCACACTTTAAATCGAGGCAACATAAACGGTGGAACATTTATGCCGTAAATCACAACTCTTCTTTAATCAAAAGCCTCATTGGTGAAGATCTTGCTATTAATGCACAAGTCGGGAGATGTAAATGTGACTACCTTTGTGCCCCTCCCACTCATTGTAATGGCTTGAATACACGGAGGTTGGAACACATTTACGTATCTTAGAGCCCCACTTATGTTTTCGCATTTGTTCCTTCCAAGATTCTACCAAATAGCATATTCACTATATACTTTTGGCTTCTTTTCTCAAAGCATAGCTTCATAACCCTACATGCGCAAAAGAACACCAATATACATGTATTAGCATTAAAAACCGATAAAAAGTAATGCTCATTGTAAGAAAAAGAATACTTAGTATCACTAATACACAAGCACTTATCAAACTCCCCCACACTTAAGCTTTTTGCTTGTCCTCAAGCAAAAAAATAAAACATTGAAGCATAAAAAGGAAAAGATTGAAAGTGCTCGGCCTTAGGGTTCAACAAAGCATGCAAGGAAAGCATTCTATGAGTAAGGGGAATTTCAACACTAAATACGAAAAATTAATGCTCTAGCTAAAAACCTGAATTAAAATGGACCACAACCCGAAATCATGTAAGTGTGTGTACAATCACTCAATTGAACCCTAGCTATACTCCTCAAAGTTCTAAGTATAAAGGACTTATTTATCTACACAACATAACAAAGCAAAGAGACGGTAGTAGCTTCACACATCCTCTAAGATAGCCCTTTCCGAAGAGGCCGCTAAGGTGGCTTTCACACTTTTGAGGTGGTAGCTCTTTCTACTGGGCTTGTAGCTTTCACTCATCCCATGAGATAGCTCTTTCTCTCATTAGGGCATAACTAGTATCTGAGTTATGAGAGTAGCATCATACTTCATAGACGGTACCTCTATTCACCCGAAATGCACAACTAAGCCATATATTTTCTTTCTTTTCTCTTTCCCAATTTTTTATTTGCAAAATAGAACAAGAAACAAAACTAATTAGTCCCTTAAAAATCAAACTTGAGTTTCCAAAAGAGTTTTATGAGCGGGTGGTGCAACAAGTGTCAATCGGACAAAAATTCCTAGAAATTAAGGAACAAACTAGAGCATGAAAACATTTAATGTTAAAACTTTCCTAAACTCAAGAATACACTCATTCTAACAAATGTGAACCTCCATTGGCTACGTGAGCATGTATGTTAATCAAAATTTATGTAAAGGACATGTGCAATGTGAAATTCCCCACACACGTAAGATGTACATTGCCCTCAATGAACACATGCAAGCTCCATAGAAAGTATAGCAATCATGAAATGTATGTGGGAATGGGCAATCAAAACAATACTCCCATGACTCCTAGTGTTGCGTTTAATGGAGCTAAATCCTTGGGAGTAAAGTTCCAATGGGTTGTGAAGCACACATGGCCCACGTTGGGCGTGTCCATGACTAGTTCTCAATTCCCATACTGACAAGACCATCTGCACACAAACACAAGGAGGTTCAGTGAAGCTCAATAAAAACAAAAACAACTCAAGTATATAAAAGATAGAGCAATGAAATACAACTCAAACAAAAAATAAAAGATAAACTAAAGTCAAATGGTTTCCTCGGGTCATAACCTGGAGCTCCAGCAAAAGAAAGAAAAACAAATCAAAATGATGGAAGAATAAGAAAGTGTGAAACAGAACAAGTGATGAATAGCTAAAATAGCAATGTGCAAAATGCTTCCAAAATGCCTATTCCCCGGCAACGGCAACAAAAACTTTGACACACCTGTTGTGAGTCGTACTACAAGTGCACGGGTTGTCGAAGTAATAAAGTACCCTAGTAAGTGGGTAGTCGTATCCACAGGAAAAGTGTTCAGAAACACATGTTTTGCTATTTAACTATAGTTATAATGATTTAAGAGTGGTGTGAACAATATCAATAAAAATAGAAATAAAGTAAAGAAGAAAGAGACACAATGGAATAATAAGAGAGGCAATCGATAGAAAAGGGACACTCAGACATTGCTCACCATAGGACTATTGTTTCAAGTGCAAAACCAATAATTATGTCTCCTAGCTGATGTCTAATGACTCGTGGAAATCATAAGACACACGGTCCCAAACCTAAGGTCAACAGTGACTAACCCTCACACTATGCGCCTACGGAAAGGAATACTCTTGATGCCTCACATTGTGTGGCGTTACATGAAGATATGGGGATTCCAAGTGATAAATCCTATTCCGTAATAAAGATCTAACCCTTTGGTCCAGGGGAAAGACCCCTAGTCACAATCAAGCCCCAGCACTAACGATTACTTCAACACTTCACTCTATTGCTCGTGCAACTAAGCCCGAATGGAGTTTGTCTTTGAGCACTTCACTCTATTGTAACTTGATAGAACTCATGGAATGTGGAGGTGGGATAAATCACTTCGGAAGGGAATGGGGATGTTTCGCTACCTCTCGACTTACCTTCTCGACCCTCTCAAACCTAACTTTGTCTAACCCTCATGGTGTGTCACTCATCTAGAAGGATTACCAAGATAGATTTTCAACCCTAGTATCACTCAAAGGGAAAATCAATTCAACAAGTATTCAAGGTTGGAACAATATTGAAAACATCAATTAAAGAAACATAATAAAAGATCAGTGAAACAAAATAATCTTAGAGTTCACAAGTCAGAATACATGAGTATGACTTACTTTTGACCCCTCCAATTTGTATATTTTTTTTAACATAATTGAGGTTGCCACACACCCAAATGTCTTTGGGAACAATTTATGATTTCACGTTTGTTCAATCTAAGAACTTAATCAAAAATTGCATCCATAATCTACTTTTAGTTCTTTTCTTCCGCAATTATCTCCACAACCCTAAATGCACAAACGAACACATATACACAAAAATAAGTAATAAAATCTGAGAAAAGTAATGCTCAAGGTAAAAAAAGAATATTTCACATTACTTATACACAGGCACTTGTCACGGCCATAGCAGGAGCAGATGGACACTGATGCACCGATTATAGCACAGGAGCCTCCTCTAGTGCTTATACTTTCACCATCTCGATGGGGTGTTACAAGCAAATTAGCAAAGGTTCGCATGACTCTGGGGGTGAACCACACTGAGGTGATGGCACATGTCATGACACTTCAATAGATCCTCGAGCGAGACATGTCCACATCTTTCATTATGAGACCTTGATCGCAGCACTACCAGTATTTCCAGGAGCACCAGCATCACCAGTATCAGTAGAAGTAGTGACATTGGCAGTAGATGACATCGACACTTGGGGCGTCTTTATTTTTCTATGTCTTTATGTTTTGTTATTTTATTTCAGTATTTCATTTTGGACTTGTATTACTCAGAAAGGTTTTATCTTTTGAGTTTATCTAATTGCTTTTCAGTTGTATCGAGTTGTATTTCATTTTCTTATCTTGATAGACTCAATTTTATTTGGTTTATTTGGCTTTACTGAACCCCCTTGAGGATTAGTCATTGGCACAATCACGTGGCATTTCATATGGGCGTGTGTGCTCCACATCCTGTTGGAATTCAACTCTCAATGAATACAACTCTACCAATTCAACACTATTAGTTCAGGGGAGTATTGTTTTAATGTCCATCTTCACACACATGTTTTGATTATTTTAAATCTTTATTCTGCTTAAATGTGTACACTAAGGGCAATGTACATCTTAAGTGTGTGTGTGGGGGGTGGGGCGGGGAAGGGAGTTCATATTACACACGTTCTATATTTATGTCACCAATGGTGGTTCACCTTAGTTGCAATGGTTGTACTCTTAAGTTTAGGAGAATTTTAAACATAGAGTACCATCTTGCTCTAGTTTTACTTGAATTTTAAGGAATTTTTGCCCGATTATTTCTTGTTGCAATACTCATTTGCTAAATCTTGTGAAAACTCAAGTTCAATGCTTAAGGGACTTATTTAGCATTATCTTGGTTTAAATTTATGAAAAAAATAGCCATTTTATTTGTGCATTGGGGATGGAAACAGCTACAACCTATGAAGTATGAAGCTACTCTCATAAGTCGGATACTAGTTATGGCCTAATGAGAGAAAGAGCTATCTAATAGGATTAGTGAAAATTTCTAACCCGTTAGAAAGAGCTACCACCTCGAAAGTGTGAAAGCCACCTAGGCGGCAGCCTAGGAAAGGGCTACCTTAGAGGATGTGTGAAGCTTCTACCTTCTCTTTTTGTGTATAAATAAATCCTCTTTAATAAAGAACTTCGAGGAGTACATGTTGAGTTGACTTGAGTGACTTTACACACAGTAACACTATACCAGGTTTGTTATCTTTTTTTTATTTAAGTTTATGGTTAGAGGAATGTTTTTTCATATTTGATGTTTGAATTCTCCTTGCTTCTAGAATGCCTCTTTTGCACACTTTTGGTGAACCTAAGGCCGAGCACTTTCAAGTTTTCCTCTAAGATGCTTTGATGTTTTATTTTTACTGGAGGACAAGAAAAAGCTCAAGTGTGGGGGAGTTTGATAAGTTCTTGTGTATAAGTATTAGTAGGTATACTTTTCTTACGTTGAACATCACTTTTATTAGATTTTATGGCTCATTTGTGTGTATTTGAGTTCTTTTGTGCATTTCGGGTTGTGGAGACAAGTTTAGAAGAAATGAGGCAAAAATAAATCATGGACGTGATTTTTTTTGAGGAATCTCTTGCATGAAGCAAGGATTAAAGCACCAGTGGTTATCATAGACATATTGGTGTGTGCCAACCTCCAAAATGTGCAAGTGAATATATAAATTGGAGGGGCACAAAGGTAGTCACATTCATATGTTCCAACTTGTGTAATATTGTTAAGAGCTTCATCAATGTGTTAGAAAAATGAAGATGCGACGTGATCTACCGTATGGATGTGTGCACAACCATGCAGACTCGATGAAGAAAATTAATTTGGGGAGTACTGTATCAGTTTACTATAGTAAATTATTGTAGTAGTTACAGTTCACAGCACGCAAAAAATGAGAAGCCTAAAAATTCATTCGCCCCTGTGGAACTTTGGCAAGGGCATGTGGATGCCCAATTTTAGCCATTGAAATACAGCTTTGAGAGTTTATTTGGGGATCTTTTTTTCCTATCTTTTCCCTGTCTTTTGGGTAGAGAACGGCTAAGGTTTGGAGAGGTTTTTGCTGGGATTTTGGAGCATTCCTATGGCATTCGACATCGATTTATTTTAGAGGAGAGCTATTAGGGGAGCTTTTGATGGTTTTGATTCGGCGGGGTGTGCCCTAGGCTTGATGAAGGATTCTTTGAAGAAGACAAGGTAACTCTTGAAGACCATCGACACGGACGACAAGGGGGCTATCTCTGTGGATTGCTTGCACTTATTTTTTATTTCATTATTTATTTTGTATTGCTTCATGGAGAGCTAAACCCATAGTGGGCGCTTGGACTAGTAAACCCAACGAATATTTTTATTCATTGACTTCTATTATGTTTCTTTAATTGATGTTTTAATTGAGTTTCAATCTTGCATGCTTATTGTTGTGATTTTCATTTAAAGTGACACTAAAGTTGAGAATCCATTTAGGTAACCCTTTGAAGGGTGACAACTTCACTAGCGTTTGTGTGATACCTTGTCCTGATTTTGACCTCATACTTATTTAGATTTTTTTGTGCATACATTGGGGGCAAAATGGTTATTTCGCACTAGTGGCATCATTCCATGACTGTACAGTAGATTAGGTGTGAAAACCGACCAAAAAAACTAGTGGCAAAAGCGGTCTTTTTGGGCTCATTTCTTTCAATTTTTCTCCGATAAGGGGGTGCCTTGGTAATTTTTTTCCTTTTTCTTAAAAATCTAAAAATTGAATGGATAAGAGAAGCGACGATGGCGTCTCTTCTCGACTTCTCATTTCCTTTCTTATCTTTTTTTGTTTCCATTTCTTCTTACCTTCGTGCGGAGAGGGTTTTCTTTTTGAAAAAAATTTCTACGACAAGCTTCTTGACCAATCATCGAGTTCAATCCTATTCCTCTCATTCTCGTGAGCTTGGTAAGGCTTCGATTTAAGGTTTGTCCTTGTATTTTTTTCGTATTTAATTATTTTTGAAAATCCTTGAAACCCTAGAAATCAAAATTTGTTTGAGTGGTTTTTGCACTCAAATCAAAGCCCTCTATCTTGTGATACATGTATGTGTAAATTTGTAAAGTAATTTTGTATTTTGGTGTTGTAAATTGACAAGAAACAATTGAAACAAGGCCGGTATTACAGTAGTAAATTCGTGTTTACTGTAGCCATTTTGAGAATACTGTAGCACAGAAAAATGTTGGCCTTGTTTTGTATTTTCTTTGGTCCAAATCAAAGTCCTTCTTACCTGGAAGCCCTTGGAACTAATTTTTCCTTCACTTTGGGGTATTTGGGGTAAATATGATGTCTTTTCCCCTAAAAGCCTAGCGTTACATGTTCGACATGTAACTAGGCATTTCCATGCATTTTAGTTTCCATTCTTGTGTGCATTGGTTCTTAGATTCCTTACTTGATTCTAGGTGGTGAGGCATCTTCCAAGGGGAAGAAAACTGCTGACCAGTGAGCACGTCTCGAGGCGAGACAACGGGTTCAGTGAGTGGTTTACTTGTGAATTGCATAGATTTAATAAGAGTATAATGGTATTTCATTATATGTTTTAAATCATAAATCTAATGTTCAATCATATTTCATTTGCTACATATATATATGGATATTTTGAGCATGAAGTTATATGGCAAAATGATTTTGGTATACTTATACCTATATATTTCGAAAGAAACATGTTTACATGTATATGTCTTTTGAATGCAAATGAAATACGGATTGATGTATGTTCCAGCATTTATACGTCATATGCTTGATTCCTCAGGTTGGAATTGGAAAGATTGCATTTTGAAATTCAGTTTTTGATGGTGATAGCAGACTTAGTTCCGACATTGCAGTGTGGGGTTCCACGGTCCGGCTTGATGGGAGGCGGCTTGGCCAACCCTGAGTTTACCCTAGTTAAGAGGTGCATGGAGCCTTTGACAGGGGGTTTTTTATGTGAGAAACCCGGGGTCATCACACGGTAATCTCAGTGGTTAACACCAAGGAAGGCAGTATTATGAATTTTAAAAGTCTTAAAACACCTTTGTGGTCCCACAGCTAGTCGCGGCCATGATTAGCTTGGGAATTGTTTAAGGGCAGCCTGTATTTTGAGCGGTGCTTAATGTGTTGGAAAATGTTACTTTCCTGTATTATTTATGAACCATTGTGTTATTTGTTAACTTGTCGAATACTTAGAACTACTTTTATATGTTATTATTATTGTTGTTACTAGTGTTTGAAATACTTTATTTACACTGTTATCTCTATGCTGTCACCAATCACTGAGTAACACCTGTTACTGACCACTCTCTTTTCTCCTTTCTCAGACTGCGACATTGGAGTGGGTCGTGCTGTGAAGGCAGTAGAGTGACCCCCCTTTTCTCCCTTGTTTAGGTTAGTACAGTATGTATGTAAATTTTATGGATCCACTAGACTTGAGTTTTGTGTACTGTTCCTTTATGTATACTTTTTGGTTGTATAAGAAACCCTAGCTGGTCCTGTTATGGACCTTGTATCTTTCTTTAGTAAATTGTGCTAGCAGGCTTGATTTGAGCCTTATTGTGACTAGGAGATGGGATACTGTAGGTTCCACTCCTTGTTGTCATGGCGATTGCCACGTGCCCGATCAGAGTCGAGGCATGACAATTTTAGTGATATCAAAGCTACAGGTTTAGGCTAATCTTAGTCCGAATCCTAAACCTGTTAATTTCTCTAAAAATTAGTGGATCAAGTTATTGATTTGCATATAGCATAAGTGTCTGTAGGGGTTAAGTTTGAAATTTGTCTTTCTTCGTTCCTTTCAGATAGAATGCCAGCACAATGTGCATGTACACGTTGAGGAGCTGGTGTTCCTTCTTGGGAACCACCACCTGTCCAACCTCCTTCTCCCCCTAGGCAAGAAGTCAGTTCAGGACATGAGACCGTTGTGGCAGCATCAGTGCATGCTGCCGGTGTCCTAGACCCTGCACCTAACAATGGAACTCCAGGAATAACACCATCCCTAAGGCTCTCCAAAGCTTTAAGGCATATTAGGATGCCCACGGTCATCAGCCGACATGCCAGGAATACCGTGATTTCATGGGTTATTGGAGTCTATTTGGGGGGCAGCCCCATAGTGAGCCAGTATCTGTGCCACCACCACCACTCCGAATTCCTTCAGTTCAACAAGCACTAGTAGAAGACCGCAAAACTAGTAAGAGCTTAATTCTTTATAACTTATTGAAGGAAGCAAGACAGTTGGTATGTAATTCTTTTGATGGCTCAAGTGATGCCATGACTGCCAAAGAATGGTTGAAGGGGTTCCTTGCTACTTTTATGGACATGGGTATTGAAGATGAGTTAAAACTAAGGGTTGCAGTCAGACTTCTGGAGAACCGAGCTAGTATCTGGTGGGAAACTCTCAAGGGTTGTTCAGTTACACCATTGACTTGGTCAGATTTTCTAGAAGAATTTGATGAAGAATACTACACTCGATTTCATCGTGACCAGAAACGACAAGAGTACATGAGGTTGGTTCAGGGTAACAAGGCAGTTGCAGAGTACCTGAAATTGCTGGTGTTGAAGAAGCCCTATGTTCCAAGTTTGAGGTAGGACTGAATCTCATTATCAGAGAGAAGATGGCAATTACTGGGAATCAAACTTTCAAGGAAGTGGTTAAGTTGGCTTTAAGGGCTAAGAAGTTGGTCATTGAAGGTAGGCGCCTTCTTGAGAATCTAGCCAAGAGAAGAAACCCAGATTTTTAAAGGGCATCGAAGCACAGTAAAAGTGACGACACTTCCTCAGGGTTCTTAGGATCCAACTCAGTCAAACCGTCATTAGGGCATGTCGGCAGTCAGAAGGATACTACATCTGCTAGTGGCAGTATTGGAGGTAAGACAACTAGAAATGTTCCCAGGTGCCGGAATTGCACTAGATTTTATTATGGTCCATGTCGTGAGCCACGCAGATATACCAGTGTGGGAAGACAGACTACCTCAAGTCAGCATGTCTAGAGTTAGGCCATGGAGTGCCAGGGTCAGTACTTCCCCCTGCTTGATGACAGAGTCAGTCGAAGGGTGTACAGTCTATTAGATCTACACTATGCCCCAACCAAATCAATTGTTGCTAGTAATGTTCCACAAGGTGAAACACGGTAAGCACAGACCCATTCTTAGACCTGAGTTTTGCCATGACTAATGAGGAAGTTGAGGACAGACCCAACGTGATTACAGTTACAGTATCCATTTTTCAGCATGATGCATATGTTTTGATAGACTTAGGTTCAGAGAGATCTGTTATTAGCACTGCATTTGCATGTCATGCCAATAGAATAGCTTCTCCTTTAGGCTGTGAACTTGTGATCCAAACGCCCCTTGCCGAAGAGATTGTCAGGGAGGCAGTTTTCTGACGATGTCTTATCAAGGTGAAAGGTTTAGACTTTGAGGCAAATTTGAATCCACTGGAGATGAGAGATTTGGATGCCATACATGGGATGTACTGGTTGAATAGGCATAAGGCTGCCATCGACTGCTTCAAGAAAGAAGTTACTTTGCAAATATTTCCTGGATTTAATATTTTTCTTTAGGGTGAAAGGAAGATTCCTTCAAGGTGTGTGACATCTTCTGTTAAAGCAAGGAAACTGGTGCATAAGGGATGTGAAGCATACCTGGCCCATGTACTGGATACAAGAATTGTTGGACCAAACCTCAAGGATGTCCCCATTGTTCTGGAGTTTGAGGATGTATTTCATGATGAATTGACCGGATACCTCCAGATCGAGAGTTTGAGTTCCTATAGACTTGCTACCAGGTACTGCTCCAATCTCCATTCCTTCGTATCGCATGACACCAACAGAACTTAAGAAGTTATAAGTGCAGTTACAGAATTTAGTGGACAAGGGATTCGTACGCCCGAGTGTGTCACCCTGGGGTGCGCCAATCCTTTTGGTGAAGAAAAAGAATGGTTCCTTCAAACTGTGTATAGATTACCGAGAGTTAAATAAGGTGACCATCAAGAATAAGTATCCTTTACCCAGAATAGATGATTTGTTTGACCAGTTGCATGAGGCAAGAGTATTTTCTAAGATTGACCTTCGGTCTAGTTACCATCAGTTGAAGATCAAGGAGAGTGATGTGCCCAAGACAGTGTTCCGTACGCGATACGGGCATCATGAATTTTTGGTCATCCCATTTGGTTTGACTAATGCCCCAGCTACTTTTTTGACTTGATGAACATATTCTTCATACCATATCTCGACAAGTTTGAGATTGTCTACATGGATGATATTTTGATCTACCCACCTACTGTTGAAGAGCATACGCAACATTTACGTACAGTACTACAGATCCTTTGAGAAAAGAAGTTGTATGCGAAATTCTCAAAGTGCGAGTTCTGGTTGCACGAAGTAGTGTTTCTTGGACATGTGGTGTCTTGAAAAGGAATTTCTGTGGACCGAAAGAAAACTGAAGCATTCATTGATTGGGAACAACCAAAGAGTGTATCTAAAGTTCGAAGTTTCCTTGGGTTGGCAGGTTATTACTGACATTTTATCAAGGTGTTTTCTAAGATTGTTGCACCCTTGTCATAGTTAACTCGAAAGGAGATAAAGTTTGTTTAGAATAAGAAATGTGAGAACAATTTTCAAGAGTTGAAGAGCCGCCTGACTAAGGTGCCAGTACTAACCCTGCCTACTAGTGGTAAAGAGTTTGTAGTGTTCAGCGATGCTTTACGTTAAGGTCTTGGTTGTGTATTGATGCAAAATAGGAGGGTGATAACTTATGCTTCTCAGCAGTTGAAGAAGCATGAGCTAAATTATCCTACCCATGATTTGGAGTTAGCAGTAGTGGTTTTTGCTATGAAGATCTGGCGACACTATCTTTACAAAGAGAGATGTTTGATTTGTACTTATTATAAGAGTTTAAAGTATTTGTTCAATGAGAAAGAGCTAAATTTGAGGTAGCGTAGATGGCTAGAGTTTATCAAGGATTATGATCTAGTGATTGACTACGATCCAAGGAAAGCCAATATGGTAGTAGATGCTCTAAGTAGGAAGACTTCAAACTCCTCCAGCTACTGCTATAATATCTTATCGATCTCAACTTGCAGTTCTTCCGGACATGGATGTGAGACTTAAGATTGAGCCAAAGGGAGTTTTGTTGGCAACATTTGTGGTAAGATCATCATTATTTGAGCAGATTCAAAAATCTCAGAGAACAGATGAAGAGTTAGTGAAAGAAATATAGAAATTGGAAAAGGGTGAAGCTAGTGAATTTGGGCTTCGCAGTGATGGTATTCTTGTATTTCAGGGAAGGGTTTGTATTCCAAATGATACAGGACTTAGATGTGCTATATTAGATGAAGCTCATTCCTCATCCTATGCAGTTCACCCAAGCAGCACTAAGATGTACCGTACGATCAAGGAAAAGTATTGGTGGTATGGAATAAAGCGCAAGATCACAGAGTTTGTAGCAAGATGCTTAGTATGCCAGTAAGTAAAAGGAGAGCATCAGCAACCAGCGGGACTATTACAACCTTTGCCTATCCCAGAGTGGAAATGAGAGCATATTACTATGGACTTCGTCATTGGGTTACCACGTACTCTACAGGGGCATGATACTGTATGGGTCATTATGGACCGTTTGACAAAATTAGCTCATTTTCTAGCCTTTCAAACCAAGTATTCCTTTGAAAGATTAGCGAGGCTATTTATAAGTGAAGTGATTAAACTCCACAGAGTACCTATTTCAGTTATGTCAGCTCGTGACCCGAGATTTACATCTCAGTTTTGGCTGAAGTTTCCTCAATCTCTAGGGATAACTTTGAGATTAAGCACTGCATACCATCCTCAGACAGATGGTCAATCAGAGCGTACAATCCAGACAATTAAGGATATGTTGATGGCTTGTGTTCTCAATTTCGAGGGAAGTTGGAACAAGCATTTACCTCTTATGGAATTCGCTTACAATAATAGTTTTCATGCAAGTATTGGTCTGGCTCCTTACAAATCTTTGTATGGACGTTAGTGCTGAACACCTCTTTGTTAGACTGAAGTTGGTGAAAGAGAGTTATAAAGTGTAGAATTGATTGAAGAAATTATAGAGAAAGTGAAGGCGTTTCAAGACAGGTTAAAAGTAGCCCAAGATCGACAAAAAAGCTATACGGACATTAGGAGAAGAGAGTTAGAGTTCGAAGTGGGTGATAGAGTTTTACTGAAGATATCACCTTCGAAAGAAGTAATACAGTTTCGAAGCAGGGGAAAACTAAATCCGCATTATATTGGGCCATTCTTGATTCTCAAAAGAGTTGGACCAGTGTCTTATAAGCTTGAATTACTACCAAAATTAGAGAAGATCCATAATGTTTTCCCTATCTCATTGTTGAAGAAGTACTTGTCTGATCCATCATATACACTTGCAACACTCCCAGTGGAACTTCTAGAAGATTTGACGTTTGAAGTGAGACTTGTCCGTATTCTTGATCTGCTAGAAAAAGTGCTCCAAGGAAAGGTGGTGCCAGTTGTAAAAGTCTTTTGGAAAAGTGATCGGATTGAGGAGTTGACCAAGGAACCTGAACAGTTCATGAAAGAGAAATATCCTGATTTGTTTCTTTTGGTAAGCGGAAATTTTGACGGCAAAATTTCTATAAGGAGTGTAGAGTGTGATACCTTGTCCTAATTTTGACCTCATGCCTATTTAGATATTTTTGTGCATACATTAGGGGCAAAATGTTCATTTTGAACTAGTCGCATCCTTCCATGACTGCACAGCAGATTAGGTGTGAAAACTAGTAGAAAACCTGGGGCAAAAAGTTCTTTTGGGCTCATTTCTTTCAATTTTCTCTTATAAGAGCCATTTTGATAATTTCTCTTTTTCTTGGAAAAAATCTGAAAATTGAATGAATAAGAGAAGTAATGTGGCTTCTCTTCTTAGCATCTCATTTCCTTTCTTATCTCTTTGCTTCCATTTCTTCTTTACTTCGGAAGAGAGGGTTTTCTTTTGAAAAAAATTTCGTCGACGAGCTTATTTGGCGAATAATCACTTCTATCCTATTCCTCTCATTCTCATGAGCTTGGTAAGAATGCAATTCAAAGTTTTCTCCTTGTATTTTCTTCGTAATTGACAATATCCCCTTGCATGGCTGCTTCACACGCCCGTGGGAAATTTCCACACGGGCGTGGATAATTTGCACACGCCCGTGTGGATCCTCTGAACTTCTATTTTCTCGGGCGGCTGTGAACCGTGCTGCTACAGTAATTTCTACCGTATTGCTATCGTGCTCTGCTACAGTATTCGGCCTGAATAGCTTCTTGAATCTATACTTTCATCGAAGTAATGCAAACGGGCACACGTTCACGTCGTGGATCACTTGCATCTTCAATGATAGACATGTTGGTGAAGCTCTTGTTCTATGTGCATAAGTCGAAATGCTCAAGTGTGACTGCCTTTGTGCCCCTCCAAATGGATGTACAACTCGAATACGAGGTGGTTGGCACACACTCTAGCATCTCACATCGACCTATGTCTTCGCGTTTGAACCTTACCAAGATTTCCTCCAAAATCGGTGCATTGTAATCCACATTGGCTTCTTTCCTTCATACTTGGCCTCACAACCCTACCTGCACGAAAGTAATATAAAAACACACATACTAGTGTAAAAACCTGAGAAAAGTAATGCTCAACATAAGGAATGAACGCTTCGCATTCATATCGCACAAGCACTTATAAAACTCTCCCACACTTAAGCTTTTGCTTGTCCTCAAGCAAAAAATAAAACGTTATGTGCATCCATGAAGAAAATATTGAAAGTGCTTGGCCTTAGGTTCACCAAAATATACAAAGAGAGCATTCTACAAGTGACGGAAATTTCAACACTAAATATGAAAAAAACAATGCTCTAGCTAAAAACTTGAATCAAAAAGGAAACAAAACCCGAAGTCGTGTACGTGTGTGAACTCACTCAAGTCAACCCAAAGTATACTCCTCAAAGTTCTAAGAACAAGAGACTTATTTATCTACAAAAGTGACAACATTTTCAAAGATGGTAGTAGCTTCACACATCCTCTAAGGTAGCCCTTTCCAAAGCGGCCGCTAAGGTGGCTTTCACACTTTTGAGGTGGTAGCTCTTTCTACCGGAGTGGTAGCTTTCACTCATCCTATGAGATAGCCTTTTCTCTCATTAGGGCATAACTAGTATCCGACTTATGAGAGTAGCTTCATACTTCATAGGTGGTAGCTCTTTCCGCACAACAAGCACAAATAAACAATAAAACTTTTTTGTTTTAGAATTTAACACAAGAAACAACTATAACTAGTTCGTTTAAAATCAATCTTGAGTTTCCAAAAGAGTTTAAAAAGTGAGTAGTGCACTAAGTGTAAATCGGGCAAAAATTCCTAGAAATTCAAGCAAGAACTAGAGCATGAAAACATTCAATATTAGAAATTCTTCCAAACTCAAGAATACAATGCTTGCAACTAAGGTGAACCGCCATTGGCTATGTGAGCATATAACAATCAAGAACAATAGAAAAGATGTGTGCACTATGAAACTCCCCCCCACACTTAAGTTGTACATTGCCCCCAATGTACACATGCAAGCTCACTCAAAATATATTTCATTCCAAAGCAAATGTGGGAGAAACAATCAAAACAATACTCCCCTGACTCCTAGTGTTGCGTTTGATGAAGCCAATCCCATGGGAGTAGTATTCTGACGGGTTGTGAAGCTCACACGGCCAAGTGCCTCAGCACCTTGGTCGTGCCCATGACTAAGTCTCAATTCCCAAGGAGACAAGACCATCTGCACGCATACACGAGGGGGTTCAGTGAAGCTCAATAAAAACAAAATATCTCGAGTATATATAAAAGATAGACAATGAATACAACTCAAGATGCAAAATGAAAATAAACTCAGAAGGAGAATCCTTTCTGAGTGAACAAGTCTAAAATAAAAATGCAACATAAAGAAAATGTGGGAAAAAAACAAAATCAAATGTCAGTGTCATGCTCTGCTCTAGTGTCAGCTGTCACTGTCAAGATGCACATGGTGGGTCCACCGGTGCTGGGGTAGGGGATGAGGATGCCGTAGGAATTGATGGGGCCTGAGGAGTCCTCGGCCGTAAGACAAATGATGAGGCGACGTCGCGCTCTAAGATTTGTTGTAATACGTCGAAACGTGCCATGAACTCTATATACTGAGTGGCCTGAATATCCCTCATCTCTGCAATCTCGGCTTAAGCCTTAGCTACCTCAGTCCGTATCACCCCCAAAGAGCTCTTGAGCCTCTCAAAGCGATCATAAGCTCGAGATGCTGAAAATATACGCACAGGGGTGGCTCCTCTGCTACTGAAGGTACCTCGGTCTCCATCAGGGCTGGTTGAGGCTCGGGAGCGGGTTGAGATGCCCCGGCTTCATCATCCTCATCCTCGGCTATCTCTGGAGCTAGTAGCACTAACGTAAAAACCCCTGTCCTAATCCTGTGGACCATAGCCATCAACCTCATCGTCTCTAGGCTCAGGGGAGCAAGTATACTCGTCTTCTCGGCCTCGCGAATCGAATCCAAGAGACCCATACCTAGCACTAATCCCGTAATGTAGGGTCCCGAGAAGATCACTCCCAGTCTAGCATAGTACCCCTGATGTCTGATGTACTCTGCCATGATGTGCCCTAAGTGAATCGGTACGCGCTGCACCATCAAGTACAGATACAATAATTCCTGTCGGCACAAAACACCAGTGCTATCACCGCGGTCATTCACCGACCTACTCATGATGGCATGTAAATATCTGTAAGCAGGTCGGGAAAGGCACGTGGCCTTGGACACCCCTGGCTCCTACTGACCCTAACCACATAGCACTCTGTAACCTCTCTGCGGGGACAACGTGCCAGTATAATCAGTCGGTAACTGAGCGTACTCCTCCATATCCGTGAATGCCTCCTCATACAAGGCAAGTCGTACCGAAAACTGAGTGACGCTCAAGGTATGGTGGTGTCCAAATACTCTGAACTGAATGGTATCCAAACTATCAAACCTTGTGTAAGATCTGTCAAATTCGAATGATGATAATACCTCCAGTGCAAACTCTCGGGTGGTGGGTTCTCTAATCTTCAATAACTACAGCCAACCACCTGCTGAAATGAGATCCTCTACCTCATCAATGAACTCATCTCCCTGCTGTAGATCTCACAGTATAGTCGTGTCCAGGAATCGAGTTTGTCCGAAGCAAAGTCTCGACAGGCGCTCATAGCGAACCTGATACTCTGGAATCGCAAAACTCATGCTCAGGGGATGACTCACATGGCCTCTTATCAGCTGGCTTCTTCGATCGAGGTGCCATAATCTGCAAAATTTGAAACGAATCGATCAAACAAGTTGACAAAATAATACTGCAGAAATCCACACAGTCGTGTGGAATTTCCGCACGCCCGTGTGGATCCACGGGGCGTGAAAACCGCACGGCCGCACTCCAAAAATTCAACAATACAACTTAAAAATACTTCTAACTTCATTCTAAGCATCAATCCTCCTTCTAATTGAAGAAATGAAGCATTATTAACCAGATTAATTGATGGAAACCATGAATTGGCAAAGAAAACGAGGAATAGAGCTTACCGACGAAATGAGATGAGAAAATGACGAACCGGCCGGAAAACCATGCAAAAATCCTATCACTGTAGCGTTATGAAATCGGATAATGATGTGAGAGTGTTTTCAAATGAATAGAGGTCGTGAAGGGGAGAGAGAAACTAATCTTCTTTAAAAAGGACTCGTCACCCTTGATGTTCTGTGCGTCCACACGGGCGTTTGTTAATTACCCACGCCCGTACGCTTCATTACAAAAGAGCCACAGGGCTACATGCATGCCCCTGTGCACTCTTGGGGAAACACTCATTCGACTCTGACTCTATCACACGGGCTTGTGGAAAATACCCACGCCCGTGCATCTGACCCATAGGGGAAGACGCACGCCCCTGTGGCATCTCTGGACATCCGAGAAAAGTACCAAGTGTTATACACGCCTGTTCAGGAATTCCACACGGGCGTGGGCATTCACATGCCCAATTCACAGGGGCAGCTCCACGCCCCTGTGTTTTCTCAGGATGGAGAGAACTCCTCCGCAGAGTTTAACACGGGCGTGTGGAAATTACCCACGCCCGTGCATGGTTCATAAGGTCGCCCACAGGGGCAAGTCCACGCCCCTGTGTGCTCTCGGGAAAATTCGCTAAACCCTGCAGGACTTCACATGTCCGTGCAAAAATTACTCATGGGCGTGTGCTAATCGCATGGTCATTCACAGGGGTAGCCGCACGCCCCTGTGCCTTCTCTGGATGAGCTCGCAGTGCAACTCCACTGGCGTGCGGAAATTCCACACGCCCGTGTGTTTTCTCTGGATGATTTAGATAAATCTGCAGGCTCTGCAGAAAATTTCTGAACATGTTTACACACTCAGAGCCTGCCCTATTATGCAAATTTTACCAGTGAAAAATATGGAATAGAGCTCAAACGACCAAACTTCGCCAATTCTACATGAAAACACCCGATTAAAATTCAAAGTTCACAAGGAAATCTCAGCACAAGCATCTAAGAAATTAAGACACCAACACTTAACAAATTATTCATGCGAACAAACTAAACTAAAAGCTAAGAAAATAGTAAACACTTGGGTTGCCTCGCAAGAAGTGCTTGTTTAACGTCACTAACCTTAACGTACCTTGTCTTACCTCACAATGGTTCATGAATGAAGGCTGCCCTCTTACCCATGACTTGAAAGCATGATGTGCAAAGTCTCTTGAGAGTAGATGGTGTATTATCCGGTTTCGGACCACCTAACAATGATACATCCAACTTCTTCGATTCATGTATGCTCCAATAGCCTTGGAGTGTTTCCGGTGGCGTCTCCTAGCCTTCTTCATTTTCCGGAGCACCTTCTTCAAGATCCCCGGGGTAGATGGTACTTCTTCCGTCGATCCAAGCATCATCACATGTTCATGTCCCTCCTCTTGGTCGAACAAACCTACATACGGATTCGGATTGAACATCTCCTGTATGTATTCATCAACAATCTCATCAGTAGTGTCTAGAAAATATAAAGTATCATCGAAATCGAGAGAATGCCCCATGGCCTCAGCAAGGCGGCATGTGAGCTTGTCATCTCCAACTCTCAAGGTGAGCTCTCCACCATCCATGTCAATCAATGCTTTGGAAGTCCGTAAGAATGGTCTCCCAAGTATCAAAGGTACATCCGCATCCTCATCAACATCTAGCACTACAAAGTCAACCGGAAAAATGTACTTGTCCACCTTGACAGGGACGTCTTCAATGATGCCTCTCGGATGTCGCACTATTCGGTCTGCTAGTTGCAAAGTCATCCGAGTAGGCCTAGGCTCGCCCAAGCCTAGCGTTTGAAAGAAGGTGTATGGCATGACGTTGATACTTGCCCCTGAGTCCGCCAATGCCATTTCCTCCCCAAGATTGCCAATATTACACTGAATGATGAAGCTGCCCGGGTCTTTTTTCTTGTTCGGCATGTTTTTTTGCAATACCGCCGAGCATGAAGCATCTAAAATCACTGAAGCACTCTCCTCCAACTTCCTTTTGTTGGTCAACAAGTCTTTCAAGAACTTCGCATACTTACGCATTTGGGCCAATGCCTCAACAAAAGGAATATTTATGTGGAGTTGCTTGAACAAACTCAGGAACTTCTTGTATTGTTTATCCCCTTGGTAATTTTTCAATCTACAGGGATAAGGGATTCTTGGCTTGAAAGGTGGGGATACCACCTCTTTCTCTTTGCTCATCCCCTCTTCCACCTCTATAACCTCGGGTGTGTGTTCTTTTGGCATCTCACTCGGAAGCCTACTTTCAACCTCACGACCACTTCTCAAAGTGATCGCCTTCACATGCTCTCTAGGGTTGATCTCTGTATTCCTTGGTAAGCTTCCATGTGGCCTTTCGGAGAGAGACTTCGCAATTTGCCCCACTTGATTTTCAAGGTTATGCAAAGAGGTGGTGTGCTTGTGAAGTGTAGACTCAACTGATTCAAACCTTGTATTTGCAGATTATATGAATCTAGTCAAGTGCTTCTCTAGGTCACTCATTCCGGTTTCCAAACCTGAGACTTTGTTTTCCACTTGAGGGGCTTGTTGTTGTTGTTGTTAGAAACCTGGTGGCCCCATGGCCTTTTGTGGACCCTGGTTACTCCATGAAAAATTGGGATGATTCTTCCAACCCAGATTGTAGGTATTGCTATATGGGTTTCCTTGAGGTCTCATGCCATTACCTACAAAATCAACATTCTCCACTGAAGAAACATCACCAATAGAGATTGGGCAATCTTAGGGAGCATGTCCTTCACCACACCTGGTTTAATTAGTCACGGCCGCGGCTCTGTTTGAAGTTAGAAGATCTAACTTCTTACTCAAATTTTCCACTTGGGCTGCCAATGAAGTTACCACATCTATTTCATGAAGACCGGCCACCTTTTTCTTCTCCCTAGCATTCCATTGGTAGCTGTTTAACCACATTTCTTCAATCAACTGACGGGCCTCATCGGGGGTCTTGCTACCTAAGGTACCTCCTGATGCCGCATCCAAGAGTTGCCTTGTACTCGGGTTCAAACCATTGTAAAAGGTTTGAACAATCATCCACTCCGGGAATCCGTGTTGGGGGCACTTCCTCTAGAGCTCCTTGAACCTTTCCCATGTCTCAAATAGAGACTCCAATTCCAACTGAACAAAGGATGAGATCTCGTTCCTAAGCTTTGCTGATTTTCTGGGAGGGAAATAACGGGTTAGAAAAGCTTCCATCATCTCCTCCCACATGGTAATTAACGCCCTAGGTAACGAGTGTAGCCACTGCTTTACTCTCCCCTTTTGGGAAAATGGGAAGACTCTCAATTTGATGGCATCATCCATCACCCCATTTATCTTCAGCATATCACACACCTCAAGAAAGCTCTCTATGTGACTGTTTGGATCCTCATCGGCCAAACCGTTAAACTGTGTGGATTGCTGCAACATGTGGATGAATGACGGCTTCAACTTAAAGTTCTGAGCTGTAATTGGGGGACGCACAATACTCGATTGTGTTCCCAACACTGAAGGTCTAGCATAATCGAATAATGTTCGCTGTTGCTCATTCTGTTCTGCCATGTTTTCAGATTCTTCTGCTTCCAAATCAGCTGGATTAGACTGTTCTTGCACAGGCTCTTTCCCTTTTCTTCTAAGTGTACGTTCAAGCTCAGGATCCCCTTCAATTAATATTGAGGGATTCCCTCGGGTCATAACCTGTAGCTGCAACCAAAAAGAAAGAAAAAGAAATCAGAACGATGATAGAATAAGAAGATATGAAATAAAATATATGGTGAAATAGCTAAGAAAACAAAGTGCAAAGTATCTCTAAATGCCTACTCCCCGGCAACGGCGGCAAAAACTTGACAATATCCACTTGCGTATATCCCGCAAGTGCACGGGTTTGTTGAAGTAATAATCCCGGGTGAGCGGGTATCGAATCTACAGGGAGTAGGGAATAAAAATACTTAATTTGATTCTTAGCTATGTAAAAGATCAATGATAATGAGTGTGACAATGATTCAATTCTCAACAGTAAAAGCAACAAGTAAGAGAGTAAAAGTAAAGAAGGGGGTAAGGCAATCGATAAAGATGGGGTACCCGGATAATGCTCCGCCTAGGATAATTGTTCAAAGTTCAAGAACCCTCTATTATGCTTCCTAATCAATGCAATGGTGAGTCGTGGAAATCCTTAATTACATAGTCCCAAATCTAAGGTCAACTATGCCTAACTCTATACATGTCCCGGAGGAGAAATCGAACAATCTCAACACCTCGCACTCGCTTAGAGTTGCAATGAGCTCTAGGGATTCCAAGTGATAAATCTCTTCCTTGTTATAGACCTAACCCTTTGGTCCAGGTGGAAGGTCCCTAACCACAATTGAGTTCTAGATATTAAGATCACATCAACGCTTCACTACGTTGCATGCACAACTATGTCCCAGCGGTAGTTCATTCCTTAGACCATTCACTCTATTATGACCGCAAAAAACTCGAGGAACGGAGGTAGAATCTATCACGCCGTAGGGGAAAGGGGACGCTCCTGTACCTCTCGACTCACCCTATCAACCCTCTCCAACCTAGCTTTGTCTAACGCTCGTGGTGTGTCACTCACTCACAAGGTTACCAACAAGAACTCTCAACCCTAGTGTCACTCTAGGGGAAATGTTCATACAATCAAGCATTCAAGGTTGGAACTCACAATAAACATCAATTTATTGAAAGCATAATAAAGAGGTTCAAATAAACAAATACATCCTAGGGTTCACAATACCGGAGTACCCACTATAGTGCTTTCTGCCGTGTTGCTACAGTGCTATTCTATAGTATCCGGCCTGAATAACTTCCCGAATCCATACTTTCATCGGAGTAACACAAACGGGCACACGTTCACGTCTTGGATCACTTGCTTCTTCAATGATAGGCACGTTGGTGGAGCTCTTGTTCTATGTGCATAAGTCAGAATGCTCGAGTGTGACTGCCTTTGTGCCCCTCCAAATGGATTTGCCAACTCGAATACGAGTAGGTTGGCACACACTCTAGCATCTCACATCGACCAATGTCTTCGCGTTTGAACCTTAGCAAGATTTCCTCCAAAATCGGTGCATTGTAATCCACATTGGCTTCTTTCCTTCATACTTGGCCTCACAACCCTACCTGCACGAAAGTAACAGAAAAACACACATATTAGTGTAAAAACCTGAGAAAATTAATGCTCAACATAAGGAATGAACGCTTCGCATTCATATCGCAAAAGCACTTATCAGTAATTAATTATTTTAAAAAATCCTTGAATTTTACTATAGCAAATTCGCGGTTTACTGCAACAATTTCGAAAACATTGTAGCACCATAAAACCTTGCCCTTTTTTGGTATTTCTTTGGTCTAAATCGGAGTCCTTCTTACCTAGAAGCCTTTGGAACTAATTTTCCTTCACTTTGGGGTCGTTTGGGGCCAAAATGATGTTGTTTTCCCCTAAAACCCTAGTGGAAGGTGGTGAGGCATCTTCCAAGGGGAAGAAAACTGCTGACCAGCGAGCGCGCCTAGAGGCAAGACGACGGGTTCAGTGAGTGGTTTACTTGTTAATTGCATAGATTTAATAAGAGTATAATGGTATTTCTTTATATGTTTTAAATCACAAATCTGATGTTCAATCAGATTTCATTTGCTACATATATATGGATATTTTGAGCATGAAGTTATATGGCAAAATGATTTCGGTATACTTATACATATATATTTCGAAAGAAACATGTTTACATGTATATGTCTTTTACATGCAAATAGAATACAGATTGATGTATATTCCTATATTTATACGTCATATGCTTTATTCCTCGGGTTGGAACTGGAAAGATTGCTTTGTGCCATTCGGTTTTTGATGGTGACAATGGACTTAGTTCCGACACTACAGTGTGGGGTTCCATGGTCCGGCTTGATGGGAGACGGTGTGGTAACCCTGAGCTTACCCTAGTCAAGAGGTACGCGGAGCCATTGACAGGGGTCTTTTATATGAGAAACCTGGGGTCACCACACAGGAATCTCAGTGGACAACACCAAGGAAGGCAGTATTGTGAATTTTAAAAGTCTTAAAACACCTTAGTGGTCCCATAGCTAGTCGCGGCCATGATTAGCTTGGGAATTGGTTAAGGCCATCCTTTATTTTCAGCGGCGGTCAATGAGTTGGAAAATATTACTTACTTGTACTATTTATGAACCATTATGTTACCTGTTCACTTGTCGAATACTTAGACTTACTTTTATATGTTATTATTATTGTGGTTACTACGATTTGAAATACTTTATTTACTCTATTATCTCTATGTTGTCACCACTCACTGGGTAACACCTGTTACTCACCACTCTCCTTTCTCCTCTCTCGGACTCCGAAGTTGGAGTGGGTTGTGTTGTGCAGGCAGTAGAGTGACCACCCCTTTTCCCTTGTTTAGGTTAGTGCAGTGTGCATGTAAATTTTACGGATCCACTAAACTTGTGTTTTGTGTACTGTTCCTGTATCTATACTTTTGGGTTGTATGTGAAACCCGGCTGGTCGTGTTATGGACCTTGTATCTTTCTTTAGTAAATTGTGTTAGCAGGGTTGATTTGAGCCTTATGGTGACTGGGAGGTGGAACGCTGTAGGGTCCACTCCTTGTTGTTGTGGTGATTGCCACGTGCCTAGATAGAGTTGGGGCGTGACAGTTAGGCTTAACGAGATTGAAGCGGCTTGAGAGGGTGAGTTGAGAGGTAGCGGAATAAACCTTTCCCCTCCAGACATGATTTATCCTACCTCCATGTTCCAAGAGTTCTTTGCGATCATGATATAGTAAAGTACTAAGAGACCTTCTCCACTGGGGCTTATTTGCATTAGTGACAGAATGAAGTGTTGAGTTATCCTTAGTGCTAGGGCTTAATTGTGATTAGAGATCTTTCACCTGGACCAAAGGGTTACATCTAAATTAGGGAATAGGGTTTATCACTTGGAATCTCTAGAGCCTCAAGCAGTCCCACATAGTTTGAGGTGTTTAAAGTATCCCTTTCCGCCATGGCATAGTGTAGATGGCTAGTCATGGTTGACCTTAGGTTTAGAACCATGTGTCTTTGGATCTCCATGACTCATTACACTTCAATTAGGATGCATAATATAAGTTTTGCACTTGAAATAATAGTCCTAGGGTAAGCATTGTCCGAGTACCCCATTTTACCATCGATTACCTCTCTTTGTTCCTCTTTCTTTCTCTTTTCTCTTTTACTTTCACTTACATTAATATTCTGAATCAATATCATAAATTGGTTTTCTCTCTAGTTAAATAGCAATACTACTTGCTCCTGACCATCTATTCCCTATGGATTCGACTACCCACTCACCAGGGTATTTTATTACTTTGATAACCCGTGCATTTGCGGTACACACACGCAAGTGGTGTTCCAAGTTTTTGGTACCGTTGCTGAAGAATAGGCGTTTTAGAAGAATTTGCACTTTGCTATTTTAGCTATTCATCACTTGTTATATTTCACACTTTCTTATTCTTCCAAAGATTTGATTTTTGTTTCTTTCTTTGATTGCAGCTCCAGGTTATAACCCGAGGCAACCCTTTGACAATAGTTGAAGGTGATCCAAAAATTGAAAGAAGGATTCATAGATAGGGAAAGGAACCTGTACAAGAATAGTTTAATCCTAGGCATGTGTCAATGCTGCAAAGGAGCTATGGAGTACCTGTGAACATGGAAACATCCTATGATAACACTCATGCAATTCTCCTATATGGTGCAGCTGTGAAACAAAGGAACCAAGAAGGGTTATGATGAAGGCATTAAAAAGCAATACTACTTATTTGACTGTGAGTTGCTATGGCTTTTGGGAGTCTACTAGTGGATCATAAATGTTTGTATTTCTTGTGGCATGTGCTTGTATCTATTCTCATTAACTATGTGTGTTTTCCTTGTAAAGCTACTTTGTGGTTAAGAAATGTGTATTGTTTATATTTACTACTTTAACAAAATGTGGAGTTCTAGCACACTTCTTGGTTATGTTGGTCAGATACAAACCTGTGAGTTAATGTTAGTTTGAAACCAAGTTTCCTCAATATTTCAAGGACTTTCATGAGCTGGAATTTTGAGGACAAATTTTTTTTTAAAGGGTGGAATGTGATACCTTTCTCCTCACTCTCCTTTTCATTTGCTCTTCAATGGTAGTTATGAGGGTATAGGGTTTTCATGTCATTTCTTTGGTTATGTAAGGCCATTTGAGTAATTTTCACCAAAGCTTACTCACCTTTGTATTTTTCTTGAATGTTGAATGGCATTGTTGTCTTTTGCCAAATGCTTATTCGTTCTAGTACATTCTTCAAAAGCAGGTGGGAAACTTAGTCATTCATTGAATTGCATGGCATTTTCGTTGATATGTTGAAGTCATACGGCAAAAGAGCTCGCTTTGTCATTGTTAATTGCTTCCTTAATATATCTATGTGGTGTGTCACGATTCAACTATCTATAGTTTTTCCTTTTGTTAGTTTTCTTAGTTTATTTTAAACATATATTGGGTAAACTAGATAATGTCATCTAGGGGGAAGTAATAGCAGCTCTTTGGACACTAGGGAATATGACTCTCTCATGCTTACATAAAGGGTTTATTACTTGACGACCTGTGCACTTGTGGATCTCATCATGCTTTTGTCACCATTGTCGGGGATCTCCAAGAATGCTAGGAAAACTTCTAGCTCTTTGCTCTAGTCATTTTTCTTTCCATTTGTAAATTTTTTTCTTTCTATGTGTTTCTTTTCCTTTTGTGTACATATATTTGTTTATTTGTTTTCTTTTTCCTTTAAATTCTTTTTTAGCTTATTATTTATAGTTGTGATTGTTTACAAAGGGCCATGAATTTTCAAGAAAGATTGTTGGCCGCACAAGTCTATGCACTTGAGAAAAGGATGGAAAATTTTTCGCCATAAAAGAAAGCCAAAGCAACCTGGACCATAATGTCTACAATCCATATCCGGGAGCCCGGACCATAATAGCAGCTCTTTGGACACTAGGGAATATGACTCTCTCATGCTTACATGAAGGGTTTATTACTTGACGACCCGTGCACTTATGGATCTCATCAAGCTTTTGTCACCGTTGTCGGGTATCTCCATGAATGCTAGGAAAACTTCTAGCTCTTTGCTATAGTCATTTTTTTTCCATTTGTAAATTTTTGTCTTTCTATATGTTTCTTTTCCTTTTGTGTACATATATTTGTTTATTTGTTTTCTTTTTTTCCTTTAAATTCTTTTTTAGCTTATTATTTATAGTTGTGTTTGTTTACAAAGGGCCATGAATTTTCAAGAAAGATTGTTGGCCGCACAAGTCTATGCACTTGAGAAAAGGATGGAAAATTTTTTGCCATGAAAGAAAGCCAAAGCAACCCGGACCATAATCTTTAAGGATGTTTTGGTAAGGTTCATGATAAATACTTTAGGGAGGTTTGAAGCAATTAACTATGAACTAAGAGCCACTAAAATCAGATTGAAACAAGTCAAAGCCACAGTTGAATTTTTTCAAGCATCTATACAAAGACTTGGGAATTAGTTGGGAGAACTTCTCTGGGAAACCCCTGATCACGAAAAGAACAATGAACAAGCGGTAGAAATCCCACCTATGGATGCCATTGAAGAAGAAAAGGGGGAGGATGAAATCATGGGCATAGAAAAATATGAGGAAGTGGAAGAAGCTTAATCGAACACAAGTGAAGAAACTAGTTGCCTCATCATTGATCATTCCATCAATCAATCAATAATTTCAAGTGCAGAGAAAAAAATCCAGGAATTGTATTTTAATATGTGGGTAAGAAGCTAAGGTCATCCTTAAACCCACCAATGCCGAGCTTGGACAATTCCAAACCAAAAATATTTCCTTCGCAGTTAAAGCAAATTTTGTTGGCTATTTTTTTGATCATTCAAGAAAGGTTGAGAAAAAAAAATGTGGATAGGATGTTAAAGCCACCAATTGATCCACCCATGCAAGGCTTGAGGAGTTCTCAGCCAAACTTGTTCCCCTGGAAACCCAGACAACTCTTATGGGTAACCGTCCAAGGAAGATGATGTGGGTAGGAGGTGGAAACCATCTAAAGACCCACCCATGCCGAGCTTAAATAACTCTCGACCAAAGCAAATTCCTTGGAGGCCCAAGTAATTTGGTGGAGTACTCAAAGGAATTTTTGCCGGAGGAAAAGAAATACTTGGAAGGATGCTTAAACCAACCAAGGATTCGCCTAAGTTAAAATTGCACAATTCCCGGCCCAAGCTTTTACCATGGAGGCCAAAAGGTAACTCATGCATGGTCTTCACTTTGACATCATCCAGGAAGGTATGCTTCATTTTTCTTGGTAGTTCTTATGCCACCTCTTGCCGGGATAAACACACCATCTTTAAGCCTCCTTAAGGTAATAAAGAGGTACGCAAACCTAATGACATTAAACAAGCGCTTCTTGGGAGGCAAGCCAAGCATTTGAATATGTCGTACTCTTATTTTTGAATTCTTTTGTGTGTTTGGATGATTGATTATGCTTTGGTTGAGTGTTTAGTTGTTGTGATGTTGAGTTTGTCATCTTTATTTAGTGATTTCCTTGTGTTTGTGTTCTTGTTTGAATTTGTGTTTTTTGTGTTATTTCAAGCGAGCTTTGGGTTTTTAGTAATTATTCTTTGATTAGGTCTTTTTTGGATGATTTTTCATGCTTCACTTGAGTTGGGAATGATGGTATATCTATTTTTTGAAGTTTGTGAGGAGTTGGGTGCGTTAAAAAGCACTTTTTCTATGCTTCCAAGGGTGTTCACAGGGCTATCAAGCCCTCGTGAATGATGCCCCGAGAAGGTTTCATAGGAAGAATAGCACCTGTTAGGAACCTCTAGATTGCTTCACGGGCTGGCCAGCACGTCAACAAGGCCGTCAAGGCCTCGGTCAGCCTTTAAATTGGTGACTTTCTTTATTGTTTTGCACATAACTCTCTCATTTCACTTCCGTTTTCCCTCATTCTTTCACTAATTTTTCTTTGTTTTTAATTCCTCTACATGTCTCTACTACTTCTAGAGACTGTTTTGTGTGATTTATTTGGGGGTTTACCATTGTTTCCACCATCTCTCCACTAGGGCACTCTCACATGCCCCTAACTCAAGGTTTGCATCTTTCTTCTTCTTTTTCTCTTGTTTTTTTCAAGTTTTTATCGATGATAACTTGTTGATAAATGACTTTTTGTTGTTTTTCATGGTTATTTTTGAGAAATTTGCAATCTTTGTAAAAAAATTTTTTTATGCTAGAAAAAAACAAGGGGTTAACTCTAGCTCTTTCAACTTTGTGCTACAATAACTTTTAAATGATGCTTTCCTTGAACTTGTTGGACACTTGTAGAATCTTTGCAAACCCCTAGTAATACTTGCAATATATTGATTGGGACATCATGATATTGATTGAACAAAAGACTTGCTTGGATTATGTCTTGCTTCATTGTTTTTTTGTTTTTGCTTGTTGTTTGTTTTTGTTTTTTGTTTGTTTGTTTGTATTTTCTTTTTATGTGTGCATGATGGATGCCTTGAGTTGATGCTCCTTTCTACCTTGTAGGGTGGAATTAGGGCATCAAGTATACCTTCTTTCTCAATCATCTACCATGATCATTGGTGGTCACCCTGATCTCATGGACTTCAAGACTCACACTTTAAGACTCAGGGAAGTTCACGAAACCTTCTTGATATGCTATTATTGTTTATATTATTAGATGCCACTGATTTAGATACATTGAGGACAATGTGCATCTTTAAGTGGGGGTGGATTTTTGTGAACTTTGAAAATTTTTGCAATTCCATACTTGACTTACCTACGATAGCTTTGATACTTAGTTAAGAACTTCCTATCTTGAAAGAATGAAAGATGTGAGTTGTATCTTTACTTATGGTTTCATGAAACTCTTGTTTTATCTCTAGTGAACTTTCATGTATTGTCACAATGAATAAAAACCCTAATCCTATTTTTTGTTTTGAGAATCTATACTAATTTTTAATCAAAACCTTAATACTATGTTTTATTTTCTTAATGCCGCCTATTTTTGAATAAAAATCCTAATTCTATGTTTTATTTTTTAATGCATCCTATTTTTGAATCAAACCCCTAATCTTATGTTTTGGAATGTCTATTATTTTTTAATCAAAACAATAATCATATGTTTTCTATTCCTAATGTCCCATATTTTTTTAATTAAAACCCTAATCCTAAGTTTTTTTTGGAATGTCTACAATTTCTTAATTGAAACCCTAACCCTATATTTTCTTTTCGGAATGTCTATCAATTTTGAATGAAAACACTAATCCTATGTTTTCTTATAGTAATGTCTCATATTTTTCAATCAAAACCCTAATCTATGTTTTCTTTTCTAAATGTCTACCATTTTTTTATTAAAAACCCTAATCCTATGTTTTCTTATAGTAATGCCTCCTATTTTTCATTTTTTTTATTCAAAACAATAAGACATTTCGAAATGAAATAAGAGAATTAGGTTTTTGATTGAAATCCAAAATTTAGGTGACACTCCTAAAAAAATCATAGGATTAGGATTTTAATTGAAATATAGTAGACATTTCGAAAAAAATAACATAGTATGAGGGTTTTGATTAAAAAATACTAGCTATTATGAAAAGAAAATATAGGTTGTTGTTTTGCTTGAAAAATATGAGATATTTCGGAAAAAACATAGGATTAGGTTTTTGATGAAAAAAATAAGACATTTCAAAAGAAAATATAGGATTAGGGTTTTTATTCAAAAATAGGAACCATTCCGAAAAGAAAAGTAAGATTAGGGTTTTGATTTAAAAATAATTGAAATTTCGGAAAGAAAACATAGGGTTAGAGTTTTGAATGAAAAATAGGAGACATTATTATAAGAAAATGAAGAATTATATTTTTGATACAAAAATAGTAGAAATTCGGAAAAGAAAACATAGGTTAGGGTTTTGATTGAAAAATATGAGGTATTTCGAAAACAAAACATAGAATTAGGGTTTTTGATTAAAAAAACGAGAAATTCCGAAAGGAAAACATAGGATTAGGGTCTTGTTTAAAATATAGTAGGCATTTTGAAAAGAAAATATAGGATTAGGATTTTGATTGAAAAATATGAGACATTTTTATTAGAAAACATAGGATTAGGTTTTTGATTAAAAAATAGTAGACATTTCAAAAAGAAAACATAGGATTAGGGTTGTGATTGAAAAATATGAGACATTATGAAAATAAAACATAGTATTATTGTTTTGATTCAAAAATAGCAGAAATTTCCAATAGAAAACATAAGATTAATGTTCTGATTAAAAAATAGGAGGCATTCTAAAAATATGATTAGTTTTCTAAACCATAGGATTATTTTTTTGGTTGAAAAGAGGAATTTTGGTGACATTCCTAAAAGTAAACAAAGGATTAGTCGTTTAGATGAAAAATATGATACATAACGAAAAGAAAACATAGGATTAGGTTTTAGAGAAAAAAAAATAGGAGACATTCCTAGAAGACAGCACATGATTATGGTTTTCATTCAAAATTAAAAATAGGAGACATTATGAAAAGATAACATAAGATTAGGGTTCGATTCAAAAATAGGACACATTCGAAAAATAAATTGATTGAAAAATAGGAGACATTCCGAAAATAAAACATTGAATTATTGTTTGTTTGAATTATTGTTTGGAGGCGCTCAAGGCTATGGTTTGGAGAGGCTTTGGCTAGATCTTTGGAGTGGTTCTACGGCCTTTGACACAGCATTTCATTGGAAGATAGTTATTGGGGGAGCTTTCGTCAACATTGATTTAGCGAGGTGTTCCCTAGGCTTGACGAGGGAAACTTTGGAGAAGATGAGGCGACTCCACAAGGCCATCGATACAGACTACGAGGGGGTTTTACTTATGGATTGCATGCTTTTACATCTGATTTCATTATTAATTGTATATTGCTCCATGGAGAGCTAAACCCCTAGTGGGTGCTTGGACTTGGAAACCTTAGGATGATTTTGTTTCATTGACTCTTGTTTTGCTTCAATAATTGATGTTTTAATTAAGTTCCAAAATCTTCATCAGTGTGGTTTAGTTGAACACGTGATAGGATCTACCGCATGGATGTGTGCCCATCCATGTGGCCTCGATGAAAAGTGTGGATTTAGGAGTGTTTTAAAAGATCTTTTTCCAATCTTTTTCCCATCTTTTCTTCATCTTTGGAGGCGCTCAAGGCTATGGTTTGGAGAGGCTTTGGCTAGATCTTTGGAGTGGTTCTACGGCCTTTGACACAGCATTTCGTTGGAAGATAGTTATTGGGGGAGCTTTCGTCAACATTGATTTAGCGAGGTGTTCCCTAGGCTTGACGAGGGAAACTTTGGAGAAGATGAGACGACTCCACAAGACCATCGATACAGACTACGAGGGGGTTTTACTTATGGATTGCATGCTTTTACATCTGATTTCATTATTAATTGTATATTGCTCCATGGAGAGCTAAACCCCTAGTGGGTGCTTGGATTTGTAAACCTTAGGATGATTTTGTTTCATTGACTCTTGTTTTGCTTCTTTAATTGATGTTTTAATTGAGTTCCAACATTGAATGCTTGTTGTACTGAGTTTCACTTAGAGTGACACTAGAGTTAAGAATCTATCATTGTAGTCCTTGTGGATGAGTGACACAGCATAAGGGTTAGACAAAACATGGTTAGAGAGGGTTGAGTGGGTGAGTCGAGAGGTAGCGGAAAGTCCATTTTCCCTTCCGATGTGATTTATCCTACCTCAACGTTCCAAGAGTTCTTTGCGGTCATGATAGAGAGAAGTGCAAAGAAACAAACTCTTCTGGGGTTTAGTTACGCAAGCAACCGAGTGAAGCGTTGAAATAATCCTTAGTATTGGGGTTTAATTGTGACTAAGGGTCTTTTGCCTGGATCAAAGGGTTAGATCTATACTAGTGAATAGGGTTTATCACTTGGAGTCCCCAGAGCTTGTTGTAACCCCACACAGTGTGAAGCATCAAGATTATCCCTTTCCGCCAGCGCATAGTGTGAAGGTTAGTCACGGTTGAACTTAGGTTTGGGACCGTGTGTCTTAGGATTTCCATAAATCATTAGACATCAGTTAGGAGACATAATGAGGAGTCTTGCACTTTAAACAATAGTCCTAGGTTGAGCAATGTCCGGGTGCCCCATTTTCTATCGATGGCCTCTCCTTATTCCCATTGCGTCTTTTCTTTTTTTCTATATTTTCATTTGCAATGATATTGTTCACATAACTCTTGAATCATCTTCACTAGAGTTAAATAACAATTCTAGTGTTTCTGAGCACTACTCCCTATGGATAAGACTACCCACTCATTAGGATACTTTATTACTTCGACAACCCGTGCACTTGCGGTACATACACACAAGGTGTGTGTCAAGGCGAATCATATGTTAGACTAGCAATTCTTTCATTCCCTCTCAAAAGTTAACTGCTCTGTAAATCTTTGTCTATCTTGTGAGTGATGTTTTATAATAGGGATATCCAAGTTAAAATATATGTATAGTAGAAAAAGCTACCTCCTTTGTAGTACATAGTCACTCCTTACAAGTCAGATACAAAAAGTATGTCCTAGTGGGAGAGAGGACTGCCTCTTGGAAATAGTGAAAGCTACTAATTGTGGAGAAAAGAGAAGAAAAGAAAAAGAAAAAGAGAACAAAAAAGAAAGAATATGCATGAAGGGAAAGTGATAAAAAGCATAATATTAAGACTAAATAAACCTCTAAAAAAGTTTTTGTTTAGACAATCTAGAATATAAGATATTAGACCAAGAGACTAATAGTTGGGAAAACATTGTTTTTAACAAAGTAGACTGCTCTTTGTAGAGGAGTGCCTATCCTACGTGTCGTTTGATTGTTTCCCCCATACTACTGAAACTCCATATCTAGTTGCTTAAATCAAGCACTTATCATGTATTCTATTTTATCTATTTTATTTTCTCAAGGACAAGCAATTGCTTAAGTACTGGGATCTTTAATAAGTGCTAAACTAATCACATTATCTATGTCATTTATACTACATTTAGCCTAAAGTTTTACAGATTTAGCACCAGAATAGTATAGTATTTCATTCTTTTGTTTACCATTACCTTTATTTCTATTTTAGGGAAAAGAAGCCAATTCAAGGGTATTTTAAGGTGAAATGAACCAAGTTGCTTAATCAAAGCTTCACCATAGCTCATAACGGGTCTGATGGCAAGTTACCACACCCATTGTCTACACTTACCACCTATAGTAAAACAGAAGCCACAACATCCTCAAAACGGCCGTTGTGAACACCATCACCGTCATTATCGAGACACATAATGCTCACAGGACTGTGGTAGGATGCAACATGGATACCAATCAACAACTTGCTCACCATAGGGATCACAACTCCTGTGATGAGGCTGTGACTGAACCGACGATATAAAAATCTAAGATTACTTTAAAATCAGGGAGACTCTTTTTCCGAATAAGGTAGAACGGCCAGATTCCTAGAGATGTGAGCGGCGGAATATGAGTTTTCTTCCATATTCCAACGGATTTCAGCGGATTTCTCAAAAGTACGTCAACAAGCATCATCACAGAAGATCGAGCATGACATGTATCTTTAAAGATCATTATTAGAGCAGCGTGATTGACACGCGTCATCCAGACACCTTTGAGATCCTTTAATCCCCAACCTTCGGAGAACTATTAGAGGTTGTTAGTTTAGGAATACGTTGAATGCTTATTAATTCTTTATTTGTTCTTGTGGCTCTCTTTATGTTTTTATGCTTTACTTTTATGATCCATAAAAACCTAATCCGATGTTATTATTTATAAATCTTGATTAATTAATATATATCGTTGTAGTTTACATAATCATTGCAAGTTCTTAATTAATTATCATTGTTGATGTGGATGAGGACGTTATGCCCCCATGAGATATTACTTGATGACTTGTACACTTGCGATATTACAGACCAATTGTAGGATTCTTTGCATACTTGAATAACGATATATGTGCATAATTTACACACCCATCTAGAGTTTGTCACTGCTATTTTTCAATCAAAACCCTAATCCTACAGTTTCTTTTGAAAATGTCCCCTATTTTTCAATCAAAACCCTAATCCTTTCTTTTCTTTTTTGAATGTATTCTATTTTTGAAGTAAAATACTAATGCTAAGTTTCTTTTCAGAATGTGACCAATTTTTCAGTTTTGAATTCAAACCCCAATCCTTTGTTTCTTTTCGGAATGCCTACTATATTATAAAATAAAACCCTAAAATTTTTATTTTCTTTTTTGAATATCTCATTTTTTAATCAAAAGCCAAATCCTATGTTTTATTTTTGTAATGCCTCCTAAATTTCAATCAAAACCCTAATCTTATGTTTTCTATTCATAATGCCTCCTATTTTTTAATAAAAACCCTAATCCTATGTTTTCTTTTCAAAATCGCTAATATGTTTTCTTTAGTGTTTTGATTCAAAATTAGGAGACATTACTACTAGAAAACATATGATTGGTATTTTGATTAAAAAATATTAGACATTCCACAAAGAAATCATGGGATTGGGATTTTTATTCAAAAATAGAAGTCATTACGAAAACAAAATATAGGCCGAGATTTCCTAAACAAAAGACAGGATTCAGGTTTTGATTCAAAACTGAAAAATAGGATTCATTCTAAATAGAAAACATAGGATTAGGGTTTGAATAAAAAATAGGAGCCTGTTTTAAAAGAGAACATAGGATTATGTTTTTGACTAAAAAATATGAGACAATCTACATAGGAATAGGGTTTAGATTAAAAACTAGCATACATTCCCAACTGAAAATATAGGATTTGGAATTTTATTTAAGAATATGAGACATTCAGAAAAGAAAAAGAGGATTAGTGTTTTGATTAAAAAAATAGGAGACATTACGAAACGAAACAATAGGATAAGGATTAGGATTTTTACTCAAAAATAGGAGGCATTACGAAAAGAAAATATAGGATTAGGATTTTGATTCAAAATTGAAAAATAGGAGACAATCTGGAAATTAAACATTAGAAAAGAGTTTTGATTGAAAAATATGAGACATTCAAAAAAGAAAACATACGATAATGGTTTTGCTTCAAAACTGGAAAATAGGAGACATTCATAAAAGAAAACATAATATTAGATATTTTTTGATTAAAAAGTAGGAGACATTTCGAGTAGAAAGCATTGGATTAGGGTTTTGATTCAAAAATATGAGACATTCTGAAAAGAAAACATATAATTAGGGCTTTAATTGAAAAATAAAAAAATAGGATATATTACAAAACTAAGACATAGGACTGGGTTTTGATTCAAAACCAAAAAATAGGAGACATTACGAAAAAAAAACATAAAATTAGTGTTTTGATTAAAAAAAGTAGACATTCTGAAAAGAAAACAAAGGATTAGCATTTGATTGAAAACCAAAAATAGGAGATATTCCTAAAAGAAATCATAGGATTAGTGTTTTGATTCAAAATTAGAAGATATTCTGATAGGAAATAATAGGATTAGGTTTTTGATTGAAAACTAAAATATAAGTGAAATTCCAAAAAGAAAACATAGGATTAAAATTTTAGTTGAAAAATAGGAGGCATATCGAAAAGAAAAACCAAGATTATTGTTTAGATTAAAAAAAGGAGACATTATGAAAAGACAGCAATGGATTAGGGGTTTCATTAAAAACTAAAAATTAAGTGACATTCCAAAAAGAAAACATAGGATTAGAGTTCGATTAAAAAATAGGAGACATTCTAAAAAGAATACAATGGGTTAGCGTTTTGACTAAAAACTGATAAGTAGGAAACATTCCGAAAAGAAAACTTAGAATTAGTGTTTTAATTTAAAAAAAGGACACAAAGCAAAAACAGAACAAATGATTAAGGTTTTAACTAAAAAATTGGAGACATTCCGAAAATAAAACAAAGGATTAGGATTTTTATTCAAAAATTGGACACGTTCCAAAAAAACATACGATGAAAGGTTTGATAGAAAAAATAGTAGACATTCCCAAAATAAAAGATAGGATTAGGGTTTATATTCAAATAATGAGACATTCAGAAAAGGAAATAAAGGATTAGGGTTTTCATTCAAAACTAAAAAATAGCACTCATTTTGAAAATAAAACATAGGATTAGGGTTTTTATTTAAAAATAGCAGACATTCTGAATGGAAAAGAAAGAATTAGGCTTTTGATTTAAAAAGACTAGACATTCTGAAAAGAAAACATAGTTTCGGGTTTTGATTCAAAACTGATAAATAGGATACATTTAGAAATAAAAATATAGGATTCGGGTTTTGATTGAAAGATAAGAAACATTCTCAAAATAAAATGTAGGATTAGGGTTTTGATTCAAATATAGTAGGAATTTCAAAAACGAAAACTAGAATTATGGTTTTTATTGAAAAATAGAATTAGGGGTTTGATAGAAAAATATGAGACATTACTAAGAAAAGATAAGACTAGGGTTTTGATTCAAAAATAGTACACATTTAAAAACCACAGGATTAGGGTTTTGACTGAAAAATATGAGACTTTTCACATAGGATTAGAAATTTTGATCGAAATACAGGCGATATTCAGAAAAGAAAGCATAACGTTAGTATTTTAATTCAAAAATAGCGGCAATCCTAAAAGGAAACATAGGATTAGGATTTTTATTCAAACATAGGACGCATTACGAAAAAATATATAAGATTAAGGTTTTGATTAAAAATTTGCAAAGATTAACAAAACAAAAGATACGATTAGGGTTTGAATAAAGGAAATGAGACATTCCAGAAAGAAAACAAAGGATTAGGGGTTTAAGTCAAAATTGAAAGAAATGACATATTCTGAAAATAAAACATAGGATTAAGATTTTGATTAAAAAGTAGCAAACATTATGAAAGGAACATAAATGATTATGTTTTTGGTTGAAAAATAAGAGACATTCCTAATAGAAAACATAGGTTATGGTTTTTATTCAAAATTGATAAATAGGAGATATTGAAAAAAGAAAACATAGGATTCAGGTTTTCATTGAAATATAGGAGATATTCTGAAAACAAAACATAGGATTAGGGTTTTGATTTAATTATAGTAGATATTATGAAATGAAAACATAGGATTAAGGTTTTAATTTAAAAATATGAGACATTTTTATAAGTAAACATAGGATTAGGTTTTTGAGTCAAAATAGTAGATATCCTATGTTTTATTTTCGAAATGTCTTATCGTTTTCAATCAAAAAGCTAATACTATTTTTTTCATTTAGGTATGCCAACTATATTGTAATCAAAACCCTAATCTTGTGTTTTCTTTTCGCAATGTCTACAATTTTTTCATCAAAACTCTAATCCAATGTTTTCTAATACTAATGTGTCCTATTTTTCAATCAAAACCCTAGTCCTATGTTTTTTTGGTATGCCTAGTACATTTGAATCAAAATTCTAATCCTATGTTTTCTTTTAGGAATGCCTCTTATTTCCCATGCAAAACCTGAATCCTATGTATTTTTCTTAATGTCTCCTATTTATTAATTTTCAACCAAAACCCTAACCTATGTTTTCTTTTGGTATGTCTCCTATTTTAAAATCAAAAACCTAATTTTTTTTTTTTAATGTCTGCTATTTTTTATTCAAAACCATAATCCTATATTTTCTTTTAGAAATTTGGTCTGTTTTTCAGATTTAAATCAAAATCCTAAATAATTTGTTATCTTTTAGGGATGTCTTAGTTTTTTGAATCAAAACCCTAATACCTATTTTTCAATGAAAACACTAATCCTATGTGTTCTTTTTGGAATGTCTTCTATTTTTTAATCAAAATCTAATCCTATATTTTGTCATAGTAATGTCTCCTATTTTTCAATAAAAAACTTAATCTTATGTTTTCTTTTTGGAATGCCAACTATATTTGAAATAAAAGCCTAATCCTATATTTTTCTCTTGAGAATGTCAACTAATTTTTAATCAAAATCCTATTCGTATGTTTGTTTAGAGTAATGTCTCCTATTTTTAATTTAAAACATTAATAATATGTTTTCTTATAGTAATGTCTCCTCAATCAAACCCTAATACTATGTTTTCATTTCAGAATGCCTTCTATATTTGAATCAAAAACACTAACCCTATTGTTTTCCTTTTTCGAATGCCTCCTATTTTTCAATCAAAACACTAATTCTATGTTTTCTTTAGGAAATATTCCCTATTTTTCGGTGTTTAATGAAAACCCTAATCCTTTGTTTTAGTATAGTATCATCCCCTATTTCTCAATCAAAACCCAAACCCTATGTTTTCTTTTAGAAAACCTAATCCTAGTGATATGCACATTTTTGAATCAAAACCCTAATGCTTTTGTTCTTCAAATTTCTAATCCTATGTTTTTCTTATAGTAATGTCTCATATTTTTCAATCAAAAACCATAATCCAATGTTTTTCCTTTCGGATATCTTCAATTTTGAATTAAAACCTTCATCTTATGTTTTCTTTGCAATGTCTCCTATTTTTCAATCAAAAAACTAATTTTATGTTTTCTTTTCGAAATATCTCCTATTTATAAGTTTTCAATCAAACCCTAAACTTGTGTTTTATTTTCGGAATATCTCCTATATATCAGTTTTCAATCAAAACCTTAATCCTATGTTTTGTTTTTGGAATGTCTCCTAGTTTTTAATCGAACATTAATCCTATGTTATCTTTTCGGATTGGCTTCTATTTTTGAATCAAAACACTAATCCTATGTTTTTTGGTGGAATGTCTGGTATTTTTTTAATCAAAACCCTAACCCTATGTTTTCTTTGGAAACGTCACCTATTTTTCTTTTTTAATAAAAATCCTGATCATATGTTTTCTTATAGCAATGTCACCCATTTTTCAATCAAAATAATAATCCGATGTTTTCTTTTTGGAAATTCTCATATTTTTTTTACTCAAAACTATAATCATGTGCTTTCTTTTGGTAATGGCTCCCATTTTTTAATAAAAACCTTAATCCTATATTTCCTTTTTAGAATTTCTCCTATTTCGTAATGCCTCCCATTTTTCCTTCTCAATTTCTAATATTTATCAGTTTTCATTCAAGAACGTAATCATTTCTTTCTTTATCGCAATGTCTACTATTTTTTAATTAAAACAATAATCCTATGTTTTCTATTCATAATGTCTTATGTATTTCAATCAAAACAATAAATGTTTGCTTTATTTTCTTAATGGCTCTTATTTTTCCATCAAAACCATATTCCTAAGTTTTCTTTTGTGAATATCTGCTTTTTTATAATAAAAAAATTAATCATATGTTTTCTTTTTGGAATGTCACTATTTTTGAATGAAAACTATAATCCTATATTTTCTTATATTAATGAGTCCTATTTTTCAATTTTGAATGAAAGCCCTAATTCTATGTTTTCTTTTCGGAATGCCTACTATATTTTAATCGAAACCCTAATCCTATGTTTTTTTTTTTGGAATGCCTCTTATCTTTCAATCAAAACATGAATATTATGTTTTCTTTTCTTAATGTATCTTATTTATCAGTTTTGAATCAAAACCCTAACCTATATTTTTTTTGGAATGTCTCTTAGTTTCTAATCAAAAGCCTAATCCTTTCTTTTCTTTTGAAAATGACTGCTACTTTTGAATCAAACCCCTAATCCTATATTTTCTTTCGCAATGTGTCTTATTTTTTTCATTTTTAAATGAAAAGCCTTAACCATTGTTTTCTTCTCAAAATATCTCATTTTTCCGAATGAAAACCCTAATCCGATGTTTTGTTTTGGGAATCTCTACTAACTTTTAATCAAAACCGTTATTCTATGTTTCTTGTTGTAATACCTCATATTTTTTTAATAAAAATCCTAATCATATGTTTTCCTTAAGAAATGTCTTCTATTTTTCATTTCCGACACCGAATCTCTATGTTTTTCTCTTTTTCTTAATGTCTCTTATTTATTAGTTTTTGATTCAAAAAGTGCAAGCCTTTTATTTTCTCCTTTTTATAAATGTCTCGCAATTTTTAAATCAAAATAATAATCTATGTTTATTTTAATAGATTTCATATTTTCAATCAAAAAATAATAATCAATGTTTTCTTTTTGAATGTATTATGTTTTTGAATCAAAACACTAATACTATGTTTTCTTTTGGAATGTCCCTATTTTTGGTTTTTATCAAATTATAATCTATGTTTTCATAGTTGTGCCCAATTTCAATAAATGCTAATACTTTTTCTGTTTAGAAATGCTCTATATTTGAATGAAACCTAATTTATTTTTTGTTTTTTGAAAACCTCGTGTTTTGCATTTAATACCGTAATTCTATGTTTTTCTTAATGTCACTTTTTAATCAAAACTATAATGCTAAGTTTTTGCAAATGTTTTGATATTTTTATTCAAAATGCTAATTTGATATTTTCTTCTTAATGTCTCATATTTTTCAATCAAAACCATAATACTATGTTTTTTTTTTTTTGTATGTCTAATATATTTAAACTCAAAACCCTAATCCTATGTTTTATTTTTGGAATGTTTACTATTTTCAATCAAAACTGTAATCCTATGTTTTCTTATAGTAATGTTCTTACTTTAAATCAAAAATAATCATATGTTCTTTTAAATGGCATCTAGATTTGAATGAAAAGCTAATCCTTGTTTTCTTTGCGGAATGTCTCCTATTTTTCAATTCAAAACATTACACTTTCTTTTTTTTTCGGAATATCTGTAATTTTCTAATCATAAACCTAACACTTTCTTTCTTTTCGTAATGTCGCATTTATATTTGAATTAAAACCCTAATCCTATTTTTTCTTTTTGGAATCTCTCCTATTTTGCAAAAAAAAAATAGGAATCCTATGTTTTGGTCTCTTAATGTCTCCTAGTTATCAGTTTCAATCAAAACTATAGCCTATGTTTTCTTTTCGTAATGTCTATTATTTTTCAATCAAACCCTAATCCTATCTTTTGTTTTTGGAATTTCTACTAATTTTTAATCAAAACCATTATCTTTTGTTTTCTTTTCAAAATGTGCCCTAATTTTCAGGTTAGAATCAAAACCCCATTCCATTGTTTTGTTTTCGTAATGTCCCATTCTTTTGAATCAAAACACAAATCCTATCTTTTTTTTTGGGAATGTCTACTAATTTTTAATCAAAACCATTATCTGTTGTTTTCTTTTCGAAATGTCTCATATTTTTCAATCAAAAACCTTAATACCCTATTTTCTTTTTGAAATGTATCCTATTTTTTTCAATCAAAACCCTAATCCTAAGTGTTCTTTTCAAAATGTGTACTAATTTTTTAATGAAAACCCGAATACTATGTTTTCTTATACTACTGTCTCTAATTTTCCAATCAAAACCCTAATCGCATGTTTTCTTTTCGGAATGCCTACTATATTTCAAACAAAACCCTAGTTCTATGTTATCTTTTGAATGTCTACTATAATCAAAACACTGAACTCTATGTTTTCTTATAGTATGTCTTATATTTTTCATTGAAAAATTTAATCTTATGTTTTCTTATATTATGTGTCTTAGTTTCTCAATCAAAATCCCAATCCTATGTTTTCTTTTGAGAATATTTGATTCAAAACTGTAATCCTTTTTCTTTTAGGAATGCCTCCTATTTTTCAGTCAAAACACTAATTCTATGATTTCTTATAGTAATGTATCCTCTTTGTCAATCAAAACACTAATCCTATGGTGAAAATGGGCCATACATTTCAATATATATGTTTAATTTTTGTAATGTCTCAAATTATTTAATCAAAACCCCTAAACTCTAATTTCTGGAATGCATCTAATTTTTTAATCAAACTGTAATCTTATGTTTTCTTTTGGGAATGTCTGCTATTTTTTAATGAAAACAATAATCCTATGTTTTCTTTCCGTAATGTCTCATATTTTCAATGATAAAGTAAATCCTATGTCTGAGAATATCTATTATTTTTGAACCAAAAAACCTAATAGTATGTTTTTCTTATAGTAATATCTCCTATTTTTCAATTAAAACCAATCTCCGTGTTTGTTTTCTTAATATCTCTTATTTTTAGCTTTTGAATCAAAACCATAATCCTATGTTTTCTCATTTTTGGATTGTCTCATATTTGGATTGGTTCCTATTTTTGAATGAAAAAGCCTAAATTCTATCTTTTTCTTTGAAATGTTCCTTATTTTTTGTTTTCAAGCAAACCATAATCATAAGTTTTGTTTTAGTAATATCCTATCAAAATAAAACTGTAATCCAATGTTTTCTTTTCAGAATGGCTCTTATATTTGAATCAAAACCCTGATCCTATGTTTTCTTTTAGCAATGTCTCATATTTTTAAGTCAAAAACATAATCCTATGTTCTCTTTTGGAAATTTCTCCTATTTTTGAATCAAAACACTATTCCCATGCTTTCTTTTCAAAATGCTTATTGTATTTGAACAAAAGTCATATCCTTTGTTTTCTTTTCATAATGTCTCCTATTTTTGAAAGAAAACAATAATCCTCTATGTGGCAATGTCTACTATCTTTTCAATCAACATACTAATACTTTTGTTTTTCTTTTTTTTATGTCTTTTATTTATCAGTTTTGAATGAAAACCATAACCAACTTATCCTTTGTTTTATTTTTGGAATGTCTCATTTTTTTTTATCAAAACTCTAATCCTAGCATTTATTTTAGAAATGTCTTCTAATTTTTAATCTAAACCCAAATCCAATGTTTTCTATTCAGAATGTCACATATTTTTCAATCAAAATCCTAATCATATATTTTTCTTTTGTAAATGTCAGCTAATTTTGAATCAAAACCCTAATCCTATGTTTTATTTTTAGAATGTCTACTATTTTTGAATCAAAACCCTAATCAAATGTTTTCCTATAGTAATTTGTCCTATTTTTCAAGTTTGATTCAAAACCCTAATAATATGATTTCTTTTAAGAATGTCTCCAATCTTACAATGAAACCACGAATCCTATGCTTTCTTTTCTTAATGTCTCCTATTTATCAGGTTTGAATTAAAACCCTAACCTATTGTTTCTTTTCCGAATGTCCGATTTTCAAAATGACTTATATTTTTTAATCAAAACCCAATCCTATATTTTTTTATAATGCCTCTATTTTTTAATAAAGACCCTAATTTTAAAATTTCTTTTAGTAATGTATTCTATTTTTGAATCAAAAAAATAATTCTATGTTCTCTTCTCGTAATGTCTCATATTTTTCAATCAAAACCATGATTCTATGTTTTCTTATCGGAATGTATACTATTTTTTAGTTTGTAATAAAAAACCAAATCCTATATTTTCTTATAGTAATGTATCCTATTTTTCAATCGAAACCATAATCCTAAATTTTCTTGCGAAATGTCTAATATTTTTCAATCAAAACAATAATCATATGATTTTTTTTCGTGATGTCTCAAATTTTTTAATCAAAACCCTAATCCTAAGTTTTTTTTAAAGGTCTCCAATTTTTTAATCAAAACCCTAATCCTATATTTTCTTTCAGGAATGTCTGCTATTTTTGAATCAAAACAATAATAATATGTTTTGTTATCGTAATATCTCATATTTTTAAATCAAAACCCTAATCCTCTGTTTTCTTTTGGGAGTTGTTACTATTTTTTAATGAAAACCCTGATACTATATATTCTTATAATAATTTTTCCTATTTTTAAATTAAAATTCTAATCCTATGTTATGCTTTCTTAATGTCTCCTATTTTCAGTTTTGAATCAAAACACTAATCTCAAGTTTTCTTGTTGGAATGCCTGATATTTTTCAATTAAAACCATAATCCTATATTTTCTTTTGGAATGGCTCTTATTTTTGTATCAAAACCCTAATCCTATATTTTTTTGTGAAAATATCCCATATATTTTGGTTGTTCACCAAAACCATAATCATATGTTTTCTTATAGTAATGTCTCTAATTTTTCAATCTAAACACTAATCCTTTGTTTCCTTTTCAGAATACCTACTATATTTGAATTAAAACACTAATCCTATGATTTGGATTCATAATGCCTCCTATTTTTTAAATCAAAAGATTAATCCTATGTGTTGTTTTCGTAATATCTCCTATTTTTGAATCAAAAGCCCAATCCTATGTTTTCTTTTGGAAATGTCCCCTACATTTTGATTTTTAATCTAGACCATAATCCTATGTTTTTTTATATTAATGTCTCCTAATTTTCTATCAAAACCCTATCCGTATGTTTTCTTTTTGGATTTCCTAATATATTTAAATCAAAAACCTAATCCTATGTGTTTTTTTTGGAATGTCTCCTATTTTGCATACAAACCTGAATCCTATGTTTTATTTTCTTAATCTCTCATTCTTTTCAATTAAACCCTAATCGTATGTTTTTTTAATGGCTCTGATTTTTTAATCAAAACATTAATCTTATGTTTTATTTTTGGAATGTCTGCTATTATTTAATCAAAAAATTAATCCTATGTTTTATTTTTGGAATGTCTCATATTTTTAATCAAAACCGAATTCTATGTTTTCTTTTCGGAATGGCTACTATATTTCAACCAAACTACTAATCCTATGCTTTAGTATATTTTTAATTTCTACTATGTTCTAATCGAAACCCTAACCCTAAGTTTTCTGTAGAAATGTCTCATATTTTCAATCAAATCCCTAATCCTTTGTTTCCTTTTCATAATACCTACTATATTTGAATCAAAACCTAATCCTATGTTTTATTTTTGGAATGTCTCCTATTTATGGGCTTTTGCATCAAAACCATAACCTAGTTTTTTTGGAATGTCTCCTATAATTCAATCAATAACATTATCATTTCTTTTCTTTTCGACAAGTCTGCTATTTTTTACTCAAAACTTTAGTACTATATTTCTTTTGGGAATGTGTCCTATTTTTCAGTTCTGAATCAAAACCCTAATCCATTGTTTTATTTTTGGAATGCCCCATATTTTTTAACCAAAACACTAATCGTCTATTTTTTTTCGGAATGTCTACTATTTTGAATAAATAAACCAATCCGACGCTTTCTTGTAGTAATATATCCTACTTTTCAATAAAAACCCTAATCCTATGTTTTCTTTTGGGAATATCTGCTATTTTTGGACCCAAACACTAATCCTATGTTTTCTCTTGGAAATATCCCCTATTTTTTTATTTTTAGTCAAAACCCTCATCCTATGTTTTCTTATAGTAATGTCTTTTATTTTTCAATCAAATCCCTATTCGTATGTAATGTCTCATATTTTTTTAATCAAAACCATACTCCTAGTATTTTTCCCGACTGCTCTACTATTTTTAATCAAAACTCCAATCCTATGTTTTCTAATAGTAATGTTCCTATTGTTCTTTTCAAAACCCTTTAATCCCATGTCTTATAGTAATGTCTCCTATTTATCAATGAAAACCCTTATCCTATGTTTCTTTTCTAAATGCCTATGATATTTGAATGAAAACCTTAATCCTATGGTTTTTTTCATAATGTCTCCTATCATTCAATCAAAAACTGAATCCTATGTTTTTAGTATGTTAATATCTCATATTTATCAATTTTGAATTAAATCCATAACCTTTATTTATTTAAATTGTCTCCTATTTTTCAATAAAAAAGATAATACTTACTTTTCCTTTGGAAATGTCTGCTTTTTTTAAATCAAAACATTAGTCGTATATTTTTCGGAATCTGTCCTATTTTTTAGTTTTGAATAAAAATCCTAATCCTTTGTTTTCTTCTCGCAATGTCTTATTTTTTTATTCAAAACCCTGATCCTATATTTTGTGTTGGAAATATCTGCTAATTTTTAATCAAAACCCTAATCCTATGTTTTCTTTTCGTAATGCCTCCTTTTTTTTAATTAAAACCCTAATCCTATGTTTTTCTTTTCGTGATGCCTCCTATTTTTGAATCAAGACAATCATCTTATATTTTCTTTTGTAAATTCATCTTATATCTGAATCGTAGGTTTTCTTTTCGTAATATTTCATATTTTTCAATCAAAACAATATTCCTAAGTTTTTTTTAGAATACCTCCTTTTTTTTTAATTAAAACTGTAATCTTATGTTTTATTTTGGGAATGTTTGCTATTTTTGAATAAAAACAATAATCGTAGGTTTTCTTTTCGTAATGTCTCATATTTGTCAACCAAAACCCCAATCTTATTGTGGAGAGCCTCGTATTTTTAATGAACACCCTAATCCTATGTGTAAATGTTCGCTATTTTTTTAATCGAAACCCTAATCCTAGATTTTTTTTTTCAAAATATCCCCTATTTTTTGGTTTTTAATGAAAACCCTAATCCTATGTTTACTCATAGTGGTGTCTCCTATTTTGATTGCAAAAATAGTAATGCCGCCTATCATAATTTTATGTTTTCTTTTGGGAATTTTTGCTTGATAAGTGCTAAACTGATTACATTTTCTATATCATTTACTACTCGAATTTAGTCATGAAGTTTACATTTTGTACTAGAAAATAGGATCAATATTTTCATTCTTTGGATCAATATTGCCTTTATTTTTATTTTAGTGAAAACGTAAGCAAATTAAGCTATGTTTTGATGTGAAATAAACCAAGTTGTTGAATCAAGGCTTCACCACGGCTCACAAAGAGCATGATGGCAGTTACCATGCCCGTTTGTCGCACTTACCACCGCTGTAATCTAGCCGTGGCAGCAGATGAACCCACCGATAGCAACACAGAAGCCACAACAGCCGTTGTGAAGACCATCACGGCCATTATCAAGACACATAATGCCCGGAAGACCATGTCAGGATGCGGCTTAGATTCTAAACAACAACAAAGTCACCACGGTTATCACAATGCCCATAGTGTGGCCATGACGAAACCCGACTCTACAAAAACTTACCTCAAAAATCGATGGCTACTTTTTGTCAATAAAGTAGAGGCCAGATTTCAGACATCCGAGCTGTGGGAGATGGTTTTTATCCATTTTCTAGCGGATTCTGGTGGACTTCTCAAGAGTATGTAACAGAGCATTATCGGAGATGTGCGAGTGACACATGTCATACGGACAACTTTTGGATCCTCTAATCCCCAACCTTTGGAGAACTATTAGAGAAAATTGGTTTAGGAATACATTGAATGCTTATTTATTTTTTATTTGGTCCCTGCGCTCTTTTGCTTTTTATGCTTTGCCTTTACGATCCATAAGAACCTTACTCGAGAGGAATTATATGTCTAGGTCCTAAGTTGATTGTTTAGAAATCTTGATTAAACTCATATATATGATTCAAGTTTATGTAATCATTGCATTTTCTTAATTGATTATTACTATTGATGTGGGACAATGAGGTTATGCCTCATTTGTTGACCCCTATGCCATGATAGATCTATGCATGTTCTAAGAGGTTAGGTAAAGCTAGGTTTCCGCATTAGTGATTGATTGGCACTTAGGCTTAGGGTTTGATTGGTGTCTTCTCATGGGATTTCCACACTTAAGGCAAATATAGGAATATAGGATGTTGAGGTGGAAAAGATTCCATCTTAAGTTCCTGTGACTTAGAGCATAGTCACTCATGGGTTTTCGAGGCCTAGTAGGCCTTTTGAATTCCGGTGCTTCAATTCTCGAAAACAATTGACAACTTAATGAAAATATCATAATTAATAATCAAGATAACCATCATACATACTCCGAACTCCTTCAAAGTGAACTATAAACAAGTAAACTAAAGAAAGAGAATAAACAATTAGGCTATTGATTAAGTGAGAAATAGGAGCCTCATAGCATGCTTCTTTTGAAATATAACCCTATGCTCACCCACGGGTATTACTTGACATATTTGTATGTCGATATATTTACTTAATTTTACTCACCTATCCGAGTGCATTAAGTTTTTGGCATTGTTGCTAGGGAACGGTTATTGTAGAGATTCTAGGAAAACTTATAGCTTAGTGTTCTAGCAATTTAATCTCCTGTTGTATCTAATTTATTCAATTTTAGTTTATCACGTGTTTCTACCATTACTAAACAATACTACTGAACATTTGCCTTTTCTCTGGTAGGTTTGAAAGGTCATTGAAAGGGGTACTAGCCTCGCTTGATTAATAATTGAACACCACATAACGTAAAAGTTGATGCACACACATCAATGTAGTTAAGCTGATCACCTACAAACAATATCTCAATAAACGCAACACTGAAGAGATAGTTTGGTACAAAACATTTGATCAGTTCATGAAATTGGGAAGATCATAAGAGAGAATAGTGAATGGTGGTCGGAAAAACTCCATGGGAATCGAGCAGATGGCAACATGTAAGACATAAACAAGAAGTGTAAATGATGCTTGTGATTTAGATGATGATGTCACAATGATCAGCACTCTAAGGAAAAAGGAGAACATCCGTAGAGTCACATTGAACATGGATAATCAGCTCAAAACATCTATTGAGGAGCCGCCAAACTTGGAATTAAAGATATTACTAGAGCACTTGGAGTATGCATTTTTGGAAGAAGAATTGAGTCTCCTAGTGATCATTGTGGTAGGTTTGGCTAGGAACAAAAGAAACAAACTTATTGGGGTTTTAAGGGAACATAGAGGGCCATTGCTTGAAAATATCTACATCAATGGAATCAGTCCATCCTTTTACGATCCACAAGAACTTAATGGAAGATGGTCATAAACCCGCTGCCTCCCACCTCAGTGAAGGCTCGAATCCAAAACATTAAGGAAGTAGTGAAGAGAAGGTATGAAATCTTTGGATGCATATAATATTTATCCGATTTCAAATAAGCGCATGGTTTGTCAGTGCAAGTGGTACCAAAAGAAAGGGGATGAGCATGAGAATTACCACAGCGAGATGAATGATCTCACGCCCCACCAAAACAGTTATAGGATGGTAGTGGCATTCATTACAGAGAACTCGAATGATGCCACGTGAAAGGTATCTATTTCCACTATGATCTGGGTCGATGGGCCAAGAAAGGCTAGCGCAGTACTATACTATTATTTTAGATGGATTTTTAGGATACTTTTCAAAATTCCCATCGCCTCCGGATCGTCTTTCTAATTATGCAATGCTCAATGACATTTTAGAGATGCATGTTGGTAATATTTGAGGATATTGTAGAGAACACAATTGACGTATTTATGGATGATTTTTCTCTATTTGGTGATTCTTTCTATATGTGTCTCAGGAATTTAGAATGAGTATTAGTAAGATGTGAGGACACTAACCTTGTACTCAGTTGGGAGAAATGCCAGTACATGGTCACTGAAGGTATCATGCTGGGACATAGAATTTCAATAATAAGGATTGAGATGAACAAGCCTAAAGTTCTTACAATTCAGAAGCTTCCACCACCCATGTCTCTCAAGGCCATTCATAGTTTCCAGGGACATGTAGGCTTTTATAGAAGGATCATTAAAGGCTTCTCACAGTTGCTGAGACCATTAACCAAACTATTAGAGAAAGATGCACCGTTTGTCTTCAAACAGGACTGCATGTTAGCATTTGAAACATTAAAAGATAAACTGGTGTGAGCACTAATCATGATTGCCTTAGATTAGGATTTGTCATTCGAGTTGATGTGCAGATGCTAGTGATTCTACAGCTTGAGCTGTGATTGGTTAGCTGAAGGATAAAGCATTTTCATCTCATCTACTACTGTGCGCAAGACTTTGAATGATGCACAAGAGAATTATACAACCACTGAAAAGGAATTGGTAGTTAGTATTCTTCCCTTTGACAAATTTTTGAGCATATCTAATACTTTCAAAAGTCTTGGTCTGTAAACCGATCACTCCACGCTCAGTATCCATGAGTAAGACTAATGCTAAAACCACATAGTTAGTGGATTTTACTCTTACAGGAATTTAATGTGGAGATTAAGAACATGAGACGAGTGGAGAACTTAGCTGCAAACCATCTATTGCAGGCTAGAAGGTCTTCAAAAGAAATCATTAAAGGATGGAGACATTAATGACACCTTCCCTAGAAAACACTTGCCCAAATTTAATACGATAAGCGATGAAGACTCGCCTAGGTTTGCTGACTTCGCAAATTATTTGGTTGTAGGCACCCTTCCTATGTGTTTTAATAACCAACAAAAGGAGAAATTCTTCGTGAACCACAAACACTATGGGTCAGAAGACCCCTTCTTGTTTAGAATCTACACAGACCAAATCATTATAAGACGTATAGCAAAAGCCAAAGGATGGTATATTCTCAGACATTATCACTTAGGACCAGCTAGAGGGCATTTAGCACAAATTGAATAGCTGGCAAGGTCCTGGAATCAGGTTTTTATTGGCCCACAATCTTCCAAGATGCAAACAGGTATGTGCAGAATTGTGACAAATGCCAATGCATATGTAATCTTTCTTGCAGAGATGAAATGCCCTAAAATTCTATTCTTATATGTGAAATTTTTGATGTGTGGGGTATTGATTTTATGGGGTCATCTGGTAATAAGTTTATTTTGGTTGTAGTTGATTATGTTTCCAAATTAGTACAGAGGCACAAGCCCCCTGGAAGAATGATGCTAGGGCCATGATTATATTCTTAAAGAAATTGTTCTCTAGATTTAGAACACCTAGGACAATATTAAGTGATAGGGGTACACATTTTTACAATGACAATCTTATGAAAACCTTGTGAAGGTACAGAGTTACACATACACTAGCATCCACAAACATGTGGGCAACTAGAGGTAGACAATCGAGAGTTGAAACAAATTTTTGGGAAAACTATAGCTCATCATCGGAGGGATTGGTTAGATAAGTTAGATGATGCCATGTGGGTGTACCAAAATTCATTCAAAACACCCATAGGAACTTCACCTTACAAATTAGTATATGTAAAGGCCTACCACCTCTATGTAGAACTTGAACACAGAGCATATTGAGCAATAAAAATCTTGAATCTTGATATTCATCTCACAGGAAGAAAGGGAAAGTTCCAATTACAAGCAATTGAAGAGTGGAGGATAACTGCCTATGAGAATGCAAAGATGGTCCAGAGTTCTGAGAAGGGGACCCGGTCCTCCTTTTTAATTCAAGACGGAGGTTGTTTCCTGGTAAATTGAAGTCAAGATGTTCAGGATACCTATGTTAACACAAGTTTTTCCCTATTGTATGTAAAAGGTAACTCACCCCAAAAAGGTACATACAAGGTAAATGGTCATCGTTTAAAGTATTATTATTGGGGGAGCAATTGACCAATAAGGAGAGGAATTTGACCTTTAAGAACCATCTTAAGGTAAGAACAAGTACGATAGGTTTATGATGTAAAAACAATTGCTTCTTGGGAGGCAAACCCAAAGTAATTTTCTATTCTCTAGTTCGTTTAATCTTAGTTTTTAAGGCTTATTCATTAGTTAAAAAAGTAGAAAAAGTGTCATTAGTTTAATGATGTGAAGTTGGCTCATCACCATTGAATTTTATGAGCAAAACATGATTTGAGAACCTAGTACTGTTATTAAGAATTGTTTTCAAACCATTGTTCTGAACAAAAATACTTAGTTTTTCACTTCAAGTATCACAACTGCCATTGTTAACCCATTGTACCTATTGTGACGCATAAGAGAGAGCTATCCTTTTTGGAAAAATTTGAGTAGTCATCACAGGGCTTACAACACCGTGATAATGACCATGGTAACTTATCACGGCCTTTCCAGCAGGCAGCATGCTAAGTCTCTAGGTTTTTCAGGCCTCGGCATGGTCTTACCATGCCCGCTATCTAGTGATAAGTTCTTGTATAAATAATACAAAGTATACTTTTCTTATATTGAGCATTACTTTTATCAGATTTTATAGCTCATTCATGTGTATGTGTGTTCTTTTGTGCACATAGGCTTGTGGAGACAAGTTTGGAAGAAAGGAAGCAAAAGTAGATCATGGACGAGATTGTTGATGAAATGCTTAGATCGAACAAGGGTCAAAGCATAAGTTGTACTTATAGACATGTGGGTGTGTGCCAACCTTCATTGTGCTCAAGTGAATACACAAAGCAGAGGGGCACAAAGGCAGTCACACTCATATGTTTTGACTTGTGCAACATTGTTCAGAGCTTCATCAATGTGGATTCATTGAAGACGCAATGTGATCTACCACATGGATGTGTGCCCAATCATGCGGCTTTGATGAAAAGAGTGAATTCAGGAGTATTTCTGTGAAGCATTGTTGCAGTTTATTGTAGCAAAGCACTGTGTAGTTACTATTTATAGCGCTCAGGAAAAGAAGACTTGGAAATACACGGCCGTGTTTAAATTACATATGCCCATATAAATGCCCAATTTTAGCCCTATAAATACAATTTTGAGAGTTCTATTTGGGGATCCTCTTCCTATCCTTTGACCATCTTTTGGGGAGAGCGCAGCTAGGGTTTGGAGAGGCTTTTCCAGGGGTTTAGGAGCGGTTCTACGATATTCAACATCGAGTTTCTTTGGAGGAGAACTATTGGGGGAGCTTTTGTCGGTATTGATTCAGTGAGGTGTGCCCTAGGTTTGACATGGGAACCTTTGGAGAAGACGAGGTGGCTCCTCAATACCATCAATACGGACGATAAGGGGGTTTTATCTATAGATTGCTTTCATTTATTTTGGACTTCATTGTTGATTGTGTATTGCTCCATGGAGAGCTAAGCCCCTAGTGGGTGCTTGGACTTCTAAACCCTATCATGATTTTATTTCATTGAGTCTTATTGTATTTTCTTTAATTGATGTTTTAGTTCATTTTCAATCTCGTGTTCTTATTGATTTGATTTTCAATTAGAGTGACACTAAGGTTGAGAATCTATCTAGGTAATCCATTGAAGTGGTGACAACTTCATTAGGGTTAGACTTAGCGAGTTTGAAGATGGTTGAGAGGGTGAGTCTAGAGGTAGTGAAACATCCCCTTTTTCTTCTAATGTGATTTATCCTACCTCCACATTCCAATAGTTTTTTATAGTCACTATAGAGTGAAGTGCCAAGAGACAAACTCCACTTGGGCTTAATTGTGCAAGCAATAGAGTGAAGTGCTGAAGTAACCCTTGGTGCTAGGGCTTAATCGTGACTAGGGTTTTCCACCTGAACCAATGGGTTAGATCTATACTAGGGAATAGGGTTTATCATTTGGAATCCCTAGAGCTTCAATCAGTCCCATACAGTGTGCGGTGTTGAGAGTATCTCTTTCAATCAAGGCATAGTGTAGAGGGTTAGTCATGGTTGGCCTTAGGTTTGGGACCGTGTGTCTTTGGATTGCCATGACTTATTAAACATTAATTAGGAGGCAAAATATTAGTCATGCACTTGAAACAATAGTCCTATGGTGAGCATTGTCCAAGTACCCCATTTTACCATAGATTACCTCTCTTTCCAATTCTTGCTTGTTCTCTCTTCTTTTACTTTTATTTGCATTGATACTTTGAATCAACATCATAACTTCGTTTTCACTATAGTTAATTAGCAATACTTGTGTTTCCGAACAACTATTCCACCCACTCACCGGCGTATTTTTATTACTTTGATGACCCATGTACTTACAGTACACACATGCAAGGAGTGTGTCATCTAGCCGTGGTGAGCACAATGAACCTTAAAATGGTCATTACCAACACTTAGAAAAATTTTGAGCCCCAACTGAGTTGAGAACACCCACATAATAGGCTTATAACAGCGGTGGTGCCTTGGAGAAACTAAACAAATGAACAACGGTTATTGTTTAGTGATTGTTAACCTCATTATGAGGTGATATAAGGTCACTGACGGCTGACTCTTTGCCTTTCTCACTCAAAACCTAATTTCCTATTTACCACTTCAATATAGAACCTTTCCTAATTAGCATTTAGTGATTTTGAGAAGCTTTGGCCTTGTTCCTGCATGATTTAGCACCATATCCAGTTGATTTTCACCACAGAACAATTTTCTCTTTTTGGCCGATTCTGTAAGAACACTTCCAAATGTTTTAAATCCTGATTTTATGGTGTTTAAATGGCATGAAATAGTTTAATGATGCTTGGTAAATTTTTTTTATGCGAATTTCAATTAAAATTAGTTGTATAAAAAGTTTTACCATGGTCAGACATCACAATGGCTGTTCCTCAATGAACAATGACCATTGTGATAACCGTTATGTTCAGATACTAAACCAACATGCAGATGAGCCACAACGGGCATTGTACGCATGTTATAAGGCTGTTATAAGATTTTCCTACTCATCTTAGCCCAGGAAAACCTAGGAATGAGGAAGCCCATTGCCAGTTGGTCATTGCCTAAAACTAGGACACAATGGACAGAACACAGGTGTTATGCTCTCATGGTGACACTAGCACAGTATACAGTAGAGTTGCTGAATCGCACAAAGAGCTATTGTGTACCCGTTGTAATCATCTAGAGAGCCATCATAGATTGGGTAAGTGGCGTTGAAAGTTTGTTGTGCTCATATAATGGCCATGATGTACCCGTTGTGAACCGGTTGTCCATTCCTGCATTGCATTTTCTGTATGTTATTGATTGATTTTTTGTATTCTTTCTGAATTATAGGTTTTTAATCAAAGAAAACTACCAGTGGACCTTAAGTAGAGGTCGAGAAGAAGAAGAAGACTATAGAGTCTTCTCGGCTAGTAGTAACTTGGTTTGGGGATCTCGAGCATAGAGCCTACTATAGTAGGCTCATCGATCAAAGCTTTGTTGAGGGTCAGGTCATCAACTAGCTGATTCCATAGAGGATTGGTCTCACTGATAAGATATGAGGCTTGATTTCTATAGAGGGCTAGGAGTAGTTCTTTGTCTTACGAGAGCTGATGTACTGGGAACTAACACTAGAGGTGATAAGTTTATTCGAGCTAGACAAGACACTCATCAGCTTGAGCCAAAATGAGACCATCAGCTTCCAGATTTTTCAGGTTGAGTACCTGATGTAATACATAGATTTCTCCAAGTTGATGGGGCTCATTGACATATATTACATTCGCACCGAGTCATACTCCAAGCTCCACATCAACCTGCCAGTCCACCTAAGTGCTGATCATGTTTGAACCCAAATACTTCGAGGTCGTGAGACATACCTATATGGTACCTCAAAAGTGTCTGACCTGGGATGTGCAACTTTTAGGTATCTCCACACCATCATATCTCGGACGTTGTCTTAGATAGGAGACAACACAATGGTCATGCACCTCCGTGACTTGTACTTCAGGTGGAGCATGGTAGCTCGGAAGCTGATTCACATCTGTCATGCTCTTGCTTACTAGCTACATCATCAAGCATAGGATCCCCACCTAGTGACTATATTTCTTGGTCCTTACATTACCAGGCTTACATGGGCCTAGGTCTAATCGATCGCTGTTCAGGCATGCAGCCTCTCGGGGTCATCATCCTCCAAGCGATGCTTATAATAGAGCCGTGAGACACAACTCATAAGGTACAATTATGGTTGTTCCATGGTTATGACTTTGAGTCTTTGAATGATGAGGTGCTCTCTACCGGAGACCATTACTACCATTGAACCTCCCCCGATTATCATTCCAGCCACTATTGCTTCTCCTTCTCCACTAATTATTGCACCGACTCTAGCCATTACAACATCTCATAAAGAGCACCTGGCCCATCTCGAGGAGGGTCAGGTGAGGACTGAGGGTCTACTCTAAGAAATCTTGGTAAATCGGTAGTGTCAGTACCCCTGGACCACTCCAACACCTACTTCACCCACTAGTACGCCATCAGTCCTCCATCGATCATATACAAAGCCTGATTCCTACCAACTTTCACACTTTTGATTTCTTTTTTACATAGATTACTTTTGTACTTTTATATTTCAGTGCATTGTACATTTTCTTAAAGCAAGGGGTTATTGCCCTATTGGTTTTGTATTTTTTGATCATAGTAGATTTTATTTTATAGTAGTTTATATAGGTTATTTTCTTTGTTATCATTGTGTTAATTACTCCATTGGTGTTTCATCAGGTTTTGAGGTGATCGGGTGTTGTTTTGGCCCACACAATTCATTTCCTAGACAAGGGTAACTTCATCCCCTTGATTGGTAAAACTAAGAAATCAAGGGAGTACTAGTGACTATAAACTCTTTTATTTGTCTCTTCTAATTATATATCAGTACACATTTGCATGCATGCGTACATTGGGCACAATATACGTCTTTAAGTGTGGGGAGGGAGTGTATGTTTCTTGTAATGCTTTTCTCTGAATTATACTGAGAATTTCATACAATACTATACTATATTATAATATCTTGTAAAATGTTTTTTATATGGGTGTTTGTACCTCATACAAAAGCTAGTGGTGATCTTTGAAGGCATTGCAGTTGCTTGTTGTAGTTTCTTTATCTAGGGGTGATAAGTGCTTGTGTAAAAGTAATATGAAGTATTATTTTCTTATGTTGAGCATTATTTTTCTCTGACTTTATCGCTTATTCTTGTGTATTGGTGTTCTTTTGTGCAGGCAGGGTTGTGGAGATAATTGTGAAAGAAAGGAACCAAAAGTAGACCATGGATGCATTTATTGATGAACTCTTGCAGTGAACAAACTTGAAGACACAAGTTATGCTCAAAGACATGTGAGTGTCTGCCAACCTCCATTGTGCTCGAGCAAACACGCTTATTGGAAGGGCACATAGGCAGTCACACTCATGTGTTCTAACTTATGTAATGCTAGCAAAATCTTCATCAGTGTAGTTTAGTTGAACACGTGATAGGATCTACCGCATGGATGTGTGCCCATCCATGTAGCATCGATGACAAGTGTGGATTCGGGAGTGTTTTAAAAGATCTTCTTCCAATCTTTTTCCCATCTTTTCTCCATCTTTGGAGGCGCTCAAGGCTATTGTTTGGAGAGGCTTTGGCTAGATCTTTGGAGTGGTTCTACGGCCTTTGACACAGCATTTCCTTGGAAGATAGTTATTGGGGGAGCTTTCGTTGACTTCGATTTAGCGAGGTGTTCCTAGGCTTGACGAGGGAAACTTTGGAGAAGATGAGGCGACTCCACAAGACCATCGATACAGACTACGAGGGGGTTTTACTTATGGATTGCATGCTTTTACATCTGATTTCATTATTAATTGTATATTGCTCCATGGAGAGCTAAACCCCTACTGGGTGCTTGGACTTGTAAACCTTAGGATAATTTTGTTTCATTGACTCTTGTTTTGCTTTTTTAATTGATGTTTTAATTAAGTTCCAATCTTGAATGCTTGTTGTATTGATTTTCACTTAGAGTGACACTAGAGTTAAGAATCTATCATGGTAATCCTTGTGGATGAGTGACACAGCATAAGGGTTAGACAAAACATGGTTAGAGAGGGTTGAGAGGGTGAGTAGAGAGGTAGCGGAAAGTCCATTTTCCCTTCCGATGTGATTTATCCTACCTCAACATTCCAAGAATTCTTTGCGGTCATGATACAGAGAAGTGCTAAGAGACAAACTCCTCTGGGCTTAGTTACGAAAGCAACCGAGTGAAGCGTTGAAATAATCCTTAGTGTTGGGGTTTAATTGTGATTAAGGGTCTTTTGCTTGGACCAAAGGGTTAGATCTATACTAGTGAATAGGGTTTATCACTTGGAGTCCCCAGAGCTTGTTTTAACCCCACACAGTGTGAAGCATCAAGATTATTCCTTTCCGCCAGCGCATAGTGTGAAGGTTAGTCACGGTTGAACTTAGGTTTGGGACCGCGTGTTTTAGGATTTCCAAAAATCATTAGACATCAGTTAGGAGACATAATGAGGAGTCTAGTCCTAGGTTGAGCAATGTCCGGGTGCCCCATTTTCTGTCGACGGCCTCTCCTTATTCCCATTGCGTCTTTTTCTTCTTTTCTATATTTTCATTTGCAATGATATTGTTCACATAACTCTTGAATCATCTTCACTAGAGTTAAATAGCAATTCTAGTGTTTTTGAGCACTACTCCCTATGGATAAGACTACCCACTCGAATAAGCTATTTGGTCCACTTAATAATACCCAACCCGAATAAGCTATTTGGTCCACTTAATTAGGTTTTTCACCTAAACCCTAATCAAGTGGTCCAATGAGTAACAATTAATGAACCTTGATCCTGAAATTCCAAGTGTACAATCCTGTAGGTCCGCTTAACATTGGAATGAGCTTAAACAACTTTAACGCTCATAAATCAAAATTATTTTCTAGCAAGATAATACGGTTAGCCAATATTAAACGAAGGCCAATTTTGAGAATTAACGGAAGCTATCCCAACCTCATACAATCTTTTGCCACTAAATATCTTAATTAGCATATGGCATGGAGCGAGTTACCCTTATTTAATGCTAATTAATTTCTTGATCTCTTAGTGAACTGACTAGGTTATGTAAATGATAACTCTTATCATTTCCCTTGGCCATGGCCATAAACTACTCAATCTCACTAATCAAGTGGCCAGCAATATTCACTCTCTCTACAAAGAGGGGAAATCCTTTCACATCACTCATGTCTCTCAACATGGACCGTAAGATGTCCAAACATACCCATACTTGCCACTCAGTTATGAATGAAGTTATGCGTAAGTCAAAGCATGTAAGGATTCATCTGAGATCTATAGCGATTTCAGGTAGAAGAATTTGAGTACAAGAATTGCATGAGAAAAACACTTATGACATTATAACCATGTAGTGTTCTCAAAAGTAGATCGATTTAGGCACACTGTACCCTAGCATGTATCTATGCCCTTTGATTGATATCCTATATCCTACGACCCGTAAAACAGGGCCAACTCTCAAAAGACATACTAGTCTTAATTTATTATCATTCCCATGAAAATAATCTACTAGGGACATTAGAATATTGTTCTAGTTTATGCTCCAAGGTTTTGTTATCCAAATTATGCATTTGATAACTTGAGCAGAACCAATATTTAAGGATGTTTTATCTTATTAACTATGCACATAAATAAAAATAGATAAAATAATTCCTCATAATAATTATTCAAATAATATAACAGTTCATACAATGTATTGGGGTTAGGGCTTACACTAACATTCTCCCTATAGCACTAGTCTCAATCAAGTATAACTCTAAGACCAAAATACCTAACATGATGATAATGTTTTAGCCTAGCCAACTACTTAGTTGAAGGATCAGCTATATTGTCTTCTCCAACAATCTTGCAAACTTTCACATCTCCTTTATCGATGATATCTTGAATGAGATGGAATCACATGAGTATATGTTTGGACTTTTCTTTGAATGGGGCTCCTTTGCCGTTGCTATGGCCCCTTTATTGTCTTAAAAGAGGTTTGCATCGGATCTCAGATGTTTGGGACAACTCCTAACCCGAAAGAAGGAAACCTGTTAAGCCAATTAGCTTCCTTAGCGACATTGGATGCGTGTATATACTCGCACTTTGTGGTAGAATCAGCCTACGTGTTCTGCTTTGAGCTTTCTAGCTTACATCACCTCCATTCAAGAAAAACACATAATCAGATTGTGATTTACTATTGTTGGCATTGGTGTAACCTATTACAATTAATTCATTCTCACAATCATACACTAAGAAGTATTCTTTTAGTTCTTTCTGCAAGTACTTAAGAATATTCTTGACATGCAGTATCTAATGGTTTTTCCTTGGATCCTCGTTGGAATCATGCTAGTCATGTTAAGTGCATGTGCGACATCCAGCCCTACTACATAGCATGGCATACATGATAGATCCCTATAGCAGTATGCATAAGAGATCTGAATCATGTGTTCCCTTTGTTCTTTAGTTTGATGACAATCACCTTTACTTAGAACAACTCCGTGAGACATGGGTAAAAACACTTTCTTTGAGTTAGACATACTAAACCATTTCAGTATCATACATATGTACTTTTCTTGACTTAGTCCCAAAAGGCTTTGTGGATCTCATCCCATAGCTCTTTATACCTAATATAATCTCGACTTCACCCACGCCCCTTTATTGAGAAACACTTCCCTACCAATTGCTTAACATCAAACAATGTCAGATGTCATTTCCAATAAGTAAGATGTCAACGACATATAACACAAGGAAAATGACTATGATCCAACTAGTTTTCTTGTACACACAAGGCTCACCCTTATTTTTGAGAAAGCCAAAACCTTTGACTACCTCATTGAAATAGAGGTTCCAACTTTGGGATGCTTGCTTAAGTCCATAAATTTACCTTAGCAGCTTGTACACCTTGTTAGTGTTCTTCTGATAGACTAAACACTCATGCTATGTCATGTACACATCCTCAAGGATATTTCCATTAAGGAAATCCATTTTGACATCCATTTGCCATATCTCATAGTCATAATATACTGCTAAGAAGAATCCTAGTGGATTTGACCATGATCACCGGTGAAAAGTTTTCATCATAGTCAATACTGTGAGTCTGTCTAAAACCTTTTGCCACTAGTCTACCTTTGAAGGTGTTTCCAGCCTTATATTTGAAAATACATTCTCACTCAATGATCTTAGCAACTTCCGGTGGATCAATCAAAGTCTATAATTGGTCATCATACATCGATTATATTTCAGATTACATAGCTCCAAGCCATTTATCTGAATAGGAATTCTCAATTGCCTCTCAGTAGATGGTTGGCTCATTGTGATCCACTAGCTCAAAGCTTTGATCGTTAGTAATGAGAAACCCATATCTCTTAGGCTCATGATAATCTGTTTCCATTTCCAAACTATCCTCTACAGGAATTTGTGGTACTTGAATCTCCTCAATTTGTAATCCACTCCCACTGTTCTTCTTGAGAAGAAACTCCCGTTCCATGAAAACAACATTATGATTAACAAATACTTTATTCTCGTTAGAGTTGTAGAAATTGTATCCCGTAGTTTTCTTGGGATACCCCAAAAATAGGCACTTGCATGTCTTGGATGTGATTTTTCCTGATGTTAAACTTTTAACATGTGACTCACAACTCCAAATCCATACAAAAGTCATATTAGGATTTCGCCCAGTCCACATCTCATATGGTGTCTTTTCAACAGCCTTAGTCAGAGTTCTATTTAGAAGGAATGCAACAGTCTCAAGGGCATATCCCCAAAAGGATATTGGAAGACCATCTTGAATCATCAATGATCGAATCATATCTAATAAAGTCTAATTTCTCCTTTCTGACACACCATTGAACTGAGGTGTTCCATGAGGATTGAGTTATGAAACTATTCCACACTCTTTCAAATAATGGTCAAAATCTCGACTTAACTGTTCACCACCTCGATCTGATCGAATGGCTTTAATATTTTTGCTAAGTTGGTTTTGTACTTCATTCCTAAACTCCTTGAATCATTCAAAACTCTCAGTCTTGTGGTTCATAAGATAGACGTAGCCATATCTATTGAAGTCTTCCATGAAAGTAACAAAGTACGTAAAACCACCTCTAGCATGTGCGCTCAATGGTCCATATACATCAGTATGTATTAGTCCCAATAAATCACCTGCCGTTCACCTTGTTTATTAAAGGGTCTTTTAGTCATTTTGCCATGGAGACAAGATTCACATGTCTTAAATGATTCAAAATAAATGGAGACAAGTTTTGAAATACGTTTCTCATTCACGTGGCCCAAACGACAATGGCAGGAGTATGAATGGTTTGACTTCTTCAATTTAACCCTTTTAGTAACTATATTATAGATTGAGTTGTGGTTTTCTAATTCTATAACATAAAGCCCATTATTTAGCATGGCATTTCCATATAGAATGTCCTCATGAAAAATAGAACTAACATTATTATCAATAATGAAGTTATAACCATCATTATCCAAAGAAGAAACTGAAATAATGTTTCTGCTCATAGCAGGCACATAATAACAATTTATTAAATTCAAAACAAGTCTAGACGACCAAGTTAATGGATAGTCTCCTATCTCTATGGTAGCAACCCTTGCTCTATTCCCTAATCTTAGGTGAACTTCACTTTAAGTCAAACACTCCTATTTCTTAGTCCCTACACATTTGAACAAATTTGAGAACCACATCCAGTATAAAATACCCATGATATAGAAATAGAGAGATTGACTTCTATCATATAGATACCTGAAGTAGAGGCATTGTCTCCCTTCTTCAACTCTTCCAAGTAGAGTGGACAGTTTCTCTTCCAATGACCAGCTTCATCACAACAAAAACACATACGCTCTTTCCGAGGTTTGGGCTTGGGTTTCTTAGCTTCCTTGCCTTTGGAATAAGGTTCAACCTTCCTTGGGCTTTCTGAACTTGGCTTTTACATATCCTTTTTCCACTCTTTGCACTTGTCTCTTCAAAGATTATAGCAATCGACATCTTCGGCTTCATTTTTAAGTATCACATGCAGCTCGGCAAGTGTCTTATCCATACCATGCATGTTATAGTTCATGACAAACAGATCATAACTATTCCGCAAGGACCATAAGGTAAGGTCCACCATAAGCTTCTTTTCGGATCGGGCGCATCAAGTTGCTTTCGAGTGTATCAATATACCGCTCATCTTTGAGCACATGGGCACTTAACTGAAGTACCTTGAGCCATCCTACTAGAGGTCAATGCTTTTGTGGTCATGAACCTTTGATTCCTAACTTGTTCTTGGAACATTTACTTAAGATGCACCATAATATCATAAGTTTTCATTTTCACGAGCTGTTTTTGCAATTCAAGACTCATGGTGCCTAACATGAGGTAGGTAACATCATTAGAGCCATTATTTGCCTTATCAAATATCTCTTTAGTAGCATCCTTAGCATCTCACATCGGTGCTCGGTAATGGTTTGTTAATGGATTCCGCCTGCTCTTGCCTAAGAATAATTTCCCGTAGTTTTGGAGATCAATTAAGAAAATTGGTTCTAATGAGCTTGTCCTTCTCAAGGATAGATCACAATGAAATTTGTTGTGAATTTGCATTATCGGTTGTCATTACGATCTACACAGAATTAAAAGCAAGATTCAGTTATAATTTCTTATAAAGTTTCCCACAAATACGAATTAATATCCCAATGTAAATAATTCATTGTTAGTGATTTATTATGGGCTAAGATCCATATTTCACTTTGTTTTGGGCAAGCTGAGCCTATACACACGGGACTAGGTTATTTAGGTAGGAACTTTTTCCAATCACATCACATGTGATTTTCGGATATAATGGGATTAACATTTAGTGTTAAATTACACCCCACTTTTTTTTCAATGCCTAGGCTAGGACCGGCCCCATTACCCATGTTAAGTCAAACCCTTATTCGAAAGTGTCTCAGAATAACCATGATCCTAATACTTGCCTCAGAAAGATAATCTAACACGCTTAGCTTTGGCAAGACCTGCATTTTGATGATTGATGACTTGACAAGTTTCGAGTAAGGGAAGGAATTTTCATGACTTACTATTGTTAGTTAATTACATCTTACATAGCATAAAGCGTAATTCCATTCAACCAAACACATGTAAGGAATAAATAAAAGCAGAAATAAATGTGACATTCATGTGCCAGAAAAACCTAAACCTAGAGACTATCTCAAGCGTGTTCCTTTTTCGTGTTATGCCACGACAAGCTCTCCCACCAACCTTTGGGTCTCCATTTTCAACAAGTCGCATTGTCTTCAATTTTATACAATATAAAATCAAATCGAAAACTAACGATGACATGTATGCCATACATAAAAATATAATGATTCTCCGGGCCGCATGTAAATAAATCGACATCACATGTGATGTTTACAAACGCTAAGGCCAATGAATGCAACAATCAACATTCAGCACATGCATATAAAATAAACAAAGAAAGAAAGACATCGAATCCATATTTTAATTAATTTTTAATTTAAGCTATATTAGGAAATATAACCTAGCTAATCAAATTAACAAAATTAATAGAATATAGATCTATAATCCTATTCTATTAGCATGCTATGTCAATCAAATTAACATTATGAATAGATATAACATCGAATCCTATTGGAATGGAGAATTAGGATTAAAATTTAAACATTATGAATATAATATAATTAAATGTTTTACCTTAATTTTGATGATGTTTTTGAACGTACTCTTGATTCTCCAAAAATTGAAAGAGATCGTAGAATCACAACTCCCTTCTACAATCACGCACACACCTAATGCCTCTATGAATCAAGCAGTTTATGTAGTACCAAAAGAAAACAATGATTGTTTCTTGAGTTTGAATAGCGATTGATCGATGAGATACAAGAGAAAACCAATTTCCTTTGGTCTCAAGATCCGATCCGCATTGAAGAAAAAGAGATTGTAGGTGCAAGCAGTGGAGACTCCGCACTAGCGCTAGCAGCAATCGCCGAGCAGGTTCCCCATGAGTAGGGCACTAGTGATGGTAGCGACCCATGTGTTCTCGCCGCCAAGGGAGTAGAGGGGTAGGTGAAGGGTAGGGTTTCTCAAGAGTATCATCTCAATCAATCTATTGTCTCTCTCTCTTATATTAGGTTAGACCGTCTCTTTATATTGGAAACCCAAAACCCTAATTTATGATAAAACCTTTCACTTCTAATCAAATTAGATTCTCTCTTTTACTTGATTAATAAAACCATTTTTAATTAACCAAGTTGATTAGATTGAATTAACACTTAACAACACCCAACCCAAATAAGCTATTCGGTCCACATAATTAGGATTTTTCACCAAACACTTATCATGTGGTCCAATGAGTAACAAATTATCTAACCTTGATTCCGAGATGCTAAGTGTATGATCTTGTAGGTCCAATTGACATTGACAATGAGCATAAACAACTTTAACACTCATAAATCATAATTCTTGTCTAGCAAGATAATACGATTACCCAATATTAAATGAAGATCAATTCTGAGAATTAACGGAGCCTATTGCAATCTCATACAATCATTTGTCACTGAATATCTTAATTAGCATAAGGCATGGAGTAAGTCACCCTTATATAATGGTAATTAATTTCTCGATCTCTTAGTGAATTGACTAGGTCAAGTAAATGATAACTCTTATCATTTACATTGGGCATGGCCTCACACTACAAAGTCTCACTAATAAAGTGGCCAGTCATATTCACTCTCTCTACAGAGAGGGGCAAACCCTTCACATCACTCATGTCTCTCAAAGATGAACCGTGATATGCCCAAACATACTCGTACTTTACAACTCAGTTACGAATGATGTTAGGTGTAAGTGAAAAGCATGCAAGAACTCATCTAAGATCCATAGTAAATTCAGGTCGATGTGATTCAAGTATAAAAATTGCTTAAGAAAAAACACTCTATGACTTTACAACCATGTAGTGTTCTAAAGAGTGGATCGATCCGTACACCTGCTCCATACCATGTATCTATGCCCTTCGATTGATATCTCATATCCTATGACTCATGAAACAAGGCCATCTCTACAATAGATATACTAGTCTTAATTTATTATCATTCCTCATGAAAAATAATTGACTAGGCACATTGAGAATATTGTTCCAGTTTATGCTCCAAGGTTTTACTACCCAAATCACGCATTTGATAACTTGAGTAGATTCAATATTCAATGATGTTTTATCTTATTGACTATGCACAAAAATAATAATGGATAAAATGATATCTCAAGATAACTATCTAAATATTAATAGTTCATAGAATGTATTGGGGTTAGGGCTTACACTAACATCCTATTTATCAGTTTTGAATCAAAACCATAACCTATGTTTCCTATTCGGATTGTCTCATATTTTTCAATCAAAAACTTATTCCTTTCTTTGCTTTTAAGAATGTCTACTATTTTTTAAACAAAATAGTAATCCTATGTTTTATTTCTGGAATGTGTCCTATTTTTTAGTTTTGAATCAAGACCCTAATCCATTGTTTTCTTTTCTAAATGTCTCACACATTTTTAATCAAAACCCTAATCATATCTCTGGTTTTCGGAATGTCTACTATTTTTGAATCAAAACCATAATCATATGTTTTGTTTTGGAATGTCTTCTAGTTTTGAATAAAAATCCTAACCCTATGCCTTTTGTTCCGAATGTCTCCTATTTTTTAATTAAAACCCTAATCTTTTGTTTTCTTTTCACAATGTCTACTATTTTTCAATCAAAACACTAATTTTATAATTTCTTATCGGAATGTATGATATTTATTAGTTTTCAATCAAAACCCTAATGCTATGTTTTTATTTTCGGAATGCCTCTTATTTTTCAATCAAAACCCTAATCCTACGTTTTATTTTCAAAATGTCACATATTTTGGATGGGGCACTAATCCTGTGTTTTTCTTTTTGAATGTCTCATATTTTTTAGTTTTGAATGAAAACCATAAACCTTTACTGTTTTTTCGGAATGTCTCCTATTTTTTAATCTAAACACTAATCCTATGTTTTCATTTCAATATGTCTCCTATTTTTCAATTAAAACCTAATCCTATGTTTTTTTTTTCCGGAATGTCTCTTATTTTTTGTTTTTGAATCAAAACGCTAACCGCATGTTTTCTTTACAGAATGTTCGTTTTTTTTTTAATCAAAACGCTAATTTTAATTTTTCTTTTTTTAATGTCTTCCTTTTTTCGTTTTGAATCAAAACCCTAATCCTATGTCTTATTTTCGGAATATCTTCTATTTTTTAATTTTTTAATCAAACCCCTAATTTTATATTTCTTTTCGGAATGTCTACCATTTTTTAATCAAAACCCTAATCCAATATTTTCTACTTGTAGTGTCTCCTATTTTTGAATCAAAGTCCAATCCAATATATTATTTCCTGAATGTTTCCTATTTTTCCGATTTGAATGAAAACCCTTATCATATGTTTTGTTTTCAGAATGTGTCCTATTTTTTAATCTAAACCCTAATCCCATGTTTTCTTTTCGATGTGTATCCTATTTTTCAACTAAAACCCTAATCCTATGTTTTCTTTTCGGAATGTCACTTAAATTTTGGTTTTCAATCAAAAACCTAATCCTATTATTTCTTCTCGGAATGTCTTCTAGTTATTAATCAAAACCCTAATCCTATGTTGGTAATGTCTCCTTTTCTTTTTAATCAAAACACTAATATTTTGGCAATGCCTACTAGTTTTTTAATCAAAAAAATAATCCTATGTTTTCTTTTCATAATGCCACATATTTTTCAATCAAAACCCTAATCCTATGTTTTCTTTTCGTAATGTCTACTATTTTTAAATCAAAACCCTAATCACATGTTTTCTTATAGTAATGTCTCCTATTTTTCAATCAAAACCTAAGCCTGTGTTTTCTTTTCAGAATGTTAACTATATCTTAATGGACACCCTAATCCTATGTTTTCATTACGGAATGTCTCCTATTTAACAAACAAAACATGAATCCTATGTATTCTTTCCTTAATGTCTCTTATTTATAAGTTTTGAATCAAAACCCTAACCTACTTTTTCTTTTCGAAATGCCCTTATTTTTCAATCAAAAACTTAATCTATTTTTTTTTTTTCAAAATGTCTGTTATTTTTTAATCAAAACCGTAATCCTATGTTTTTCTTTTCGGAATGTGTTCTATTTAGCAGTTTTGAATCAAGATCCTAATGATTTGTTTTCTTTTTGGAATGTCTCATTTTTTTAATCAAAACTCTAAATCCTAATCCTATCATTAGTTTTGGGAATCCCTTCAAATTTTTAATCAAAAGCCTAATCATATTTTTAGTCGGGATCCTATTTTTTTTTTCTTTGTTGTAAATGTGCCTTATTTTTGTTTTTTAATCAAAAACCCTAATCCTATGTTTTTTTATAGTAATGTTCCTATTTTTCAATTAAAAACGCCTAGCCTTTGTTTTCTTTTCTAAATATCTCATATTTTTCAATCGAAAACCTAATATTATGTTTTCTTTTAGGAATGTATACAATTTTTGAATCAAAACCCTAATATATGCTTTCTTATAGTCATGTATTCTATTTTTCAGTCAAAACCTTAATGTTACCTTTTCTTTTCGAAATGACTACTATATTTGAATCAAAACCCTAATCCTATATTTTCTTTTCAGAATATCTCATGTTTTTCAAACAAAAAACCCGAATCCTATGTTTTCTTAATGTCTCCTATATATCAGTTTTGAATCAAAACCTTAACCTAACTTTTCTTTTTAAAATGTCTCGTATTTTTCAATCAAAAACCTAATCCATTCTTTTTTCAGATTGTCTGCTAATTTTGAATCAAATTCTAATCCTATGTGTTTCTTTCTGTAATGTGTCATTTCTTTCAATTTTGAATGAAAATCGTAATCTTTTCTTTTCCTTGTCATTATGTCTTAGTTTTTTTAATCAAAACTCTAATCCTATCTTTTGTTTTGGTAATGACTGCTACTTTTTAATCAAACCATAATTTGATGTTTTCATTTTGGAATATCTCATATTTTTTAATCAAAACCATAGTCTTATGTTTTATTTTTGGAATGCCTCTTATTTTTTCAATTAAAACCGTATTCCTATGTTTTCTTCTCAGAATGTTTGCTATTTTTGAAAAAAAACCTTAGTCCTATAGTTTCTTATAGTAATGTCTAATATTTTTCAATCAAAACCATAATCATATGTTTTCTTTTCAAAATTATTACTATATTTTAATCAAAACCCTAATCCTATGTTTTCTATTCTTAATATCTACTATTTTTTAATCCAAACCAAAATCCTATGTTTTATTATAGTAATGTCTCCTATTTTTCAATCAAAACCATTATTATATGTTTTGTTTTTTGAATGCCTACTATATTTGAATCAAAACCCTAATCATATGTTTTTCTTTCGAAATTCCTCCAATTTTTCACTCAAAACACTAATTCTATGTTTTATTTTCACAATGTCTCCTATTTTATATTAAAACCCCAAATCCTATATTTTTTTATGGAAATGTCCACCTAATTTGTTTTTATCAAAACCCTAATCCTATGTTTTATAGTAGTAATGTCTCCTTATTTTCAATAAAAACCCTAATGCTTTGGTTTCAATAAAAAATAAGAGACATTAGCATAAGAAAACAAAGGATTAGGGTTTCATTTAAAAATACTAGACATTGCGAAAAGAAAACATGGGATTAGGATTTCAATTGAAATATAGTAGGCATTCAGAAAAAAAAAAACATAGTATAAAGGTTTTGATTGAAAAATATGAGACATTACGAAAAGAAAACCTATGATTATTATTTTGATTCAAAAATAGCAGACATTACCAAAAGAAAACATAAAATTAAGGTTCTGATTAAAAAATAGCAGGCATTCCAAAAAAACTTAAGATTATCCTTTTTATTAAAAAATATGAGTTATTAGGAAAAGAAAAGGTAAGATTATTATTTGGATTCAAAAATAGCAGACATTCTGAAAAGAAAACATAAGATTAGAGTTTTGATTCAAAAAACAGGAGTCATTCCGAAAAGAAAACATAGGCTTATGATTTTTATTCAAAAATAGGATGCATTACGAAAAGAAAACATAGGATAAGGGTTTTGATTAAAAATTAGCAAAGATATTTCGAAAAGAAAAGATAGGTTTTGGTTTTTGACAAAAAAATGAGACATTCCGAAAAAAACAAAAGATTAGTGTTTTGATTCCAAACTGAAACATGGGCACATTTTGAACAAAAAACATAGGATAAGGGTTTTGATTCTAAAATAGAAGAAATTTCATAAAAAATAGAAAGGATTAGGTTTTTGATTGAATAATAGTAGACATTCCAAAAAGAAAACAAAGATTTGACTTTTGATTCAAATCTGATAAATAGGAGACATTAATAAAAGAAAACATAGAATTCTGGTTTTGATTGAATGATTGGACATATTCTAAAAAGAATAGATAGGATTAGGGTTTTGTCGCACATATAGTAGGCATTCCGAAAAGAAAAACATACAATTAAGTTTTTTATTGAAACTTATGAGTCATTACGAAAAAAAACATAGGATTTTTGATTTGACACAAAAATGGCAGTCATTCCCAAAAGAAAACATTAGATTAAGATTTTGATTTAAAAAAATAGGAGGCATTCCAACAAAAAAACTTAGGATTAGTGTTTTGTCTAAAAAAATGCGACATTACGGAAATAAAACATAGGATTACTGTTTTCATTCAAAAATAGCAGACATTCGCAAAAAAAAAAAACATAAGACTAGGGTTTTGATTCAAAATTACAAAAAGAAAACATAGGATTATGATTTTCATTCAAGAAAAGGTCCCATTACAAAAAGAAAACATAGGTAGAGATACACAAAAAAAGATCGGACAGTCTAAGAAGAAAACACAGGAATTCAATTCAAAATTGAAACATAGAACACATTCTGAAAAAGAAAAAAAAATAGAATTAGTGTTTTGAAACAAAAATAGCAGGCATTCAGTAAAGAAAAGAATGGATTAATTTTTTAATTTAAAAATAGGAGACATTCTCAAACACCCCTTGCGTGTGTGTACAACAAGTGCACGGGTTATCGAAGTAATAAAGTACCCTGGTGAATGTGTAGTCATATCCAAAGGGAATAGTGCTCATAAAGCACAAGAATTAGTATTTAACTATAGTGAAGTTGATTTAAGAGGGGTAATCGATAGAAAATGGGGCATCCAGACATTGCTCACCCTAGGACTATTGTTTCAAGTGTAAGACCAATCATTATGTTTCCTAACTGATGTCTAATAAGTCGTGGAAATCCTATGACACACGGTCCCAAACCTAAGGTTAACCGTGACTAACCCTCACACTATGCCCCGGTGAAAAGGGACACTCTCGACGCCTCACACTGTGTGGGGTTGCATGAAGATTTGGGGACTCCATGTGATAAACCATATTCCCTAATATAGATCTAACCGTTTGGTCGAGGGGAAAGATCCCTAGTTACAATTAAGCCCCAGCACTAAGGATTATTTCAACACTTCACTCTGTTACTTGCGCAACTAAGCCCTAATGGAGGTTGTCTCTTATCACTTTACTCTATTGTCACTTCAAAGAACTCTTGGAATGTGGATGTAGGATGAATCACATCGGAAGGGAAAGGGGACGTTCCGCTACCTCTCGACTCACCTTCTCAACCCTCTCCAACCTAGCTTTGTCAAACCTTCATGGTGTGTCACTCATCCACAAGGATTACCAAGATAAATTCTTAACCCTAGTGTCATTTTAAAGGAAAATCAATTCAACAAGCATTCAAGGTTGGAACTCAATTAAAAACATCAATTAAAGAAGCATAATGAAAGATAAATGAAATAAAATCATCCTAGGGTTTACAAGTCCAAGCACACAACAGGGGTTAGCTTTCCATAGAGCAAGATACAATCAGTAATAAAATCGAATGTAAAAGCATGTAATCCATAAAAAAAAAACCACTTGTAGTCTGTATCGATGATCTTGTAGAGTTGCCTCGTCTTCTTCAAAGGTTCCCTCGTCAAGCTTAGGGCACACCTCGCCAAATCAAAGCGACAAAAGCTCCCCCAATAACTATCTTCTGAAGGAACGTGATGTCCAAGGCTGTAGAACTACTCCAAAGACCTAGCCAAAGCCTCTACAAACCCTAGCCGCGAGCGCCTCCAAAGATGAGAACAAGATTAGAAAAAGAATTCCCAAAGCATCTGAAATCCCGGCTTTAATAGGGATGAAATTGGGCATCCACACGGGCGTGTGAAATTTCCACACGCCCGTGTGAATTTACAGGACACTATTTTTCTGCGATCTATGAATAGTAACTACTATAGTACTTTGCTATAGTGGTTTGCTACAATAAACTGTTACAATACTGCACCAAAATACTCCCGAATCCACACTTTTTGTCGAGGTCATATGAATGGGCACACATTCATGCGGTTGATCACGTCGCATCTTCATGTAAACCTCATTCACGAAGATTTTGCTAGCATTGCACAATGTTACAAAAGATAGTAAAACTCTATGGATCTTTTTGTTTCCGTGGTAGTTGATTTTGAAGCAATGCCGAGCTCCCTTCGCTCATTGTGACCGTCAACACCTCTTTGAATTTTCCTTTGTTTGTTAGTAGATCCTTAATGAACTTAGCGTACTTTGGCATTTGAGACGAGGCATCAACAAATGGTACATTAATGTGTAGTTGCTTCAACAATTCAGAAATCTCTTGAATTGCTCATTCGTGATATCATTCTTCAACCTTGAGGGATAAGGGCAGGGAGGAACATACTCCTTCACTGGTGGTGTTCTCTTTTCCAAATATGGATTAGCTTCTCCTTCATTTGCCTGACATTCAACAATTTTAATTTTTGGTGTGTTTTCTTTCTCCATCACTTTTTCACTGCCCGCCCACAATTTTTTTCAACTATGGAGAGTGATAGGGTTCATATGTTCATGGGAGTTGACTTTGGTGTTACTCAATAAACTTTCTTGGGGTTATTTGGAAAATAATTTGGCAATTTGCCCTACTAGGTTCTCCAAATTCTGATGAGAAGGCTATTGGTTTCTCAATGATGCTTGTATAATTTTGATGGAACTGGTTGTCTAACTATTGGAACTTAATGTCTATACTCTGAATAAACCGAGTGAGCACCTTCTCTAGTATGGATCTCTTGTCATTCTATTGATGAGGAGGAAACCCTAGCGGAGGCTTTTGCTATTGCCTTTGACTTTCCAAAGAAAAATTGGTTTAATTCCGCCATCCAGGGTTATACATGCCATTGTAAGGATTCCCTTATTATCTGAGGGCACTACTAATGAAATCCACTTGTTCGATCGGTCCATGCATCGCTCGAACAAGAGGAAAATCTAAAGAAGCGTGTCCTTCCCCACAAGTGTCACAAGCCATAACTGTAGCTGACTTTTGAGTAGACAAACTGTCAATCTTTCTACTTAATGCCTCCACCTGGGTTGCTAATGCTGTAATCTCACTAACCTCAATCATCCCAGCTAGCATGGCAACTAGCTTACCTCCAGAATTCCATTGATAGTAGTTCATGGCTATCTCTTCTATTAATTGTTCAATTGCCTCTAGGGTCTTAATGCCAAGTGATCCTCCTTCTACCCATTCTAAGAGCTACCTTGTTGTCTAATTCTTGTCCTGATGGAAAATCTAAACTTCATTAATTCTAGGAGGTTATGATGTGGACATTTCCTCAACAAATCTGTAAATCTCTCCCAAGCCTCAAATAGCGATTCAGTATCCAACTATGTGTATGCTATAATCTTCGGACGCAGCTTGGTCATCTTTCCTTGTGGGAAGTAATGGGCCAAGAATAATTCAGCGAGTTGCTCCCACATCATGATAGAAGCTTGAGGAAGAGCCTGGACCCACTACGTGGCTCTTCCTTTTAAGGAAAATGGGAATAGAAAGAGTCTAATTGCGTCATCAAAAACATTGTTAATATTCAACATGTCACAAACTTCAAGGAATAATCCTATGTGGCCATTAGGATCTTCGTATGGTAATCCATAGAACTATACTGAATTCTGTACCATATGTACAAAAGTAGGCTTCAACCCAAAATTGTTCATTGCAACTGGTGGGCGCACTATACTTGATTGAGAACCATCAAGAGTGGGACAAGTATAGTCTGATAGGGTTTTGTGTTGGTTCGCATGATTTTCCATGGTATATACTTGCTCTTCCTTAATATTTACTATCAAAGATCCTATTTCGTTCAGTAAAGATGTTCTCAATCTATTTCCAATTACTCATTTTATACTGCTCTCTCCTTCTGCCAATCTTGATGTCATGCCCTATGGTGGCATACATTGAAATCAATGACAAGGAAAAGAATAAGAAAACAAAAGAGAAAAAAACAAAAGAAACAAGAAATGAAGAAAAGAAATGGCTAAAGTGACAAATATTTAAGTGTACCTAATATCACTATTTCTCCCAAGCAACAACGCCAAAAGCTTAATGACGACACAAGTGTATGTGCCAATCAAGTAATAAAGTGTCCATGAGTGTAGAGTGTTGCTCTATAGAAAAGAAAATGAATACTAGTAATAACTTTACTTCAAAAAATTATCCTAGCTAATGAAGTGGTATGTATGAAAGAAAGAAAACAAAAACAAGAAATAGGGAAAAAATTCAAGAGAGAAATCAAGGGCAAAGACGATATCTGGGCATAGTATCTATCAAGGGTTATGAAGTACAGGACAAAGGTTATCTAGGTATGTAATCATATTTGAAACGAAAGGTTTCTAGAATTATACTAAACCCTGATTTCTCAGGTAAAGAGTAATTGCATAGGTGCAAAGCTGATAAAGACATCCACACAATTGCATTAACACCCTATGAAACCTTATTGTGAGCTAATGAAAATCTCTTAAATATGTAATCTCCCCAAAAGAGAGAGATTATGCTTAATCCAAATACTGAGAAAAAATGTGATTGCACCTAAAATCCGCTCCACATGATTGCAAAGAGTATGGAAATTATATTCAATTCACTTGGAAGAATTATGGGAGACAAAGTCTCCTAGATATCTTAAGCAGAGATGTACCCACTATCTTCTCAAATTGCAGTAAGTCTAAGCTAGGTGGGAATTTCTTCTAAGGCATGATAGCTGAGGATTTCACCTCGTTAGCAATCAAGCATTCAATCACACAGTTAGACTCAAATAGATATAATTGCAAATAAGAAGTCAATTAAAGCATAAAAAATCCAACACACAAAGTCAAGGATTAGCCAATTAATTCAGTCTTCTAATATTTTGGGCATGCGCAAAGATGTCAAAAAATTTGTTCGACAGTGCAAAATATGCCAAATATCCAAAGGGGGAACAACCAACGCTGGCCTTTATATGCCACTACCGGTACCCTCACAGCCATGTATGGATATTAGCATGGATTTTGTGCTTTGCCTGCCTCTGACTCAATGTGGTAGTGACTCCATCTTGGTTGCGGTAGACTGTTTTTTAAAGTTGGTGCACTTCATTCCCTAGAAGAAAATGACGGATACTGTTAATGTGGCCCAACTATTCTTCCACGATGTCTACCCTCTCCACGACCTTCCGTTTTCTAACATCTACGACCGACATAGAAAATTTCTCAACCACTCATTGGGTAACCTATTCATTGCCTTGTTGGGGACCATCCAGAAAGCTGGGACATGAAATTGAGTCAGGTAGTGTTCACTCACAACCATGCTAAAAATTTTAGTACGGGGTTCAATCCATTTCAGGTCGTGTATTCGGTACTTCCTCATGAACCCTTTGATTTGATTCCTGTACTAGTGAAGAGATCCATGGGAAGACCGCTAATTTTGTGACAAGTTTTCAAGATATTCATAAGACCATGCTTGACCACTTGACCACCACAAATGTAGGTTATAGGCAGCATGCTACTTAGTGCCCTCCCAATGTTGAGTTTAAATTAGGTGATTTTGTGTGGGCCGTGTTGCCCAAGGAACGTATTTTAGTTGGGGACTACAACTAGCTTAAAGCCAAAAAGATTGGGCCTTTCGAGATCATTGAGAAGCTCAACCCGATTGTCTATCGACTACAATTACCAAGCCACATTTGTATTGCACAAGTATTCAACATCAAGCACTTAGTAGCCTAATATAGTGATTCCTCAGATAATAATAATTTATTGGAAAATTTTGTCCAACCTAGGTGGAATGATGCTGGACGTATTGATGATTTGGCATGTGCTTTCACGAAGAAGTGAGATTTTAACTATCAGGGGAATTTTAGTAATTGTCCTGATGATGGAGATTAGTTGTTTTATGGGTCCCACTTGATGGAAAATAGGTCAACGAACACAAGTCACTAGAATTCGACCAAATCCCATCATCAAACATCGATTTTGCCATTTATGGTAATAATGAATTTGATTTTTCTATATTAGTTTTCATTTGTTAAGTTCTTTATTTGTTTATTAGAAATTTGAAAACTTGCCATTTCCAAGAAATTTTTCAATCATCTCCTTTTTGGGTTTTTCTCATGTCTTTTTTTTGTATCTATTTACCGTAAGCTTACGGGCTAGGCGAGATCAGTCTTGTAATAGTTATTTTTCCTTGAGTAATAAACCTTACTCTTTCTACCCAATACTAGTAATCTTTGATTAATAAATTGGAAGGCTCATTACTGGCATTCGTACGTGGATCAACAGTTTTAAGATTATCGCTAATCAGAATGTCTCCAATTTTTGAATTAAAGCCCTAATCCTATGATTTTATTTCGCAATGTCTCCTATTTTTCAATCAAAATACTAACTTTATGTATTCTTTTCATAATGTCTATTATTTATCAGTTTTCAATCAAAGCCATAATCCCATATTTAATTTCAGAATGTCTCCTCATTTTTCAATCAAAACCCTAATAGTATGTTTTATTTTCACAAAACCTCCTATTTTTTAGTCAAACCCTAATCTTATATTTTCTTTACGGAATGGCTCCTATTTTTCAATCAAAACAATTGTCCTATGTTTTCTTTTGGGAATGTCTATTACTTTTTACTCAAAATCCTAATCCTATGTTTTCTATTTGGAATGTCAGCTATTTTTTAATTAAAACCCTAATCCTCTTTTTCCTTATAGTAACGTCTCATATTTTTAATCAAAAAAACCTAATCCAATGTTTTTTTCTTTCCGTAATGTTTTTATTTTTATTGAATCAAAAACCCTAATCCTATCTTTTTCTATTTATAATGACTCCTACTTTCGCTAAAAATTCTAATCCTATGTTTTATTTTTCGAATGTCTCCTGCCTTTTTACTCAAACAAGAATCATATGTTTTCTTGGCTTAATGTCTCCTATTTATCCGTTTTGATTAAAAAACCTAATCCTTTCCTTTATTTCCGGAATATCTGCTATTTAGAAATCAAATCAATAACTCTATGTTTTGTTTTTTCATAATATCTCATATTTTTCAATCAAAACCTTAATTCTATGTTTTCATTTTAGAATGGATCGTATTTTTAAACAAAACCTTAATCTTATGTTTCTTTTTCGGAATGTCTCATATTTTTGAATCTAAACAATAATCCTATGTTTTCTTTTCACAATATCTCTTATTTTTTAATCAAATCCGTAATCCTATGTTTTCATTTTGGAATAGGTCTTATTTTTTAATCAAAACCCTAATCCTATGTTTTTTTATAAACTCAGAAGGATAATCCTTTCTGAGTGAACAAGTCTAAAATAAAATGCAAAATAAAGAAAATGCAGAAAAATAAAGTCAAATGTCAATGTCACGCTCTGTCGGCTCCTCTGCTACTGCTGGTGGTGGGAAAACATAAGGTGGATACACCAGTGCTGGTATAGGAGATGGGGGTGTAGGAGATGCTGAGGGTCTGAATCTCAATAGATCTCGTAGGATGTTAAAACGGGCCAAAAGATCTGTACACTAAGTTGACTGTATCGCGCGGAGCTCCGCTATCTCGATCCGAATCTCTCTCACATTGCTCTCAAGCCTCTCAATACGATCATAAGCTCGAGGCCCCTGTGTTGCACGGGATCTGGGAACCTGTTTGGAATCCTCCACTGTATTCCCTCCGCTTTCAGCAGTCTCTGGGGTAGCTGAAGCAATAATATAGACCCCTGCCCCACATCTGCCTACCAACCCCATCATCCTTATCGTGTCAAACGCAAGAGGTGTAGGCACAACTATCCTCTCAACACCACGTAAAGCATCTACCAAACCTATCCCCAAGATGAGTCTTGTAATGTAAGGGCCAGCAAATAATAATCCCACTCTCGTAGACTGACCGTGGTACCTCGGAACATCAGGTACTATTCACCCGAAGTGAATCGGCACATTGCGGGCCATGGAGTATAAAAAGAATAAGTCCTACCTGGTCAGAGCAGCTGTGTTATCACCTCGACCTGACACAGACCTGCTGAAGACCGCGTGCAAATACCTGTATCTCAACCGGGATAGGCTGGTGGCCTTCGACATTCCCAGTTCAATCTGCCTATGTCCACATAGGACCCTATACACATAGTCTGGAGTCAATGATACTGGAAAATCCACAGGTAAACGTCCATACTCCTCTATACTGGTATATGCGACATCGTATAGGCCCATCCGAATTGAAAACTCAGTGACACTCATGGAAAATGGATGCCCGAATGCTCGAAATTGTATAACATCCATAGTGCCAATTCTCCCATACCTCAACTCAAAAGACGGTAATACCTCGAGCTTCAATGCGCGGTAAGCCGGCTCACGAATCGTCAGCAACCTCCTCCAGCTTCCTACTGCTAGCATATCATCGATCTCATCAGCTAGCTCGTCACAGCGCTGAATATCTCTCAATGCTTGCAAATCCACAAAACAAGTCTGACCAAAACCAAGTGCTGAAAGTCTCTCAAATCGAGCTTGATGCTCGGGATTTGAGAATTCCATGTGTATTGGCTCGGGTGGGGTGACTCTGAGACGCTTTACTTCATTCTTCTTCACTCGAGATGCCATACCTGTAGTACAAAAAGAGGAAAATGATCAAAGAAGCTCAAAAGTAGTATACTGCAGAATTCCACAAGGGCTTGTGGAAATTTCCCAAGCCCATGTGGATCTGAAGTGCGTGAAAAACCCTCACGGGTGCACAACAATTCTCAACAATTTAACTTAAAAACACATTTATACACTTTCTAAACATGCACCATGCATTGTAAAAATGAAAATTCGCACTTACAGATATTTAATCTTTGAAAAACAAGAGTTGGCGAAGAAAAGAGGATAAAAAGGTTACCAATGAAATAAATGCAAAAACTCTGAAAATCGGCACGATATGCGAAGAAAAATCCTCCAAAACAACAATGAGAGGTCGGTAATATGATCAGAAATGGTTTTTAGGCAGTTGAAGATGAAAAGGAAGAGAGCATACAAAGATTTTTTTATAGGAAGACTCACGCCTCTTGGAATTCTACGCAATTGCACGGGAATGTGGAAATTACGCACGCCTGTGCGGCTCATCAAGAGAGCTCCACATGATCAGATGCACACCCCTGTGCGCTCTAAGGAGAAACTCGCACTGTCTCTGAACGCACCTCCATGGTCGGGCGGAAATTACGCACGCCCGTGCGCCCGACAAACAGGGGCAGCGCCACGCCCCTGTGGCTTCTCTGTATCCAAGAGAAAAACTCTAAGTGTTTCACTCGCCCGTGCGGGAATTCCGCACGGGCGTTGAACTTTATAGGCTCAACTCACAGGGGCAAGCGCGCGCCCCTGTGTCTTCTCGGCATGGAGAAAACTCGTCTGCAGAGATTCGCATGGGCATGCAGAAATGACCCACGCCCATGCTGTTTTCATAAGGTCGCCGACAGGAGCGAATTCACGCCCATGTGCGCTCTCGGGATAATTTGACAAACTCTGCAGGAAATCACACGGCTGTGTGGAAATTACCCATGGGCGTGCGATATTCGCATGGTCATTCACAGGGGTAGCCGCATGCCCTTGTGCCTTCTCTGGATGAGCTCGCAATACAAATAAACGGGCGTGCGGAAATTCTACACACCCGTGTGTTTTCATTGGATGCCTTATAAAAACCTACAGGCTCTGTAGAAAGTTTCTGAACATGTTTACACACTCAGAGCCTGCCCTAGTATGCAAGTTTTACCAGCGAAAAACATGGAATAAAGCTCAAATGACATAACTTCACGAATTCCACATGAAAACACATGATGAATACTCAAAGCACACAAGAAAATCTCAGCACATGCATCTAAAAATCAAGACACCAACACTTAACAAATTATTCATGCAAACAAACTAAACTAGAAGATCAGAAAACAGTAAACACTTGGGTTGCCTCCCAAGAAGTGCTTGTTTAACATTACTAAGCTTGATGTAACTTGTCTTACATCACGGGGGTTCATAGATGATGGTTGCCCTCTTACCCATGACTTGAAAGCATGATGTGCAAAGTCTCTTGAGGATGGAGGGTGAATTATCGGGCTTCGGACCACCTAGCGATGGTTCATCCAACTCCTTCGTTTTACGGACGTCTCCAATAGCCTTGGAGTGTTTCCGGTGGCGTCTCCTAGCCCTCTTCATTTTCCAGAGCACCTTCTTCAAGATCCCCGGGGTAGATGGTACTTCTTCCATCGAACCAAGCATCATTACTTCTTCATAATCCTCCTCTTGGTCGAACAAACCCTCGTATAGGTCCGGATTGAACATTTCCTGCATGTATTCATCAATAATCCCATCAGTAGTGTCTAGAAAGTATAAAGTATCATCGAAATCAAGAGAATGCCGCATGGCTTCAAAGAAGGCGATATGTGAGCTTGTCATCTCCAACTTTTTAAAGTTAGCTCTCCGCCATCCATGTCAATCAATGCCTTGAAGTCCGCAAGAACGGTCTCCTAAGTATCAAAGGTACATCCGCATCCTCATCAATGTCTAGCACTACAAAGTCAACCAGAAAAATGCACTTATCCACCTTGACAAGCATGTCTTCAATGATGCCTCTCGGATGTCGCACTGTTCGGTCCGCTAGTTGCAAACTCATCCGAGTAGGCCTAGGCTCGCCCAAGCATAGCTTTTGAAAGAAGGTGTATGGCATAATGTTGATACTAGCCCCTGAGTCCGCCAATTGCATTTCCTCACCTAGATTGCCAATATTACACAGAATGATGAAGTTTCCCCGGTCTTTCTTCTTGTTCGGCATGTTCTTTTGCAATACCGCCGAGCATGAAGCATCTAAAATCACTGAAGAACTTTCCTCCAACTTCCTCTTGTTAGTCAATAAGTCTTTCAAGAACTTCGCATACTTAGGCATTTGGGCCAATGCCTCAATAAAAGGAATATTGATGTGGAGTTGCTTGAACAAACTCAGGAACTTCTTGTACTTGCTCATCCCCTCGGTCATTTTTTTCAATCTAAAGGGATAAGGGATTCTTGCCTTGAAAGGTGGGGTGGCACCTCTTTCTTTTGCTTGTTCCCCTTTTTCTACCTCTATAACCCTCGGGTGTGTGTTCTTTTGGCTTCTCACTCGAAGCCTACCTTCAACCCTCACGACCACTTCTCAAAGTGATCGCCTTCACGTGCTCTCTAGGGTTGGTCTCGTATTGCTCGGCAAGCTTCCATGTGGCCTTTCAGAGAAAGACTTTTGCACTTTACCCCACCGATTTTTCAAGGTTATGCAAAGAGGCGGTGTGGTTGCAAAGTGTAGCCTCAACTGATTCAAACATTGTATTTGCTGATTGCACAAATCTAGTCAAGTGCTTCTCTAAGTCATTCATTCGGGTTTTGAAACATGAGACTCTGTTTTCCACCTGAGGGGCTTGTTGTTGTTGTTGGAAACCGGGTTGCCTCATGGCCTTTTGTGGACCCTGATTACTCCATGAGAAATTGGGATGATTCTTCCAACCCGGATTGTAGGTATTGCTATATGGGTCTCCTTGAAGTCTTATGCCATTACCTACAAAATCAACGTTCTCCACCGAAGAAACATCACCAATAGAGATCGGGCAATCGGAAGGAGCATGTCCTATACCACACTAGGTGCAATTAGTCACGGCCACCACTATATTTGAAGTTAGAAGATCTAACTTCTTACTCAAATTTTCCACTTGAGCCGTCAATGAAGTTACCGCATCTATTTCATGGAGACCGGCCACTTTTTTCTTCTCCCTAGCATTCCATTGGTAGCTGTTTAACCTCATATCTTCAATTAACTGACGGGCCTCATCGGGGGTCTTGCTACCTAAGGTACCTCCTACTGCTGCATCCAAGAGTTACCTTGTACTCGGATTCAAACCATTATAAAAGGTCTGAACAATCATCCACTCCGGGAATCCGTGTTGCGGGCACTTTCTCAGGAGCTCCTTGAACCTTTGCCATGTCTCGAATAGAGACTCCAATTCCAACTGAACAAAGGATGAGATCTCGTTCCTAAGCTTTGCTGATTTTCCAGGAGGGAAATAACGGACCAGAAAAGCTTCTACTATCTCCTCCGATGTGGTAATTGTCGCTCTAGGTAATGAGTGTAGCCACTGCTTCGCTCTCCTCTTTATGGAAAATGGGAAGGCTCACAACTTGATTGAATCATCCGTCACCTCGTTTATTTTTAGCATATCACACACCTCAAGAAAGATCTCTATATGACTGTTTGGATATTCATCGGCCAAACCATTGAATTGTCGTGATTCTCGCAACATGTGGATGAATGCGAGCTTCAGCTCAAGTTCGAGACATAATCGGGGACGCACAATACTCGATCGTGTCCCCAACACTGAAGGTCTCGCATAATCGGATAATGTTCGCTGTTGCTCATTCTGTTCCGCCATGTTTTCAAATTCTTCCACTTCCAAATCAGCTAACTTAGACTGTTCTTGCACAGACTCTTTTCCTTTTCTTCTAAGTGTACGTTCAAGCTCAGGATCTCCTTTAATCAATATTGAGGGATTCCCTCGGGTCAAAACCTAGAGCTGCATCCAAAAAAGAAAGAAAAAGAAATCAAAACGATGATAGAATAAGAAAATATGAAATAGCTAAGAAAACAAAGTGCAAAGTATCTCTAACCGCCTCTTCCCCGGCAACGGCGCCAAAAACTTGACAAGGTCCCCTTGCGTATATCCCGCATGTGCATGGGTTTGTCAAAGTAATAATCCCGGATGAGCGGATATCGAATCCACAGGGAGTAGGGAATAAAAACACTTAATCCGCTTCTTAGCTATGTGAAAGATCAATAGTCATAAGTGTGACAATGATTCAATTCTCAAAAGTAAAAACAACAAGTAAGAGAGCACGAGTAAAGGAGGAGGTAAGGCAATATAAAAAGATGGGGTACTCGGATAATGCTTAGTCTAGGACAATCGTTCAAGTGCAAGAACCCTCTATTATTCTTCCTAATTAATGCAATGGTGAGTCGTGAAAAACCTTAAATACATAGTCCCAAATCTAAAGTTAACTATGCCTAACTCTATACATGTCCCGGAGGAGAGAGATTAGATAACCTCTCAACCTCACACTCGAATAGAGTTGCAATGAGCTCTAGGGATTCCAAGTGATAAATCTCTTCCTAATTATAGACCTAACCCTTTGGTCCAGGTGAAAGGTCGCTGACTATGATTAAGCCATAGATACTAAGATCACCTCAATGCTTCACTCCGTTGGACGCGCAACTGAGCCCCAGCGGAGGGCCATCCCTTAGACCATTCACTCTATTATGGCCACAAAGAACTCAAGGAACGAAGGTATCATCTATCACGTCGGAGGGAAAAGGGGACGCTCTTGTACCTCTCGACTCACCCTCTCAATCCTATCCAACCTAGCTTTGTCTAACTCTCGTGGTGTGCCACTCACTCATAACCTTACCAACAAGAACTCTCAACCCTATTGTCACTCTAGGGGAAATGTTCATACAATCAAATATTTTCAAGGTTGCAACTCACAACAAACATCAATTAATTGAAAGCATAATAAAGAGATTCAATGAAACAAATACATCCTAGGATTCACAAATACCAAGTTACCCACTAGAGGTTTAGCTCTCCATGGAGCTAAGTACAATCAAAGAAATAGAATGTAAAAGTAATGAATCCATAAAGAAACCCCCTCGATAGTCATATCGATGGTCTTGTGGAAAGTCCTCTACTCGTCGTCCAAGGATTCCCTTGTCCGATATAGGATATGCCTTGACGGAAGCTCCCCTACCAACCTTCTTCCAAAGGAATGACGATGTCGGAGCCATAGAACCTCTCCAAAACAATAGCCAATACCTTTGAAAACCCTAGCCGAAACCCTGTCTCAAGTTGCGGAAAAGATGGAGAAAAGAATGCTGAAATCGGGGCTGAATCGGCTTTAAATAGGGTTGGAATCGGGAATCCACACGCCCCTGTGGAATTTCCGCACGGGCGTGGGTAATTTCCGCACGGGCTTGGGAATTTCCACACGCCCCTGTTTGCTACAGTGATTTGCTACATTAACCTGCTACAGTACTCTGCCAAAAAAATATTACCAAATCCACTTTTCATCGTGGTAACATAAACGGGCACACGTTTATGCCGTGGCTCGCTTTACTTCTTAAATGACGGATAAGTTGATGGAAATCTTGTTCTATATGCATAAGTCGGAGTGCTTGAGTGTGACTGCCCTTTTGCCCATCCAAATGGTTGTGCAAACTCAAATACGGGGTGGTTAGCACACACTCTAGCATCTCGCACCCGACTTATATCTTCGCGTTTGAACTTTAGCAAGATTTCCTCCAAAATCGTTGCATTGTGATCCACATTGGCGTATTTCCTTCATAATTGGTATCACAACCCTACCTGCTTAAAAGTAACATAAAAACAAACATATTAGTGTAAAAACCCGAGAAAAGTAATGCTCAACATAAGGAAAGAACGCTTCGCATTCATATCGCACAAGCACTTATCACTTCCACTATCGGGATGTTCATGTGGAGTTTTTTGAAGATGTTGATGAATTTTCTTAATTGAACATCTTCCTTATCTTGCTTCAATCTGGCCGGATAGGGGATTGCAGGTTTGTACTCAGATGGCCTTGATGATCCCTTTGGTTGAATTTCCTTGTTTTCTCCTTGCTTGCTTTCTCAATAACGTTTTCAACTGAATTGGGGTCTTACACTTCGGCTACCCCAGTTTCCATGACACTTGGCTCCAGTTCGACCATTATCTCAACTTGTCTTCCATTTCTAAGGGCAATTGCCTTCAAGTGCTCCCTTGGATTCTCTTCGGTGTTGCTAGGAAGACTGCCTGAAGGTTTCTTAGAATTTTCTTTAGCAAGTTGCCCCATCTGATGCTCAAGTGATTGCACAGAAGCTTGAAGATTTGTCAAGATGGAGCCTATCTCGCTGAACTATCAGGCATGCTGAGCAAGCTGAGCATTTACTTTGCTGAACTGAGTATCCATACTGTTGGTTATGTTATTAAACCTTGATTCAGTGTTAATCATGAACTTGGTAAGCACATCTTCAGTATTTAATCTCTTTTCTAGTATTGGTTGTTGTACTTGGGTACCTTGAGAAGGTGCAGCTTTTGTTGTTGCAATTGATTCCATGAGAAGTTTGGGTGGTATTTCCACCCTGGATTATACGTTGAGTTGTATGGATTCCCTTGTGGGCTTTGTCCTCCAATATGTTTAACATTCTGAATTGGTGCAACGGAGGAGCTAGCAATAGGACATTGGGCAACTCATGCCCACCACCACAAGTGCTGCAACTCATCACTGATTTTGACTTTGAAATGCTACCCATGAGCATGTCTAGATTATAAGACAACAAGTCAACTTTTGCGGCAAGAGCATCATTAGAACTAACTTCATAAATCCCAGCTCGTTTCTGTGGTGTTCCTTTTGAGGCCCAATGAGACTCATTGCTTGGCATAGATTCAAAGTGTTGCTCAACTTTGTCGGGGTACTTGTTGCTAAGGGATCCATGAACTGCAGCATCAATTAATTGATGAGTTGCATAGTTTAGCCCATTATAGATGATCTGCACCTGCATCCAAGAAGCAAAACCATGATGGGGGCATCTTCTAAGGAGATTTTTGAATCTTTCATACACTTCAAATAATGTCTCAGACTCTCCTTGTTTAAACGCCGAAATTTCTTGCCTTAGCTTAGCCGCTTTGCTCAGAGGAAAGTATCTTCCCATGAATTTTCAAAAATATCTTTCCCTGTTTTGATCGATCCCGATGGTAAGGATGTGAGCCATAGATATACCCCATCTCTCAAACTAAATGGGAATAGTCATAACCAGATCCCATCATCTATCACTCCATTTATCTTGAAAGTGGAACTAATTTTGGAGAAAAGCAAGCAAGATGGCCATGAGCATCCTCATTTGCAAGACCATTAAATTGCACTCGAATTTTCGGATCATGCCGATTGTGCTAGATTTGATTTCAAAATTATTTCTTACAATGGATGTTGCTTGAACACTGAATTCTTCACCCGTGAACAGTGGCCTTTCAAATTCAGATAAGGTGCGTCTTTCCTCGGCTATGATTATAGATTCTCTACCCTCAATTTTGATGTTTCGTTCACTTGAGTCTTCACCCAATTCTCTTAGTCTTTGATGCAAGGTTCTTTCAATTTCACTATCCGATACAACTAGGTTTGATGGATTTGCTCGTGTCATGCATAGTACCTTACAAAATTAACAAAGATAAAGAAAATTAAGCTCAAAAACAGATAAATAAAAAGTAAAGGATAAGAAAATAAAAAGATAAAGAAAAATGGCTAGAGCAATAAGCTAGAAGTTTCCTAGAATTCTTTAAGTCTCTAGCAATGGCCCCAAACAAATTGATTGATTCCCCACAAGTGTACAGGATCGCCAAGTAATACCTTGTGCAGGAGCACAAGGATCGTATTCCACGGGGCTAAGGAGCTCCTATTACTCCTCCATCACCTATTATCCAACCTTACAATTTAAGCATGGTAAACTACTTTAACAAGTGCAAAAGTGTAAGCATATTGCAAGTATGAGAATTATAAAGCCACACAAGAGATCCTAAGAGCAATGATGAGATAAAGAGGCGTAGGGATTAGGATTCCCTTGAGTGGTCATTGATGTGAACTCGTCCGCAAGCGCACGGAGTCATCAAGTAATATCTCTCGTGTGAGCACGAGAGGATCATATTCCTTGGGCCCAAGGAACTACCCTTATTTCCTCTTTGCGTATTGTCTAGCCGAAAGATTTTAAGGGGTTCTCTAAACTACAAGTGGAGTCTAAAATAGGGCAAGGGTATAAAATTAAGGGAATGAAATGGTCGTGGATACAGATTCCCTAGGGGCTACTAAAGTGCAAAGGATGCTAAGAATGTCATGTAATTGAAGGGTTGGACCTAGAGATTTCCTAAATTAGATCAACCTGATGGTCATAACAATTGACCCTAAATCCAGTATGAATATTAATATGGAATTTCTTTCGATCAGATCCTCATATGATTGCATTAACAAAGGGGGAAATCTCTAATTAGAGCAGGAACACAACTTGGTCTAGCCCTAATGTTGGAAGGGTACAAAATACCCGATCGTCACGGCGTATTTGTACATGAATCCCTTCCAAACTTGCTGTGTCTAGTACAAGGGCGATGGTCACGCTACCAAGTACAACCTAGAAGTTGGTTTATAGAGTTCTCATGTAAGCAACACGTCAAATGCACCAAGAATGAATGACAAACACACAACAATTGCAATAGACTTAATTAAATCATCCAAATACACAAGTTTACCCCAAGGTTCACCGTCATCCGGTGACCTTGTGGTCTACTCGTCCACGCAAACAAATACAGACAATAGGTCCATGAAAACAACTACAAATGGCTTCCACGGAACTAGCCAAACCAAGCTTCTTCCTTTGATTCCCCTTCTCCAAAACATGTGATCTTGCCTCTTCAGAACTGGTGGAAGTCGGCTCCAAGAACTCCCCAAAAAGCTTTTCCCAAAAAACAACTCCTTTTTCCCTAGAAATTCAGTCAAGTATATATCCCATCAGGTCCATAAGGGCTCCATGCGGGCGCAAGGATGCCCATGAAGCTCACTACCATTTTGCCCAGAAAAGGTGTCGGTGCTACAATACTCAGCTATAGTGTTTTCACTATAGTGTTTTTGCTAAAGAAACTGAGAATTGTGAATTTCCAGCAAACCTCACGGGCACTCATGCGGGCGCATGAACCCCATGATGCCACACCCGAATGCCCTGCAACATGAATAGTGACTCTGCTACATTACCGCTCCAGTGCCTGCTATAGTGCCGGAACCCCAAAATGCTGTTTTCGGTGTCGAATTCATCCAATTTGTATTTTTGAGCTTCGTTCAGTGCTTTTAAGATCTGCAACACCGAAATAACCAATTTAGACTTAAACAGGCATCAATTCACTAAAATATACACAAATAATACAACATTAATACGTATAAAATACATACATTTAGGCGTTTATCAGTCATCATGATATACGGATGCGCAGTAATAACATAGCAAGGGTGATTTAGATCGAAGGATCTCAAGATTAGTCCAACCCCAATTTCTCATCGATTGAACCCCAATCCCATACGAATGTTGATAAGGATCTCTCCCTAATCAAATTCCTACGATCGCATTAAGTATAGGAAGATCCCACAATAAGGACATACTTACCCTAAGTCTATTTTTATAGTTCGGAGGGGCTACCGACATCCAATTTCTAGACATGTCGATACAAGTATACCACTTCTAGTTCATTAGGAATCCAATACATGTGAGTAGATAATATCTACGCATACAAATCAAATAAGAACTACAGATCTCTCCATTAAGTAGATCTAGGCATGAATAATATTGAACCAAACCATAAATCAATCCAAGCATTTAAATTAATAATAAGGCATCCAAAATACATGATGAACCCCGCAAGGTTCACCTGCATCCTGTGGCCTTGGGGATCTTGTGTGCCATCATACAAACAAACATGATAGAGACAAGAAATACAAGAAACAAATGCATAAGTGACACTCCCTAGTCCAAATGATGAAGGAGAAGAAGAAGGCTGACTAAATGTGCTTCCTCTAGCAGAATGAATGCCGAATTACCTCCTTGACTACTCTCGCCTTGATGGTGAAACTCTCCCCTTGAAGTTCCAAGCCCTTGATCACCTCTCAAGCTTCAAGAAAAAACCTCCAAAAGATGTCTTCATTCCTCCTTTCCTTCACCTAGTTGTGGCTGCCAAAAAAACTCCCTTTTCTAACCCTCAAATGTGCTTTTATACTTCCCAAGTATCTCGGCCGTAAGGGGGCCGTATAGGGGTTAAAAAGAGACCAAAATCCATCAAAAACTAGCCATCCCGGTGTCAATCCAGGGGTCTATGATGGGGTCAATAATAAACTCATTGAGGCCGCTTGAATCAAGCTAGAAGATGGTTTCTCTTGCTACGATGATCCATCCCCGTGTCAATCTAAAGGCAGATTGAGGCCGTATGGCCCTGGTCAAATCTCGACTCGAAAAATATCTGATATAGCTACGAGTTTGTTGCTATAGTGATCTTGCTACAAATCATATCTTCGTTTCTTCCAAAACCATATCTTTCGTGTCTTCCATATCATATCTTCGTGTCTTCTAAAACCATATTTTGCTACGAGTGATCTTGCTATACGCATGTATTGTACCCACTCGTTTTTCTTCTCTTTCTCCTCGCCCTACAATGCAAATAATACATGATTAAGCACAAAACGTGCATCAATTCTTATAAAAATACATGCTAGATATATCAAATACATATACTAAAATACATATATTTAGACACATATCTAGTCACACAGGCCAGTGGCCTTTTGGCTGAGCTAGACACGCACCCACACAGGCGCTTGAGCTAGGACAGTGGCCCAGTGGCTTCTTTTCTCCCCTCGCTCACTGCCCTCGCGTGCTTGGTGCCTGGTTTACATTGTCTTCATGCCGAACTGATGTTTTTAAGTCTTTTCTTCATAGATATGGCACCACGGACCAAGAGATTGGCTTAGAAACGCCCTCGCCATGATAGGGACCAACCCCACCACTAGTAGTCAAATTTCCTGACCCCGTTCGTCAGCAAAGGTTCGAGTGTCTCCAGAGTCTCAAGATTAGACAGTCACGCTTTATTGGCTGGGATGCGTTAGAGGATATTGGTCTTGCTGAGGAGGTCAGAGAGCTTGTTAATATGGGAGGTTGGGACCGACTACTCGCTATCCAAGAGCCCCTCAGGCGAGACATTACCTTAGAGGTTCTTACCTCATTTTCCTCTGACCATGACGCAGTCGACACTAACTTTGGTACGGAGGATACCGTTCATTTTTGAGCCTTCGGTTAACCACATGGGATGCCTTTGACCCAGCTCTTGATATATTTTGGATTATATGATCAGGCCTATGCTGATACTATCAAGTACACTCAGCTCCTCACCAAAAATCCTCATGATCTCACTCCGAGCCAGGTTTTCCATTATTTTATGCGGCGACTACAAGTATGTTTCAGGCTAGTTGAAGGCATTTTTTCTCATACAAGTACTTTCATTCTATTCTTAGCCGGTCGGTGACAGGTCATGAAGATGGCACAGGCTCACTTCGCAGGACATATCTTTTGTATCTCCACTACATGGTGCATTGATAAAAACTTGTGTGCTAAGAACGTGAAGTATTCTTTCCTTACGATGAGCATTACTTTTATCAGGTTTAAGCGCTAGTACTTGTGTATTTGTGTTCTTTTTCGCATGTAGGGTTGTGAAGATAAGTATTAAGAAAAGAAGCTAAAAGTAGATCGTGAACACACTATTTGGTGGAATCTTGGAAGGAACAAACGCGAAGACACAAGTAGGGTTCTAAGATATTTGAATCTGTACCAACCTCCATGTATTCAAGTAATTACAATGAGTTGGAGGGGCACGAAGGCAGTCACATTTGCGTATCCCAACTTGTTCATTGATAGCAAGATCTTCACCAATGAGGCCTTTGATTGAAGAAGAGTTGCGATCTATGACATAAACGTGCGCCTGTTTATGTTACCTTGATGAAAAGTGTGGAATTGGGAGTCTTTTGGCAGAATACTGTAGCAGGTTATTGTAGCAAATCACTACAATAATATACTATTGCAGTTACTATTCAGAGCCTACCGAAAATCATGTTCCCAGAGAATCAACACAGGCATGTGGAAATTCCCCACGCCCGTGTGGATATTCCACAGGCCCGTGTGGATGCCCGATTCCAGCTCTATTTAAGCCGCGATTCAGCACGATTTTGAGGGATCCTTTTCACCCTTCTCTCCAACTTTTCTCTATCTTTTGGGAGGCCATCGACTAGGGTTTTGAGAGGCTTTTGGCAAGTCTTTGGAATGGTTCTATGGATTTGACACTGTGCTATGCTTGGAAGAAGGTTATTGGGGAGCTTTTGTCAGCATCGATCCTGCGAGGTGTGCCCGAGGCCGGACAAGGGGACCTTTGGAGAAGACGAGGCTACTCCACAAGACCATTGACATGAATACTGAGGGCATTTTTCTATGGATTACTTGTTTTTCATTCGATTTCATTGTTGATTGTAACTAGCTCCATGGAGGGCTAAACCCCTAGTGGGTACGTGGATTTCTGAACCCTAGGATGCATTTGTTTTATTAATCTTCTATTATTTTCCTTAAGTGATGTCTTTAATAGAGTTTCAATCTTCAATTCTTGTTGCATGATTTCTCCCTTAGAGTGACACTAGGGTTGAGAGTCTACATTGGTAAACTTTGTGAGTGAGTGACACACCATGAGTGTTAGATATTCCAAGATTGGAGATGGTCGAGAGGGTGAGTCGAGAGATAACGGAGTGTCCCCTTTCCTCTCTGATGTGATTTATCCTACGTGTACATTTTAAGAGTTCGTTGTGGTTATAGTAGAGTGAATAGGCTAAGGGATGACCTCCGTTGAGGCTTAGTGGCACAGGTAAAAGAGTGAAGCGTTGAAGTGACCTTAGCACCTAGGGCTTAATTGCGACTAGGAGTCCTTCGCCGTGACCAAAGGGTTAGATCTATACATTGGAATAGGGTTTAGTACTTGGAATCCCTAGAGTGTCTTGCAACCCTACACAGTGTGAGGTGTTGAGATTGATCCATTTCTCTGCCAGGAAATAGTGCATAGTTAGTCACGGTTAACCTTAGGTTTGCAACCATGTGTTTAAGGATTTTTAGGACTCATTAAGCATCAATTAGGAGTTATAATAATTAATTTTGTACTTGAAGCAATTGTCCTAGGTGTAACAATATCCGATTACCCCACTTCTATCAATTTCCTAACCTCTCATCTATTTGTCCTTCCCTCTTTCTTGTTTCTCTTATTCTTGCTTCATTACATTTTATCAACAAAATCATTATTCTTCCTTCACTTAGTTAGATAGAAATCTTGATATTTTTATTCCCTACTCCCTATGGATACGATACCCACTCACTTGGGATTTATTACTTTGACAAACCCGTGCACTTGCAGTTCACACACAAGGGGCGTTGTCAAGTTTTTGGCGCCGTTGCTCGGGAGTAGGCGTTTAGAGATACTTTGCACTTTGCTATTGATAATGCCCTTACATATATCCCGCAAGTGCACGGGTTTATCAAAGTAATAAATCCCAGATGAGTGGGTATCGTATCCACAGAGAGTAGGGAATAAAAACACTTAGATTGTTTCATAACTAAATAAAAAGGGAATAATGATTTGTGTGACAAAATGTGATGTAACAAAAGTAAAAGAAACAAGAGAAAGAGTGCAAGGCTGCGGGAGAAGACAGATCTGAGGGGCAAATCGAAGCTGGAAGAAGGTTACACTCAAGGAAAATGATCTATGAGCTCGCCTACGCGGATCCAATGAGTTCTCATCACCACCTTCTAGTCTTCATCTTAGGGGAGGTTGCTATGAGCTTTTCTTTGTATCTCTTATCTCCTACACTTGCTCCTTTGTTGATGATGAACTAGACTCCCAAGGTTACCGGGCATCCGGTGAACCTTGGGACAAACTTGCTTGTATGGATGCTTGATTTACATTTATGGTATTTGTGTGGTTTATGATCCTTGCTTGGTGCTCTCTGATGTGTTATTTTACGTGAGAACCCTATGATCCAACTTGTAGGTTGTATTTGGTGCGAGACCATCACCCTTGTGCTCGACACACCTTGCTTGGAAGGGATACATGTATGAATACACAATGATCATTGGGTATTTCATACCCCTCCAACTATTAGGGTTGTACCTAGGTTGAGTTTCAGCCATAATTTGAGATATCCCTACTTATAATGCGATAGTAGGAGGATTTGGTCGGAAGAGATTCCAAGTCAATACTCTTATTGGATTAGGGATTACCGCCGTGACCATCGGGGTGATCTATTTTTGGATGTCTCTTGGTCCAACCACCGTTGTCTCTGTAATTCTAACATCCATCTAGCTTTAGTAATCCTGAGGAGATCCTTGCCCATGGACCTCGCACTTTCATTGTTACTTGCTTTCTTAGTATGTTTATCTGGTAAGCCTTAGTCCATGTGTTTATAGTTTTCTCCTTGTTATTTTCCTTATCTTGTTTTAGTCCTATATTTGGTAGATTAGAGCAGATGCCGTCTAGGGGGAGTAATAGCAACTCTTGGGACCCTAGGGAATATGACCCTTGTGTCACGTACGAGTATTACTTGATAACCCGTGCACTTGCGGACTCATCAAACTCCTTGCGATTCTATACGAGTGTGGGGTAGAGAGATTGTTCAATTTCTCCTCCGGGACATGTATAGAGTTAGGTATGGTTGGCCTTAGATTTGGGACCATGTATTAAAGGATCTCCATGAGTCATTAATGCATTATTTAGAAAGCATAATAGAGGGTTTTGCACTTGAAACAAATATCCTTGGCGGAAAAAAATATCCAGGGAACCCCATTTATGTCGATTTTTCTTACCTCCCCTTTTACTTGTGCTCTTTTTTTCTTGTCTCTTTTTACTTTTTGTTACATTACATGTTGTCACACAACTATTATCCAATTTTTGCCTAGTTAAGAAACAATTTAAGTGATTTTATTCCCTACTCCATATGGATACAATACCCACTTATATCGGATTTATTACTACGACAAACTCATGCACTTGCGGGATATATGCAAGGGGCAACAGAGTGAAGCATTGAAGTAACTCTAGTGTTTGGGGCTTAAATGTGACTAGGGCCTTTCGCCTGGACCAAAGGGTTAGGTCCATACATAGGAAGCGGGTTTATCACTTGGATTCCCTAGAACACCATGCAACTTTACACAGTGTGAGGTGTTGAGACTAAGCGATTTCTCTGCCGGGACATAATGTAAAGTTAGTCATGGTTGACCTTAGATTTGGGACCGTGTGCTTAAGGATTTCCACTACTCATTGAGCATTGATTAGGAAGTATAATAGTGGGTCTTGCATTTGAAACATTAATCCTAGGGGAGCATTATCCTAGTACCCCAATTCTATCGATTGCCTTACCTCTCACTTACTTGCGCCTCTCATTCTTGTTTCTTTTATCTTTGTTCACATTACATTTTATCGATACTATCATTGTTCAATTTCAAGTGGTTAAGTAGCAATTTAAGTATTTTTACTCCCTACTCCTTGTGGATACGATTCCCCACTCACCTGGGATTTATTACTCAATAAACCCATGAACTTGCGGGTCACACGCAAGAGGCGTTGTCAAATTTTTGGTGCCGTTGTCGGGGACTAAGTATTTAGAGATACTTTGTACTTTGCTATCTTACCAATTCATTAATATATTTTTCTATTTCATATCTTCTTATTCTTTCATCGTTCTTATTTGTTTTTCTTTCTTTTGTACAGTGCCATGTTATGACCCGAGGGAACCCTTTGACATTGCTTGGAGGTGATCCTTAACTTGAACGTATACTCCGAAGAAAGGGTAAAGAACCAGTGAAAGAACCATTGAATCAAGTTGAAATAGATATTGAAGGGTTTACAAACATGGGCAAACAGAATGAACAATAGAGAACACTTTTTGATTACGCCAGACTATCAGTATTGGGGATACAATCTAGCATTGTGTGACCCCCAATTACAGCTCTGAACTTTGAGCTGAAGCCAACATTCATCCAGATGATTCAGCAATCAGTGCAGTTCAATTGTTTGGCCGATGAGGATCCAAATAATCACAATGAAAACTTCTTGGGAGTTTGTGACATGCTAAAAATCAACGTTGTTACGTATGATGCTATTAGATTGAGGGATTTCGCATTTTCTCTAAAAGGAAGAGCAAAGCGGTGGTTACTTTTTTTACCGCGAGCATCCATCAGGACCTAGAATGAGATGGTTGAAGCTTTCTTGGCTAGGTACTTCCCTCTGTGAATGTCAGCAAAGCTTCACAATGAGATTTCATCATTTATTCAGATGGAGCTCGAGTCCTTGTTTGAGACATTGGAGCATTTCAAAGACCTTTTACGAAAGTGTCCACAACATGGATTCCCTGAGGGCATGATCATTCAGACCTTTTACAATGGGTTGAATCCAAGTACAAGGCAGCTTTTAAATGTTGCCGCAGGAGGTACAATGGGGAATAAGACCCCCCAATGAAGCCCGATAATTAGTAGAAGAAATGACCATGAATAGATACCAATGGAATGCAAGGGAAAGGTAGAAATTGGCTGGACTCCATGAAATTGATGCGGTTACATCATTGGCGGCCCAAGTAGAGGCATTATGTAAGAAGTTAGACACTCTAACTTCTCTTAGATTGGCGGCCGTAATGAATTGTGATGGATGTGGTGGAGGACATGCCCCATCCAATTGCCTAATAGCCGTTGGTTGCACTTCATCCATTGAGCTAGTTGACTTTGTGGGTAATGCAATGAGAAACCAAGGCAATCCGTATAGCAACATCTACAACCAAAGCTAGAGGAACCACCCCAATTTCTCATGGAGTAACCAAGGGCAGCAAAAGTCCATAGCACCACTAGGTTTTCAACAACAACAAGCCCCGAACATGGAGAATAGAGTTTCAGGCTTGGAGACCCAGATGACCGATTTAGAGAAAGACCAATGTTCGGGGCTTGTTGAGGCACCGGAGGTCGTGTAGGTTGAGGAAAGAGTTAACAAAGAAAAAGAGGTGGCACCCCCACCTTACAAGCCAAGAATCCCTTATCCTTCAAGATTGAAGAATGACCAAAATGATGAGTAATACAAGAAGTTCTTGGGTCTATTTAAGCAATTTCACATCAACATTCCTTTTGTAGAGGAGTTGTCTCAAATGCCTCAGTATGCTAAGTTCTTGAAAGATCTTTTGACCAACAAGAGGAAATTAGAAGCGAGTGCATCGGTGATCTTAGATGCATCTTACTGGGCGGTCTTGTAAAAGAATATGCTGAATAAGAAGAAAGTCCCAGGAAGCTTCATTATCCCATGCAACATTGGCATTTTGTGTGAAGAGATGGCATTGGCGGACTCAAGGGCTAGTATCAACGTCATGCCATACTCTTTCTTTCAGAAGCTAGGCTTAGGAATACCTAGGCCCACTCAGATGACATTGCAATTGGTGGACAGAACGGTGAGACATCCGAGGGGCATTATTGAAGACGTGCTTATCAAGGTGGACAAGTACATATTTCATGTAGACTTCAAAGTGTTGGATGTCGATGACAATGTAGATGTTCCTATGATACTTGGGAGGCCATTCTTGCACACTTCCAAGGCATTGATCGACATGGACGGTGGGGAGTTGACACTGAGGGTTGGAGATGACAAGCTCACATACCGCCTTACCAAAGCCATGCGACATTCTCTTGACTTTGATGATACTTTATATTTTCTTGACACCACTAATTAACTTATCGATGAATACGTGTAGGAAATGTTGAATCCGGACCCATACGAGGTGCTGCTAGACCAAGACGAGGAGAACGAGGGAGTTGATGACGCTTGGTCTAGATGAGAAAGTACTACCTACTCCGGGGATCATGAAAAAATATGCTCCGAAGATGAAGTGAGTGAGAAGACGCCACAAGAAATGCCCCAAGGCTGTTGGGAATGTGCATGAAAGGAACAAAGGTGACAAGTCCTCAAGTGGTAACAAACTCGACAACTCCCCCTCTACCTTCAAGATGTTATGATCATCATGCTTCCAATTCATGGGTAAGAGGGAAATCTTCATTTATAAGCCCCGTGAGATCAGGCAAGGTACGTCAGGTTTAGTGACGTTAAACAAGCACTTCTTGGGTGGCAACCAAAGTCTTTACTATTTTTTTAGTTTTTAGTTTAGTGTTTGGATAAATAAGGTTTTGAGTGTTGGTGTCCTGATCTTGAGAAGTTATTGCTGTGATTTTCTCGTGGATCTTTGGTGCACATGCTTGTTTAAATGAGTATGGCAAAGTTTTTGGTCGTTTGAGCATGTCGTGCTTTTTTGTCTGGTGTAATTGCATGATAAAAGCAGGCTCTGAGCGTTTTTATTTGTTTAGGAATATTCTGCAGAGATTGTAGAGTTTTCTAAGGCATCCAGGGGTCTCTACTAAGAGCTCATCCAGAGAAGGCACAGGGGCATGGACTCGGCCCTGTGAACAACTTTGTGAGATTCACACACCCGTGGGTAATTCCCACACGGGCGTGTGTCTTTTTGCAGAGACTTAGAGATTTTTCTTGAGAAACCACATGGGCGTGGAGTCACCCCTATGGACGACCGTGTGATAAACACACGAGCGTGGATAATTTCTGCACGCCCGTGCGTATCTCTGTAGAGGAGCTCTCTTTTATCTCGAGAAGACACAGGCGCGTACGAGTGCCCCTGTGAGCTTGCCCTGTACATGTCCAAGCCCATGGGGAAGTTTTGCACGGCCATGTGAAACACTTAGAGTTTTCTTGGGTTGGATAAAAAAACCACAGGGGCGTGGATCTGCCCCTGTGGGTCGGGCACACGGGCCTGGGTAATTGCCGCACGCCCGTGTGGTTGTGTCCAAAGAGCATTAGTTGTTTTCCCGACAGCAAACAGCGGCTTGCCGCACGCCCGTGTCTCTCCTGTAGTGTCTCACGGGCATGGGTAATTTTCACACGCTCGTGTGGATCCGCAGAATTTCAAGAGACGCGAATTTTTCTTTAAAATCTCTTTGAGATTTTTCTCCATTACACCTTCAATCACTCGAAGAGCATTCTTCATCATTTGCCCGACCTCACATTGCTGGGTTAGAGTGTTTTTATTTAATTTCCATGCCAATTTTGAAGTTTTCATACTCATTTCATAGGTAAACATTTTACCCCCTCTCTTATTCGCCATTTATTGTTTTTTTTTTTTATTAAAAGTCATAGTGTGGTGCAATTTTCACTCGAGAATGGCTTATGCATGTTTAGAAAGAGTTTAGATGTGACATGCGGCTGTGCGATTTTCACGCCCAGCAGATCCACACGGACGTGGGGAATTTCCATAAGACTGTTTCTTTAGCTTCTCTGATAGTTTCTTCATCAATTATTATTGGTATGGCACCACGCTCGAAGAAAAAAGAGGGCAAGTGTCCTAGGGAGACTCCACTTGAGCTAGCACACATTAAATTCTCGAATCCCGAGCATCAGGCTCGATTTGAGAGGGTATCGAGACTCAGTCTTGGACATTCTTGCTTTGGGGATTTAAGTGTGCTAAGAGAGATTCAGCGGGTGATGAGTTAGACAATGAGATTGGCAAGATGTTAGCAATGGGAAGCTGTATGAGATTGTTGTCGATCTGAGAGCCATCTTTCCGCGCATTAATGCTTGAAGTGTTGGCATCCTTCAAGTTTGATCAGCCATATGGGAGATTTGACACAATTTATGTTATACAATTCCAAGCATTCGGACATCAGTTTTGCATGAGTGTCACTGAGTTCTTAGTTCTGATGGGCTTGTATGATGAGACATACACAGATAAAGAGGAGTATGGACTCTTACCGACGGATTACGCTAGCACCCTGACCCCACAGTAAGCATACCGAGCTTTGTGTGGACAAGGGTATTATGAACCTGGAGCGTATAAGGCCTCATGGTTATCGCGGCTGAGCTACATATATTAACACTCTGTCCTCAGTAGGGTTTATAGATGGCCGAGGTGACAACACAGACTGTTTTGAGTCGGCGTGGACCTACCCTATTTATATTCCATGGTCCGAAAATGAGCGGATTGACTCGTGACATGTAGTGGCAGACTTTTTGATGCACTAGAGCAAGTTTGCGAGAGTGGGAGTTTTATTCGCTGGCCCCTACGTCACTAGACTCATCCTTGGGATGGTTTTCTGGACGGTATCCGAGGTGCCAAAAAGGCGGTCGTTCGCGAGCCTGGGTGTGCACCGATGGAGACCGGAGCACCCCTTACAGCACAAGAGACACTCTAGAGCCCGGTTGATGACACCCCTTGCGTATGTACCGCAAGTGCCCTTGTTTGTTGAAGTAATAAAATCACTGGTGAGTGTGTATCGTATCCACAGGGAGTAGGGAGTAAAAATACTTAAATTGTCTCTTAACTAAGTGAAATATGAATAGTGATTTGTGTGGCAAGATGTAATGAAACAATAGTAAAAGAGACAAGAGAGAGCACAAGTAAAGGAGATGTAAGGCAATCGATTTAGATGGGGTACTTGGATATTGATCCGCCTAGAACAATCGTTTCAAGTGCAAAATCCCTATATCATGCTTCCTAACTAATGCATTAATGAGTCGTGGAGATCCTATAATACATAGTTTCAAATCTAAGGTCAACCATGCCTAACCCTATACATGTCCCGGAGGACAAATTGAACAATCTCTCAACCTCGCACTTGTATAGAATTGCAATGAGTTCTAGGGAATCCAAGTGATAAATCCTCTTCCTATATGTAGATCTAACCCTTTGGTCCAGGCGGAAGTTCCTTAGCCACAATTAAGCCCTAGATGCTAAAATCACTTCAACTTTTCACTCCATTGCACTCGCAACTAAGCCCTAGCAGAAGGTCATCCCTTAGCCCATTCACTCTAATATGACCGCAAAGAACTCGAGGAATCGGAGATAGAATAAATCACACTAGAGGGGAAAGGGGACGCTCCGCTACCTCTCAACTTACCCTCTCAACTCTCTCCAATCTAGATTTATCTAACTCTCGTGGTGTGTCACTCACTAACAAGGGTTACCAACAAGAAATCTCAACCCTAGCGCTACTCTAAGGGAGTATTCATACAATCAATGCATTCAAGATTGGAACTCAATAAAAACATCAATTAAGGAAAGCATAATAACAAGGTTCAATAAAATGAATACATCCTAGGGTTCACAAACCAAGTACCCACTAGGGGGCTTATTACAATCAATGAAATCAATTATAAAAGCAATAAATCTATAGAAAACCCCCCGATAGTCATGACGATGGTCTTGTGGAGAGTCCTCTACTCGTCCACAGGTTCCTTTGTCCGGCCTAGGATACACCTCGCCGGATCGGTGCCGACGAAAGGTCTCCCACTAACCTTCTTCCAAACAGAGCGGGTTGTCAAAGACATAGACCCTCTCCCAATCCCTAGCCAATATCTCTCAAAACCCTAGCTGCTGCCTTCTCTCAAGTTGGGGAACAGATGAAGAAAAGAATGCTGAAATTGGGGTTGAAATCAGCTTTTAAGGGGTTGGAATCTGGAATCCACATGCCCCTGTGAATATTTCACATGGCATGTGTGGAAGTAACGTAGGGCAGTGTGGAATTTCCACATGGCCGTGTGGCTTCTCTGGAAAACTCCTTCTTCGGCCGGCTATAAACAGTAGATGCTACATTATTTTTTACAGTGTTGCTACAGTGCTCTGCTACGGTACTGGTCCAAAACACTCCCGAAAACATGCATTCATCGAGGTAACATAAATGGGTACACATTTACGTCGTAGATCGTTTTGCTTCTTCAGTGAACGGCCACGCTGGTGAAGATCTTGTTACACATGCACAAGCCGGAATACTTAGAGTGTGACTGCCTTTGTGCCCTCCAAATCATTGTGCTAGCTTGAATACAAGGAGGTTGGTACACATTCTAGCATCTTGAACCCGACTTATGTATTCACGTTTGATCCATCTCAAGATTTCCTCCAAATGGTGCACTCATGATTTACATTGGCTTCTTTCTCTAAGATTCAGCTTCACAACCATATATGCATGAAAGTAACATAAATTCATACGTATTAGTGTTAAAACTCGATAAAAGTAATGCTCATCATAAGGAAAGAACACTTTGCATTCTTATCACACAAGCACTTATAACCGGTACATATTTTTACTTCTTCTCGAGCCCATGATCAATCTGAGAGGCTCAAGAGTGCTGTGGGTGAGCTTTGGACTGAGATTGCGAATGTCCGGGCTGTACAGGTTGCACAGTACATGGGGATGATGGCATTTCTTGACACCATACTGTAGCTATTAGAGCGAGATGCGTCCTCGCCTTTTATTAGGAGACCGAGGACCCCTCCACCCCACCAGCCTCACCATCGCCTGATCTACTGGCACCTTTCGACTATCTAGTGCCAGATGTAGAGCTGACACCAGACGACACCGACACTTGATACATTTTTCTTCTTTACCTTCTGCATTTTATTTTAGACTTGTATACTCAGAAAGTATTCTCCTTCTGATTTTATCTTTTATTTTCATTTTTTTGTCTCAAGCTGAAGTTCAGTGCTCTATCTTTTATATATACTCGAGTTGTTTTTTTTTTATTGAGCTTCACTAAACCTCCTTGTGTATGCGTACAAATGTTCTTGTCAGTATGGGAAATGAGAACTAGTCATGGACACGACCAATGTGGGTCGTGTGTGCTTCACAACCTGTTGGAACTTTACTCCTAAGGATTGAACCCCATCAAACGCAACACTAGGAGTTAGGGGAGTATTGTTTCAATTGTCGCTGCCACATTTATGCTTGATTGATTTATTTTATATTATGCTTGCATGGTACATTGAGGGCAATGTACATCTTAAGTGTGGGGCGGTGGGGGGAGTTCACATTGCACATGTCCTTTATATAAATTTTGATTGACATACATGTTCACGTAGCAAATGGTGGTTCACCTTAGTTGCAATGATTGTATTCTCGAGTTTAGGAGAATTTTAACATTGAATGTTTTCGTGCTCTAGTTTGTTCTTGAATTTCTAGGTATTTTTCCCCGATTGATACTTTTTCCAATACTCACTCTTGAAACTATTTTGGAAACTCAAGTTCTATGTTTAAGGGACTAATTAGTTTTGTTTCTTGTGTTATTTTCTAAAAAAATTAAAAAAAAATTGGAACAAGAAAAGGAAGAAAAAAATAGATATATTGTTTAGTTGTGCATTTTGGGTGGGAAAAGCTACCACCTATGAAATATGAAGCTACTCTCATAAGTCGGATACTAGTTATGCCCTAATGAGAGAAAGAGCTATATCATGGGATGAGTGAAAGCTACCACCCTGGTAGAAAGAGCTATTACCTTGAAAGTGTGGAAGCCACCTTAGCGGCAGCTTGGGAAAGGGCAACCTTAGAGGATGTCTGAAGCTACTACCATCTTTTTATTTTGTTGTGCTTTGTAAATAAATAAGTCCCTTATAATTAGAACTTTGAGGAGTATACTTTGGGTTGAATTGAGTATGTTTACACACACTTACACGATTTTGGGTTGGTTGTCCTTTTCTATTCGAGTTTTTAGCTAGAGCATTGTTTTTTCGTATTTAGTGTTGAAATTCTCCTTACTTGTAGAATGCTCTCTTTGCATGTTTTGGTGAACCTAAGACCAAGGATTTTCAATATTTCCTTCTTTTATGCGTCAATGTGTTATTTTTGCTTGAGGACAAGCAAAAGCTTAAGTGTGGGGGAGTTTGATAAATGCTTGTGTGATAAGAATCTGAAGTGTTCTTTCCTTATGTTGAGCATTACTTTTAGTAGGTTTAAGCGCTAATACATGTGTATTTTTTTCTACTTTTGAGCATGTAGGGGTTGTGAAGCTAAGTATTGAGAAAAAGAAGCCAAAAAGTAGATCATAAACGCATTATTTGGTGGAATCATGGAATGAACAAACTCGAAGACACAAGTGGGTCTCCAAGATACATGAATGTGTGCCAACCTCCATGAATTCAAGTCACTATAATGAGTTGGAGGGGTAGAAAGGCAGTCACATTTGTGTATCCCGACTTGTGCATTGATAACAAGACCTCACCCAATGAAGCTTTTGATTAAAGAAGACATGTGATCTATGGCATAAATGTGTGCCCATTTATGTTGCCATGCCTGTGAAAGCTAGCTAATCTGCTACGATGAGTTACTTTTTCACAACCGGCCCAAAACAATATTTCCTAAAAATCCACACGAGCATGTGGGTATTCCCCATGCCCGTGTGGAAATTCCACAAGTTCATGGCGAAAATCCACTGGGGTGTGTGGATTCCCAGATTCCAATTGTATTTAAGCCGCGATTCAACCCGATTTTTGGGATCTTATTTTCCCCTTTTATCCATCTTTCATCCATCTTTCGAGAGGATATCGGCTAGGGTTTAGAGAGGCTTTTGGCATGTATTTGGAGTGGTTCTAACGATTCAACACCGTGCTTCACTTGGAAGAAGGTTATTGGGGAAACTTTCGTCAACATCGATCCGGCGAGGTGTGCAGTAGGCCGGACAAGAGGACCTTTGGACAAGACTTGGCTACTCCACAAGGGCATCGATACAACTACCGAGGGGGTTTTCTTATGGAACACTTGTTTTTACTTTTGATTTCATTGTTGATTGTATTATGCTCCACCGAGAGCTAAATCCCCTAATTGATGCTTGGATTTTGTAAACCTTACGATGTTATTGTTTCATTGATCTTTTATTATGCTTTCCTTAATTGATGTTTCAATTGAGTTCCAATCTTGAATGCTTGTTGAATGATTTCTCCCTCAGAGTGGCACTAGGGTTGAGAGTCCATCTTGGTAATCATTGTTGATGAGTGACATACTACGAGGGTTAGACATTGCGTGATTGGAGAGGGTTGAGAGGGTGAGTCAAGAGGTAGCGGAGCATGCCCCTTTTTTCCTTTAGTGTGATTTATCCTACCGCTATTTCCTTGAGTTCTTTGTCTATCACAATAGAGTAAAGTTCTAGAGAATGAACTCATCTGGGGGCTTAGTTGCTGCGAGTAGTAGATCGGAGCGTTGAAGTGACTCTAGTGTCTGGTGCTTAAATGTGACTAGGGGCCTTTCGCCTAGACCAAAGGTTTAGTTCTATACATAGGAAGATGGTTTATCCCTTTGCCCCTAAAGTTCCATGCATCTTTACACAGTGTGAGGTGTTGAGACTGAGCGATTTCTCTGACGGGACATAGTGTAGAGTTAGTCACAGTTGACCTTAGATTTGGGACCGTGTGCTTAAGGATTTCCACGACTTATTAAGCATTGATTAGGAAGTATAATAGTGGGTCTTGCACTTGAAAACATTAATCCCTGGGGAGCATTGTCCGAGTACCCCACTTCTATCGATTGCCTTACCTCTCACTTACTTGCGCCTCTCATTCTTGTTTCTTTTTATCTTTGTTTCACATTACATTTTTATCGACACTTTGTCATTTTTTTCACTTTCACGTGGTGAAGTATCAATTTAAGTATTTTTACTTTATACTCCCTGTGGATATGATACTCCACTCACCTGGGATTTATTACTCGATAAACCCATGCACTTGCGGGTCACACACAAGGGGCGTTATCAATATTCTTAGTACACAAACACTTATCAACTATATTCGAGTAGTTGGGTGGCTCTTGTGGCTAACCGAGCATGTGCATCCCTCCGAAAAGATTTCAAAATGATTTTTGATGCGGTCTACATTAGTCAGACTCAAAAATATGAATGATGAAATGAAAAGAAAAGTAAACCCTAGTTATCTTTTTGATTACCTACGGAGGTTTTAAGAAGAAAGAGTATTCAATTTCAAGATATAGAATTAGAAGGATCTTACTTGGCCATTGATGTAGCACTTAGTATTTTAAGACTTAGTATTCTTTGTATGTGCAGTGATTAGCATCTACAGCTGTACTAATTAAAGTGCTTAGGCTAGACCAAATCAGGGAAAATGAGATATATGATTCACTTACATGGCACAGACATATAAGGGGTGAGACAGAGTTATTTTTTTGAGATAGATTTTTAAAAATGATTTTTGGTGCAGTCTATGTTAGTCGGGACTCAAAAAGAAATATGAATGATGAAATGAAAAGAAAAGCAAACCCTAGTTATCTTTTTGATTACCTACCAGAGCTTTCATTGGCACCGATCTGATGAGGTGTATCCTAGGCCGGACAAGGGGACATTTGGAGGAGATGGGGCTTCTCTACAAGACCATCGCCACGACTATCGAGGGGGTTTTCTATGGATTACTTGTTTTTACATTCGATTTCATTGTTAATTGTAACTAGCTCCATGGAGAGCTAAACCTCCTAGTCGGTACTTTGGATTTGTGAACCCTAGGATGTATTTGTTTCATTAAACCTTCTATTTTTGCTTTTTTATTAATTGATGTTTTATTTTGATTTCTAATCTTCAATGCTTGATTGATTAAATTCTTCCTTAGAGTAACACTAGGGTTGAGAGTTCATATTGATAACCCTAGTGAGTGAGTGACACACCACGAGGGTTAGACAAAGCTAGATTGGAGAGGGTGGAGAGGGTGAGTCGAGAGGTAGCGAGGCGTCCCCTTTTCCCCTCCGATGTTATTTATCCTACCTCCATTTCCTTGATTTCCTTGCGGTTATGGTAGAGTGAATGGGCTAAGGGATGACCTTCCACTGGGGCTTAGTTGGAGAGGCAACGGAGTGAAGCGTTGAATTGATTTTAGCAACTAGGGCTTAACTGTGACTAGGGACCTCTCACCTGGACCAAAGGGTCGGGTCTATATCTAGGAAGAGAGTTTATCACTTGGAATCCCTAGAACTCCATGCAATTCTATCCGAGTACGAGGTGTTGAGATTATTCGATTTCCCCTCCGGGACATGGTATACAGTTAGTCATGGTTGACATTAGATTTGGGATCGTGTATTGAAGGATTTCCAAAACTCATTAATGCATTAGTTAGGAGGCATAATAGTCAGTTTTGCACTTGAAACGATTGTCCAAGGTGGAACATTATCCGAGTACCCCATTTATATCGATTGTCTTATTTCTCACTTATTTGTGCTTTTCTTTCTTACTTCTTTTATTCTTGTTTACATTATATCTTGTCAACACAATCATTATTCATCTTCACTTGGTTAAGAAACAATTTAAGTATTTTTCCTCCCTACTCCCTATAGATACGATACACACTCACCTGGGATTTATTACTCGACAAAGACGTGAACTTGTGGACATACGCAAGGGCGTTGTCAAGTTTTTGGCACAGTTTCCAGGAAGTAGGCATTTAGAGATACTTTGCACTTTGTTTTCTTAGCTATTCGTTCACTAATTCTATTTCGTATCTTCTTTTTATATCATCGTTCTGCATTGTTCTTTTTCTTTGATTACAGAAAAATAATTGAAATGCCCGAGTTATTCGACACTATCAAGTGAATGGTTAAAAATGTGGAACAGAAAGTTCAATTATTTGCAGTACAAGACACACTGTGCTATCTCTTGCAAGAGGCATACACTATTCAACAGACCGTGGAAGAATTGGTCGAAGATTACGTTGCCAGAATTCAAGAGCGGAATTGCTAATTAGATAGTGTGCTTAATCAGTTTGAGAAATCTGCATTGGCATCGATGATTAATCACTTTGAAGAAAGTTTGGACAGAGTCCTCGCTTAGTTTGACTCGTCTTATCATGAACAAAGGTATGGAACTTTTCTCTGTGGGTGTGTCTTTGTCAAGAAGGGAAATTTGTGGGATGGAGGCATTGATAGCCGTTGAATACCGCACAGAAACACATTCACTAGGAGAAGAGGGGGAGAATGATTTTGAACGGGAGACAAACAACTTTGCGAAGATTGGCAGATTGAAAGAGAGCAGGTTGCACCCATCAATTGATGAACCACCGGAACTAGAGCTTAAAACCATGCCAACACATCTAGAATATGCCTTTTTGATGGAAGAATCAAAACTCCCGTTGATCGTGGCTTCAAACTTGTCTGCAGATCAAAAGGGCAAGCTTGTTACTATGTTGAAAAGACATAAGTCGGCTATAGCATGGAAGATTTCAGATATTAAGGGAATAAATCCATCATTTTGTACTCATAAAATTATAATGGAAGATGACAACAAATCTGTTATCCAACCTCAGAGAAGATGAAATCAGAACATGAAGGAAGTCATCAAGGCGGAGGTGGTGAAGCTTCTTAATGAGGGATTATTTAGCCCATACCTGATAGTGCGTGGGTTAGCGCAACTCAAGTGGTTCCGAAAAAAGGGGGGATGACCATTGTGAGAAATGAAAAGAATGAATTGATTCCAACCAGGACAGTTGCAGGATGGCGAGTCTGCATTGACTATAGAAGATTAAATGATACCAATCGAAAAGATCATTTTACATTGTTGTTTATTGATCAGATGTTGGAACGATTGGCAAGGCATCAATTTTATTACTTCCTTGATGGCACATTGGGATACTTTCAAATCCCCTTAGCCCCCGAAGATCAAGAGAAGACCACATTTACTTGCCCTTACTATACTTTTGCTTACAAAAGAATGCCTTTCGGGTTGTGTAATGCACCAGCAACATTCCAAAGCTGCATGACGGCCATTTTTGATGATCTTCTAGAAGACATTATGGAGCTGTTCATTGATGATTTTTTGGTATTTGGAGACTCTTTCGATATTTGCTTAAAGAATTTGGAGAGAGTGCTAGTGAGATGTGAAGAAACAAACCTCATCCTCAATTGGGATAAATGTCACTTTATGGTCCAAGAAGGCATTGTCCTTTGATATAAAATTTCCCAAGGAGGTACCAAGGTAGATAAGGCGAAGATTGAAGTCATCGAAAGCTTCCTCCACCTACAAATATAAAAGGGATCCGTAGTTTCTTGGGGTATGCAGGTTTTTACAGAAGGTTTATCAAGGACTTTTTGAAGATCATGCAACACGTTAACCAAACTCATAGAAAAAAAGATGCTCCTTTTGATTTTTGGGGATGACTGTTTGAGTTCATTCAATTTATTAAAGGAGAGATTAGTTCAAGAACCAATTTTTAACAATACGGATTGGAACAAACCCTTTGAGCTCATAGTGCGACGCAAGTGATTATCTTTGTTGGAGCGTTTTGGGCCAAAAGAAAAGATAAGCGATTTCGACCGATTTATTATGCTAGTAAGGTTCACACAAGTGCTCAAGAGAATTATACAACCACTGAAAAGGAGTTGTTAGCAGTGGTGTTTGCTTTTGACAAGTTCAGAAATACCTCATCTTAGCTAGGGTCATATGTATTTACAGATCACTTTCGGACTCCGTTATCTCATGAACAAAGGGCGACGCAAAGTCGAGATTTATTCTCTGGATCTTATTGTTATAAGAATTTGATATGGAAATAAAAGATAAGAGGGGAACCGAAAATGTGGTTGCAGATCATCTTTCAAGATTAGAAGGTTGTGAGGGGCAAGAACCTGCAAGCAAGGAAATTGATGATTTTTTTCCCAGAAGAACATTTGTATGCAGTTCAGGAGTCAGAGTCAGAGGATACTCCATGGTTCACGGATTTTGCAAACTACTTGTCTGGAAAGGTATTGAAGCAAGGCCTTGGTTTTCAACAGAAGAAAAAGTTTTTTAGTGACTTGAAGAACCATTTTTGGGATGATCCCCACCTGTTCCGTGTTTGTGCAGACCATGTGGTTCAAAGATGTGTTTCTAGGGAGGAAGCTTGGAACATTATTGCACGGTGTCACTCGGGGCCCGTTAGGTGGCATTATGGTTGGAGCGAGCTAGCTGAGAAAATTTTGGCCGCTGGTTTCTATTGGCCCACTTTATTGTTGGATGCCGATCAGTTTGTTCTTCAATGGGGCAGTTGTGAGAGGGTTGGAAACCTATAGTGAAAAGATGGGATGCCTCAGAATCCAATGCAATTTTATGAGGTGTTTGATGTGTGGGAAATTGTCATCATGGGGCCATTTCCAAAGTCCAATGGTAATCAATATATCCTGGTGGCAGTTGACTATGTTTCTAAATGGTTGGAGGCTCAAGCTCTTCCAACCAATGATGCTAGAACCATGTTGAAATTTTTGAAGAGGTTGTTTAATTATTTGGGACCCCACGAATCATTATTAGCGATCGAGGGACCCATTTTTGCAACAAACAACTCACAAAAGTGTTGAAGCACTATGGAGTGCATCATCGTTTTGTTACCTCTTACCACCCACAGACGAGTGGTCAAGTGTAAGTCACAAACAGAGAGCTCAAGAGGATCTTAACAACCAAGTCCGTGGAACAAGGAAAGCAAGATTGGTTGGAACGTTTGGATGACACACATTGGGCTCATAGAATAGCGTACAAAACTCCAATAAGGACCACTCCCTATAATTTGGTGTATCGAAAATCATGTCATTTTCTTGTGGAGTTAGAGTATAAAGCATATTGGGCAATCAAGGCTATGAATTTTGACTTGATCAAGTCGGGGGAACAAAGAATGCTTCATCTCAACGAGCTAGATGAGTGGAGATTGAAAGCATATGAGAATGCAAGGATTTATAAGGAAAGAATCCGGATGTGGCATAACAAGCATATTAAGAATCCGAAAGAGTTTCAAGTGGGCGATCAGGAGTTACTATTCAATTCTCGTCTATGGTTATTTCTGGGGAAGCTCAAGTCAAGATGGTTTGGCCCTTATAAGGTAACGAAGTTTCACCTCATGGGGCTATTGAGTACCCATCCAGAAAGGGTACATTTAAGGTGAAAGGACACACGCTAAAACCATATTATGGAGGAGAGGTGGGTAATGACGACAAGGAAGTATATTTCCTTCATAAGCCCCCGTGAGGTAAGACGAGGTACGTCAAGCTTAGTGACGTTAAACAAACACTTCTTGGGAGGCAACCCAAATGTTTACTATTTTCTTAGTTGTTAGTTTAGTGTTTTGTACTGAATAAGACTTTTGAGTGTCGGTGTCTTAATTTTTTTAGATTCTTTTTGTTGTGATTTTTCTTGTAGATTTTAGTGCCATCTTGTGCTTAAATGTGTTTTGGCAAAGTTTTTGGTCATACTGAGCTAAGTTCTCTTTGTTTTTCACTTTGGTGTATTTTTGTATATTAGGCGGGGCTTTGAGTGTTTATACATTATTAGGAATTTTCTGCAGAACTTGTAGAGTTTTCCAGCCATTCAGAGAAAACACACGGGGGTGTGGAATTTCTGCACGCCCATGGATCTTCACTATAAGTTCGTCCAGAGAAGAGGCAGGGGCATGGACTCACCCCTGTGAGTGAGCAAGAGACATCCGCACGGGTGTGCGTCTTCCTGCAGAAACTTAGAGATTTTTCCAAGAGCACACAAAGGCGTGGACTCGCCCCTGTGGGCTATCCTGTGATAAACTCATGGGCATGGGTATTTTCCGCATGCCCGTGTGGATCTCTGTAGAAGAGCTCTTCTCTATCCAGAGAATACACAGGGGCATGCGTCTGCCCCTGTGAACTGCCCAGTAATGATCCACGCCCATGTGGAATTTTCGTAGGGCATGCGAAACACTTAGTGGTAATTCTCAGCTGGGCAAAGAGTCCACAGGGGCGTGCGTCTGCCCCTGTGTATTGGACACACGAGCATGGGTAATTTTCGTACGCCCGTGCGAATATGCAGGAATCATAACGATGTGTTCCCTCTTTATAAATTTATGGAGCCCTTCTCTTTAACATTCCTCCAAGCACTCAGGGAACGCTCTCCAGCACTCTCCCAACCTCCCATTGTTGATTTTGAGTAGATTATTTGAGTTTCTTCCTGATTTCAAGTGTCTTAACTTCATCTCATCGGCAAACCCTTGTCTTATCTTTTCTTTGTTCATATTTGATTCTCTTCGATTTTCTTTTATTAAACTATTGATTGCACCTCGGTTTCCTACTAAAATAGTTGTGGTATGTTCTTAATGAGCTCTAGAAGAGAGGGAAAGGTGTATTCATGGGTTTTACAAAAGGGTCGTGCGGTTGTCACGCCCCTTGAATCTGCAATATTATGTTACCAGTGAATTTGATCAATTTTCCATCGATACGTGTAGGTATGGGCCCCAGATTGAACAAAACAGTTGGTAAGCGTCTTAGAGAGCCTACACCTGAGTCAAAAAGCATGGAATTTGCTCTTCCCAAACATCGAGCTCGATTTGAGCGGCTGGCGAAGCTTAAGTTTGGTCAGACACTGATACCGGATGTGAGCTCACTTATGGAGGTGCAGTTAGCACATAGCATGGCCGATGAGGTTGAGGAGTTGCTGTTATCCGCCTACTCACATTGGAGGTACTCTCCTTATTTGAGTTTGACCGCTCTTACGCTCATTTCTATATCGTCGGCGCCATTCAGTTCAGGGCTTTTAGAGAGCATCATAGTATGAGTGTCACGTTCTCCATTAGACTTCACTTATATGATGAGGAGTTCACTGAGACGGAGGAGTATAATGGGCTACCGACTGACTATTTTGGAAGCTTAACCCCCCCAGAGAGCCTATAGAATACTATATGGTCAAGGTCGATATAAACCAGGAGTGTCCAAGGCTATATGCCTTTCTCGACCCACGGCATCCTGAGTAGATTAATGAACGGTCACGGTGACAGCACGGGAGTCCTTAGCGGGCAAGAACTTTTATATTTGTACTCCATTGTGTAGAGCAAGCTGATTCATGTGGGACATATTTTAGCAGAGTATCTGAAGCATCAGAGACAGTGTCCCAGGCTTGGTGTCATTTTCTCAGGCCCATACATCACTAGACTAATCCTGGGGATGGGCCTACGAGACATGATCAGAGGGGCCGAGAAGATGATTGTACCAGCACCCCTCAGGTTAGAGTCAATAAGGCTCATGGGTATGATCAATAAATATCCGGACAGTGTTTATGTGCTAAACATGCCCCCACCAGAGCCATTGTATCCACGAAACCCGCAACAGAGGGGTCTCAGCCAGCTTTAAAGTCACAGCCTGAGCAAGATCAAATAGAGGTAGCACCTCCTGCACATGAGCCCCCACCAGCGCAGATATTTTCTCTGACTTGAGCCCATGATCATTTTCAGAGGCTCGAGAGTGCTGTAGGGATACTACAGCAGAATGTGGCTAAGGTTTACGCTACACAGGTCGCGAACCACATCGAGTTCATGGCATGTTTTGACACACTACAATAGATTCTTAAGCGAGACGTTGCCTCATGGTCTGTTCTGTGACCGTGGACCCCTCCAGTTCCTCCGGCATCACCATCACCTCATCTACCGGCACTATTTGATTATCCAATAGTAGCAGCAGAGCCGACAGCTGATGATACCAACACTTGACTTTATTTATCATCATCTTTTTTTACTTTAGCATTTCATTCTGGAGTTGTATACTCAGAAAAGACATTCCTTCTGAGTTTATTTTTCATTTTGTGGTCTCGAGTTGTATTCATTGCTTTACCTATTATTTACTCGAGTTGGGTTTATTTTATTAAGCTTCATTGAACACCCTCGTGTATGCGTGCAGATGGTCTTGTCAGTATGGGAATTGCGAACTAGTCATGGACACGGTGGAGGTGCTTTAGCACTTGGTAGTGTGTGCTTCACAACCTGTTGGAACATCACTCCCAAGGATTTACCTCCATCAAATGCAACACTAGGAGTCAGGGAAGTATTATCTTGATTGCTTCTCTTGCATATACTCTCGATTGATATACATTATGAGTGAGCATGCATGTGTACATTGGGGACAATGTACAACTTAAGTGGGAGGGGGGGAGCTTCATAGTGCACATGTCTTTTATATTAGTTTTGATTGACATACATGCTCACATAGCCAATGGTGGTTCACCTTAGTTCCAATGATTGTATTCTTGAGTTTAGGAGACTTTTTAACATTGAATGTTCTCATGCTCTAGTTCTTGCTTGAATTTCTAGGAATTTTTGCCCGATTGACACTTGTTGCACTACTCGCTCATTAAGCTCTTTTGGAAACTCAAGTTCAATGTTAAAGGGACTAGTAATAGTTGTTTGTTTTGTTAATTGAAAAAAAATGGAAAAAGGGAAAAGGAAGAACAACATAGTTTTATTGTTTAATTGTGCTTATTGGGTGGAAAGAGCTACCACCTATGATGTATGAAGCTACGCTCATAAGTCAGATACTAGTTATGTCCTAATGAGAAAAAGAGCTATCTCATAGGATGTGTTAAAGCTACTACCATGAAAGTGTGAAAGCCACCTTAGCGCCCGCTTTATAAAGGGCTACCTTAGAGGATGTGTGAAGCCAGTACCACCTTTTTAATTTGTGCTACTTTGTGTAGATAAATAAGTCCTTTATATTTAGAACATTGAGGAGTATATTTTAGGTTGACTTGAGTTAGTTTGCACACAAACTAACACAATTTCAGGTTTGTTGTCCTTTTTGAGTTAGTTTACTCGAGTTTTTCTGCAAAATTCAAAGTTCTAATTTCATCTAGTCGATAAACCTTTATTCTCTCTTCTCTTCGTCATAGTTGATTTTAATCGATTAGAATGATGAATGCTGATTTGTTTCTATAATTAGATAGGTTATGCATGCTTAGAAAGAGTTAGAAAATATTTTTAGGATGTATTGTTTGGAGTTTTAGCATGCCGCCGTGCGGTTTTCACGCCCTGTGGATCCACACGGGCATGTGGAATGTTCACATGACCTTGTGAATTTCTACACCAATACATTGTGAGTTCCTTTGATTGATTTTTCTTCAATTTTTGCAGATATGGCACCCCGATCGAAGAAGCAAGCTGATAAGCACCCCCGTGAGCCATCCCCCGAGCCAGAGAATATGGGATTCGCTGTCCCTAAGCACCATACCCGATTTGAGAGGTTTTCAAAGCTTATGTTCATATAATGTCGCTTAATTGAAACGAGCGTATTGCGAGATATGCAACAGGGTGATGAGTTGGCGGATGAGATAGAGGATCTCATCTCAGTGAGAGGTTGGAGACAGTTACTATCGATCTGAGAGCCTACCATTCGTGCTCTTACTCTAGAGGTGATGTCATCGTTCGAGTTCTACTGTTCTTATGGTAGATTTGACAGTGTCGACGCTATATAGTTTAGAACATTTGGACATCACTACAGCATGAGAGTGACACATTTTTTGATCCGGATGGGACTATATGAGGAGGCATTCACAGATACTAAGGAGTAAGTTCAATTATCGACATATTATCCTGGCTTCTTAACTCCTCAGAGAGCATACAACACTCTGTGTAGCCAGGGACAGTACGAGCCTGGAGTGTCTAAGGCCACATGCCTTTCCCGACTGGCCTACCATTATCTGCATGCTATCCTGAGCCGGTCGGTGAATGGCCGTGGTGATAGCACAGGAGTACTGAGTCAGCAGGAGTTATTATATTTGTATTCGATGGTGCAGCGATAGCCGCTTCATTTGGGATATATTTTATCTGAGTATTTGCATCGCCAGGGCCAGTATGCCAGAGTAGGTGTCATTTTCTCAGGCCCGTATATTACCAGACTCTTCCTAGGCATGGGTCTGCTGGCCGCCATTTATGGGGCTAGGAAAATGACTATCCGTTCACTGTTAGGCCTTGATACATTGAGATTGATGGGATTAGTGCGTAGATACAGTCCTGGTGTGTTTATATTGGCTACACCTACTCCAGAGGTATCAAAGGGAGGGAGGCGTGTAGAGGGTTCTCGAGCGAGTTCTCGAGCCTCAACTAGAGCATCTGCGGAGGCAGGGGATCCCCTACAGCACGGGGAGCCACCTCCGGTGCACATGTTTCCACCATCTTGACCAATGATCGATTTGACGGGCTTGAGGTGTGGTAGGGGGTGCTACGGAGGACCCGAGGACCCCTCGAGTGCTCGTCCCGACATCACCATCACCCAGATTCACCAACAACGAGCACTAGCACCATCGCGGATGACAGCGATGCTTGATCGTCTTTTTCTTTTATGTCTTTTTATTTCTCGTATTTTACTTTCACATTATCTTTTTGGACTTGTATACTTGGAAAGGATCTTCTTTTCTGAGCATATCTTTTATTTTTTATTTCGAGGTTGTATTTTTATTGCTCTATCTTTTATATACTCGAGTTATTTTTGTTTATTAAACTTCACTAAACCCCCTTGTGTATGTGTACAGTTGGTCTTGTCAGTATGGGAATTGAGAACTAGTCATGGACACGGCCAATGTGGGCCATGCGTGCTTCTCAACCCATTGAAACTTTACTCCCAAGGATTTAGTTCCATCAAACGCAACATTAAGAGTTAGGGGAGTATTGTTTCAATTGCCCACTCCCACATATTTGTTTGATTGCTATAATTTCTATTGTGCTTGCATGTGTACATTGAGGGCAATGTACAACTTAAGTGTATGGGGGAATTCACTTTGCACATGTCTTTTACACAAGTTTTGATTGACATGCATGCTCTCATAGCCAATGACGGTTCACCTTAGTTGCAATGTTTGTATTCTTGAGTTTAGGAGAAATTTTAACATTGAATGTTCTAATGCTCTAGGTTTTACTTGAATTTCTACGAATTTTTGCCCGATTAATATTTGTGCACCACTCACTCATGAAACTCTTTTGGAAACTCAAGTTTGATGTTTAAGGGACTAATCAGTTTTATTTCTTGTTCTATTTTGCTAAAAATAATGGAAAATGAAAAGAAAGAAAAAAAGTAGATTGTTTAGTTGTGCATTGCGGGTGGAAAGTGCAACCACCTATGAAGTATGAAGCTACTCTCATAAGTTAGATACTAGTTATGCCCTAATGAGGGAAAAAGCTATCTCATGGGATGAGTGAAAGCTACCACCCTGGTAGAAAGAGCTACCAGTTCGAAAGTGGAAAGCCATCTTAGCGATCGCTTCGGAAAGGGCTACCTTAGAGGATGTGTGAAGCTACTACAATCCTTTTGTTTTGTTATGCTTGTAGCTAAATAAATCCCTTGTACTTAGAACTTTGAGGAGTATACTTTGGGTTTACTTGAGTGAGTTTACACACACTTACATGATGTCAGGTTTGTTGTTCTTCTTTATTCATTTTTTTAGCTAGAGTATTGATTTTTCGTATTTAGTGTTGAAAGTTTCCTTTCTTGTAGAATGCTCTCCTTGCATGCTTTGGTGAACCTAAGGCCAAGCACTTTCAATTTTTCCTTCTTCTATGCTTCCATATTTTATTTTTGCTTGAGGAAAAGCAAAAGCTTAAGTGTGGGGGAGTTTGATAAGAGCTTGTGTGTTAAGAATGCGAAGTGTTCTTTCCTTATGATAAGCATTACTTTTATCAGGTTTAAGCGCTAATACATGTATTTGTGTTTTTTTGCACATGTAGGGTTGTGAAGCTAAGTATTAAGAAAAGAAGCCAAAAGTAGATCGTGAACGCACTATTTGGTGGAATCTTAGAAGGAACAAACGCGAAGACACAAGTGGGGCTCTAAGATACCTGAATGTGTGCCAAGCTCCATGCTTTCAAGTCATTACAATGAGTTGGAGTGGCATGAAGGAAGTCATATTTGGGTATCCCAACTTATGAATTGATAGCAAGATCTTCACCAATGAGGCCTTTGATTTAAGAATAGTTGCAATCTACGGCAAAAACGTGTGCCCGTTTATGTTGCCTCAATGAAAAGTGTGGAATTGTGAGTGTTTTGGCGGAGTATTGAAGCAAGTAATGTAGCAAATTAATGTATCAATACATCATGGCGATTAGTGTTCACCCGACCCAAAAATAAGATTTCCAGAGAATCCACACTGGCATGTGGAAATTCCACACGCCCATGTCAAAATTTCACAATCCAGTGTGCGAGAATCCATAGGCGTACGGATGCACGATTCCAACCTGATTTTTAAGAAGAATTTTTCACCCTTCTCTCCAACTTTTTCCCATCTTTTTAAAGAGGTCGATCGAGCTAGGGTTTTGAGAGGCTTTTATGCAAGTCTTTGGAGCTGTCCTATGGATTCAACACCACGATTCTCTTGGAAGAAGGTTATTGGGAAGCTTTCACTCGGCACCTATCCGGCAAAAGTGTGCCCTAGGCCGGACAAAGGGGACCTTTGGAGAAGAAGATGCTACTCCACAAGACCATCGGCGGGGAATCTCGAGGGGTTTTTCCTATGGATTACTTGTTTTTACTTTCGATTTCATTGTGCTTGTATCTTGCTCCATGATTTTCCCTTAGAGTGACACTAGGGTTGAGAGTTCATTTAGCAACCTTTTGTGGATGGGTGATCACGCCATGAGGGTTAGACAAAGCTAGATTAGAGAGGGTTGAGAGGGGTGAGTCGAGGAGGTAGTGGGCGTCCCTTGCCTCTCGGTGTGATTTATCCTACCTCCAATTCCATAGAGTTCTTTGCGGTTATAATAAAGTGAAGAACTAAAGGGATGAACTCCAGCGGGCTTAGTTGTGTGAGCAACAGAGTGAAGCGTTGAAGTGACTTTTAGTATATGGGGCTTAATTATGACTAGGGTCTTCGCTTTGGACCAAAGGGTTAGATCTACACATAGGAATAGGGTTTATCACTTGGAATCCCTAGAACTCCATGCAACTTGGCACAGTGTGAAGTGTTGAGATTGAACGATTTCTCCGCCAGATATAGTGTAGAGTTAGTCACGATTGACCTTAGGTTTGGGACCGTGTGCTTTAGGATTTCCATGACTCATTCAGCATTAGTTCGGAAGCATAATAGTAGGTTTTGCACTTGAAACATTAGTCCTAGGGGGGCATTGTCCGAGTACCCCACTTCTATCGATTGTCTTTCCTCTTACTTACTTGGGCATCTCATTCTGTTTACGCTTACATTACACTTTATCAACTCAATCATTATTCATCTTCACCTGGTTAAGTAGCAATTTTAGTATTTTTATTCCCTACTCCCTGTGGATACGATACACCACTCACTTGGGATTTATTTCTTCGATAAACCCGTGCACTTGCGGGTCTGCACGCAAGGGGTGTTGTGAACACACTTAGCCTAGAAGGGATTTATCTATGAATATGCCACGACCATCGGTTATTTTGTGCCCTTCTGCCATTAGGGGATAAACCTATATATATAGTTTATCCCTAATACGTTAGATAGTCGAATCCGTGAGGAATAGGGTAACTAGTACTATTGTTTCTCGCTATCTTGCCTAGTGATAAATAGGATGGTTTGGTGATCTAATGTGCTGAAGAAATCAATACCCGAGATGAATATTCAAGAGGGTAAAATAGAGGAGATCTCAATCAATAAAAGATGATGTGGCGAGACAGTACTCCCCTAAGATCTAACATGAAGTTCAAGACATGTTAAATGCTTCTAAACCGAGTCTAATGTGTTAAGGTAATCCAAGAACAACTGATCCTTGTCTCCAAGCAACTAGCATTAGTCCCCTATAAGATCCAGGTAGAGAAATCGCTCAATTTCAACATCTCATAGTCATATGACCCCATTAAGATCTAAGGATACCTAAGAGTGAAACTGATTCGACAAGATAGATCAAACCCTATTTCCCGGCGAAGGATCCCTAACCCCGTACAAGGACCCGGCGGAGAAATCTCTCAATCTCATGCCTTACACCAAATATGGTTGCATAGAGTCTAGGGAATATGGAGATATGAAACACTCATCGGATAGGAAAGGAGACACTCTACTCTCTCATGATTCACCGTCTCAACCCTCTTTAACCTTGGAGTTCTAACTTTAATAGAGACCTCTCTCACCAATGTAACAAATCATATGTATAGAATCAACCACAAGGATCAATAAAACATGCAAGCAATGGGAACCCAAGATTAAAACTCAAATCAACTCAGATTAATTAGAACCATAAAAGCAAATCAATACGAAGACATGATCCTATGGTTCACATGCCCAAATACCTTCTAGGGTTTAACCCTCCATGGAGCAACTTACAAAAAAAAAGATAAAAACAATAAATAATAATGTAAACCAAAGAGAAAAACCCCCTTGAATTCATGATGATTGCCCTTGATGGGTAGTTCAACATCTTGAAGTATTCCTCTCTGAAGCTAGGTCGCGGGTGGCTTCTCAAGTGCTATGATGATGAAGGAAACTATCAATGTTGATGAAGAACACCCTCCAATTTGGCAAAGACCTCCTCTCAAACCCTAGCCATCTCACCCCTCAAGAGCCTCGAGAAAGATGTCAAAGAATACGGCAAGATGACTATTTATAAGCACAAAATGCGTCTTTGTCACACTTATCATCATTGATCTTTCACATAGCTAAGAAGCGAATTAAGTATTTTTATTCCCTATTCCCTATGGATTCGATACCCGCTCATCCGGGATTATTACTTCGATAAACCCGTGCACTTGCGGGATATACAAAAGGTGATCTTGTCACACACGGTCATGTGAACAGATGAATTCTGCTAAAAATAATGATACGAGTAAAAATGCTACAACCTTTTTGTTACAGTGCACTGACTGCTCTTCACAACCGTGGTCCAAACTCTTCTCTTAAGGCCACATAATCGGCCACATGTCCATGTGGTAGGCTATAAGACTTTTATTTATCAACGCATCCTTGAAAGGTCTTACAATCTTCATAAGAGAAGGAACATGAAGATGTGATAGCCTTGGTTCCATTCCAACAAGTAAATTGGCTTGAATCTTCCTGTAAGTTGGCACAGATCCCCATGTTCATAAACTCCTCTTATGTCTTGGTCTTTGAATTGAACAAGAACTCCCAATATTGTGTCTTTATAGCTATCTTTTGCTTATTTTTATTCTTCAAGTTATTCACAACCTAATTGCACAAAACAACACCAAATACACAATATGAGACATAAACCATGGTAAAAATGATGCTCAATTCATGTAAAACATATAGAAAAATATGTCTACTCAAGCACTTATTGGACCCTAATTAGAGTTTCCCTTGTATGTGCAATCATAGGAGGATTTGGTGGAAGAGATTTTAAGCCAATACATGTATGGGATTAGGGAGTAATAGCCGTGACCATCACAGTAACCTACTCTAGGATATCTCTTCGCTCCAAAACCACCTTTGCTTGTGTAATTCTAGCATCATTACGGCTTTAGTATTTCCGTGGGATCCTAGCCCAAGATTTTCCTCGATTGTTGTTTGATTCTTTAATCTGTTTATGTTATGTACCTTAGTCTAACTTGTCCATCGTTGTCTCTCTTGTTAGTTTGCTTATTTTGTTTTAAACCTATCCTTTATAAACTAGACAGTGCCATCCAGTAGGAAATAATAGCGAGCTCTTGGGACGGTGATATGGCGGCTCCCAGCCTCCTGGCGCCAGAGGTATTGCCCGATGACTGCGTAGTGTAATCGATGAAGCGTTGGTGAGCGCGAGCCTCGTCGAGTAATTTGCACTCGATGCTACTGCCCCGAGCTGATCGAGTATTGTTTGGTAAGCGTACGCCGACTCGTACTGACAATTTGTGCTACCGGGCTTGCTCGGACTAAGCTTTCGAAAAAGCTCAAAATAACCATAAACACGATTATGCTCTCGACCCGAAAGTGGCTTTCCTCGATTTTCCATCATCAAATCTAATATTATATATATACATACATGCTCGACAGTAAATCAAGTGAGCACTGAGGTTGAAAGTATCAAAATACTCGAGAGCTGCGACTTCTAGCCGAGTCTGCGCTTTTCACCGAGTCGAGCCCGAGTAGCTTGCAAGTAGAGGTGTATCATTTTACACGCTATTGACATAAAGTGCTGCGATCTCTACTAGTAATGCAATCAAGTTAGGATTTGGGCGGAAGATGCCAACCCAATACTTGTAGCGGGGTTAGGTATTAATCATTGTCACCATCGGTCATGCAAGGTCCTCACTTGCGTATCATCCGCAAGCGCGGGTGGCTCACGGGCAATAATCGCGCGAGCGAGGTCGAATCCACAGGGAGTAGGGAGTAAAGACACTTTAATTCGATTCTCAGCGCATGTGGATTATCAACAATGATAAGTGTGATAATGATTTCCACTCTCAACAATTACAACAAGTAAGAGAGCAAAAGTAAAGACTGAGAGCCAAGACAATCGATAAAAGAGATGGGGTACTGGGGATGATGCTTCTGCACTTTTAGGAGAAATCGTGCCAAGTGCGGAACTCTCTATTATGCTTCCTAATCAACCCAATGCAATGGTGAGTCATGGAAATTCTTACACACATAGTCCCAAATCTAAGGTCAACTACGCTAACTCTATTTCATGTCCGGAGGAGAAGTTAAATAACCTCTCAACCTCAGACCTCGAAATAAAAGCTGCAACGAGCTCTAGGAGTCTCAAGTGATAAATCGCTTTCCTAATTAGAGACCTAACCCTTTGGTCCGTAGGTCCTTAGCCACAATTAAGTCCCAGTTACTAAAAGATCCTCAACGCTGCCACTCCATCGCACACGCTGCTAAGTAGGCTGGGGAGAAGTCATCCTCGTAGACCATTCACCCCACTATGACCGCATGAGAACTCCAAGGCAGTGGGAGGTATATCCTAGCCATGTTCGGAGAAAGTGGACGCCTCACACATGCCTCTCGAGCTCACCCTCTCAACCCTCTCCAACCTCAGCTGTCTATACAACGCTCGTGGTTTGTCACTCCTCCCAAGGCTACCAACAGAGAACTCTACCCTAGTGTGTCACTTGAATGCATGCAATCAAGCATCTGAGGTGGGAACTCACAATAAACATCAATTTATTGAAAGCATAATAAAGAAGTTCAAAGAAACGAATATAGATCCTAGGGTTTACAATCACCCAAGTAATCCATTAGTTTAGCTCTCCATGCCAAGTATAATCAAAGAAATTGAATGTAAAAAGCAATGAATCCATAAAGAAACCCCGATGGTGCGTGTCGATGGTCTCATGGAGAGTCCTCTACTTGTCCAAGGATTCCCTCGTCCCATAGGATACGCCCGACTAAGCTCCCTACCAACCTCTTCCTCGGGAATGATGATGTGAGCCAGAACTTCAAACCTTGGCTACATACCCTCAAAACCCCAGTCGTTTCCTCAAGTCGGGAAAAGATGGAGAAAAGAATACCAAAATCGGGCAATCGGCTTTAAATAACCCGGCAATCTACATGGCACGCCACATCACGGTAGGAATTTCCACACCGGTGATAATTTCCACACCGTGGATTATCTCGCTTTTGATTTCAGGTCACCAATAGTGTTTCACAAAGACTTTGTCGCGTTGTTGCTACAGTCACTACAGCCTTCTAATCAATAACTTCCCACCCATACTTTCATCGAGAACGCAAATGGACACATGTCTCGTGGCTGAATCACTTGCTTCTTCAATGATATATATGTCGGTGGAGCTCGCTCTTACACGACAAGACGGAACGCTCGAGTGTGACCGCCCGCGCCTCCAAAACGGATGCTGTGCTCACTGAATGCGCAGGAGGCTGGCACACTAGCATCTCACACCGCCTTATGTCTTCGCTAAGTTTTGAACCTTAGCAAGATCTCCTCCAAAATAAGTGCATTATGATCCACATTGGCCTA